>NC_135972.1:1373442-1711190 GCF_053455715.1 Rhinoraja longicauda | reverse complement strand
ACCAGGGGCAATTAACCCACAAACCTGCACATCCGTGGGATGTGGAGGAAACCGGGGTACCCGAGGGAAACATACGTGGTTACAGGGAGAACATGCAAACTCCACACAGACAGCGCCCGAGGTCAGGCTTGAACCTGGGTCTCTGGCTACCTCAGGCTACCTCCCACATCCAAAAGACGTGCGGGTTTGTAGGTTAATTGGCTGTCTGTAAATTGCTCGGTGTGTGTAAACACAGTGGATGCAAAAATGGGATAACATGGAAATAACGTGAAGGTTAATCTCAAAGTTTCATCTCAGTGAACAGACCTCTGCTCCTGTCCACTGTCGTGGGTTCACTTCTGGTAGTGTACCAAATGTCATTTTCAATCGGGTTTGCTGTCACTAATTTGATATGTTGAAGCACCGAGATTTCTCCAAACCTGCATTATGCAAACCGTCATGTGGTCGGAGTTGGGTTCACGGGGGGTGGTCTTGGAGGGGGAGGGTGCTCCTCAAACTGTGGAGCCTCCTGGACAATACAGCTCACCCCCTCCATGACACACTGGTCAACCTGAGGAGCACCTTCAGCAACAGTCTGGTCCCACCAAGATGCAGCACAGAACGCCACAGGAGATCCTTCTTCCCTGTGGCTATCAAACTGTACAACTCCTCCCCCTTCTGTCGTGGGGTAGACTGAGACTGACCCCCCTCCCCAATCTTTGCACATCCCCCAATCCTTTCCATTCGTCACTTTAATTTCATGTTTCATGTATTTTGTGGTTTTTATGACTGTTGGCAGATCAATTTCCCTCCTTGGATAAATAGTTATATCGTATAGTATCGCATCGTATCGCATCGTATCGCATCGTATTGTATCGTATTGTATCGTAACATATCGTTTCGTATCGTATCATATTGTATCGAATCATAACGTATTGTATCATATTGTATCGAATCGTAACGTATTGTATCATATTGTATCGTATTGTATCGTATCGTATCGTATTGTATCATATCATATCGTATTGTATCGTATCGTATCGTATCGTGAACAGCCAACACTGTGGTAAATTGCTTTCATTCATCTATCGGGCCTGGTGTGTTTTGTTTGTGTCACAGTGACCAGAGTGGAATACCTTGTAACTTATTCCAGATGTATCCATTGCCGACAAACATTGCCCCTTGTTCCAGTTCATCTGTAACACACGCCAGTCCGTGATGCATTGATATGAATCTTTCATAGCACTTTTGCTATTGCCTGCCTCAACGGCAGCCTCTGTTATCATGTAATTATTAAAGAAACGAGAAATGTCCAATCATCTTCCCAAAGATAACATTAAGTAAACAGAATAATTAAGGCCAAATATTTCAACGGAACCAAGCCCGAGGACAAAATTAGATCAATGTGTAAATGAAGGCATTTGGACCATTTCCATCACACTATAATATTCCACATGGTCATCAGATGTTCCAATAAAATATAAAGTTTGAGATTTAACCCGCAGATGAACTTCAGAGGTGAGAGGATAGTGAAAGCAAACTGGGATTTTGGAAAGTCAATTCAGCAGCTGAGGAGAACCTGCAGTAGCTTTATGTTACGTTTGCAACTGTGGAGACACAGCATGGGAACAGGCCCTTCAGCCACCGAGTCCATGCCGACCATCGACCATCCATTCACACTAGTTCTATGTTATCCCACTCCTTCATCCACTCCCTTCATACCAAGGACAACTTACAGAGGTCAATTAACCTTCAAACCTGAACGTCTTTGGGAAGTGGGAGGAAACCGGAGCACCCGGACGAGACCCACGTGGTGATGAGGAGAACGTGCAAACTCCACACAGACAGTATCCAAGGTCAGGATCGAACCGGGGTCTCTGGTGCGGTGAGGCAATTAAGTATCACAACTCCAAGATATCAGAGATTTAAATAAAATGTGCTTAGACAGAGAGAGAATTGATTTATTTTTTGCATCAAAGCAGCAGTTTTTTCACATTTGAAAGGTCTGACTGAAGGATTTGTTTTATTGCCTAATTTTCCAAGTTGTGGGGACTTTATTGGCAAGGCCGGCATCGACTGCCGATTTCTAATTGTCCTGATTGATTGTTTGATCCTGATTATGGGTGCTGTCTGCACTGAGTTTGTACGTTCTCCCCGTGACCTGCGTGGGTTTTCTCCAGGTGTTCTGGTTTTCTACCACATCCCCAAGACGTGCAGGCTTGTAGGTTAATTGGCTGTGGTAGAATAGTAAATTGTCCCTAGTGTGTAGGATAATGTTATTGTACGGGGTGATCGCTGATCGGCGCGGACTCAGTGGGCCGAATGGCCTGTTTCTACGCCGTATCTGTCTAAAGTCTAAAGTAAAAGAAAATCTAAAGTTTCTGGATGACACTCAGACTGATCAACGTTTCAGTCACCCGGAGCCACTTCTGAATAATTATGTTAATTTCTCTGATTAAGCATCTGATTTTTCTGTGAAGTTCGCTTGTTATTAATTATCTTAACGCTGAATAATTCTGTTGAGCTATTTCAAAAATGTTGTGATATAATTGTGTTAATAGGGTCAGTAAATTGAAGCCAGCCATCGACTTTGAAGAGAGAAAACATGATGTGACTTTAATTGTAGGAGCCAAGACACATCGTTTTGTGTTCCTATGCTCACTGAGTGAAGCAATTAATTTAGCAGCTAGATGATGTGAACTCCATTGGTAAAAGGTTATTACCAGCAAAGTTATGTTTACTTCCCCTTTACATCTTCCCTGCATTTCCCCAAGCTGGCAAAAGCAAACTATGTCAGAATTGAAAGATTAAAATTAGCTTCCACTACCATCACCATCAGAAGTGGGAAGTCCTACGGTTTATTCAAGTTAAGCTAGGAATTTGCTCTTTTTTTTTCTGGGGCATGCGACAAACCAAGTTTGTAAATGCATTATCTGTAAGTCATCCTTGCGGGGTGGAAGATTTAGGAGTCAAGAGTGTTTCATTGTCACAGCAGAAGAATTAAATTCTTAATTGCAGCAGCATAACTGGTTTAGAGTTTTTAGTTTACAGATACAGCACGGAAACAGGCCCTTCAGCCCACCGAATCCGCCCCGATCAGCGATCCCCGCACATTAACATCATCCTACACACATTATGGACAATTTTTACATTTACACCAAGCCAATTAACCTACAAAACTGTACGTCTTTGGAGTGAGGGAGGAAGCCGAAGATCTAGGAGAACGTACAAACTCCGTACAGACAGCACCCGTAGTCAGGATTGAACCCGGGTCTCTGGCGCTGTAAGGCAGCAACACTACCACTGCGCCACAGAAATGAGAGGTAACACAATGAAAATAAAATTCAATAAGTTAAAACCTCCCCTATTAGTTTAGAAATGCAGGAGACGGCTGTGACCAAGAGAGTTGATAACTCATGGTTTAGTCAGAGTTGTGCAGTTAGAGTTGCCAACTTCCTCACTCCCAAAGAAGGGACAAAGGGTGACGTCACCGCCCCGCGCCCCATGTGACCTCACCCAGCCAGCGGCCACGTGCTCCCGGCCCGGGCGGCCGCCATTGGTGGAGTGGGAACACGTGGCCGCTGGCTGGGTGAGGTCATGTGGGGCGCGGGGCGGTGACGTCACCCTTTGTCCCTTCTTTGGGAGTGAGGAAGTTGGCAACGCCTACTAACACGGGACAAGGGCGGTCCCGTAAGGGACAAACTAATGTAGCCCAAAATACGGGATGTCGCGGCTAATACGGGACCGTTGGCGAGCCTATGTGCAGTGTTCAAGAGCCTGATGGTTGTTGGCATGATGTTGTTCTTGAACCTGGAGGTCACGTGTTACACACTCCTGTATCTATTTAATTTAAAAACAAAATAAAATCTGAAAATAAATGTTTTATTACTGCAGGGTGCGTATCTGATTACTGGCTCAGATGCCTCGGAGTTAAGCTGTTTATGTTTCTAATTAACCATGTCAGAGCCCTATGTCCTTTCCATATAATAAGCCATGAGCATGTTTCACAATGTCTTGTGGTTGCAGGAAAACACTAATATCAATATTCTCTTTCCATATAAAGCATTGTCTGATTAACTTTCCCATTTTAGCCCATTAATGCCCAGAAATTCCACAGCAGTTCAACTTGGGCACAAGGAACTACAGATGCTGGGTTACAAAAAAAAAAGACACAAAATACTGGAGTAACTCAGCGGGTCAGGCAGCATCTGTGGAGAACATGGATAGGTGACATTTCACAGAGTGCTGGAGTAACTCAGCGGGTCAGGCAGCATCTCTGGAGAACATGGATAGGTGGGAACAATGGTTGCATCGCGGACCGGTTCGGCAACTTGAACGCCCAGGAGCCAAGGAAACTGCAAAATGTGAACACTGCCCAGACCATCACCGGCTCTGACCTCCCCACCATCGAAGGGCTTTATCAGAGTCACTGCCTCAAAAAGGCAGCCAGCATCATCAGAGACCCACACCCCCCTGGCAACACACTCATCTCACCCCCACCATCGGGACGAAGGTACAGGAGCCTGAAAACTGTAACGTCCAGGTTCAGGAACAGCTTCTTCCCCACAGCCATCAGGCTGTTAAACACTACAACCTCAAATACACTCTGAACTACAATAGACTATTATTGTTATTATTGTACTATTATTGTTTGTTTTTGTGTGTACGTATGTGTGCGTGTATATATATATATGTGTGTGTGTGTGAGTGTGTGTGTGTGTATGTGTGTGTGTGTGAGTGTGTGTGTGTGTGTGTGTGTGAGTATGTGTGTGTGTGTGTGTGTGTGTGTGTGTGTGTGTGTGTGAGTATGTGTATAGAAACACACATTGAACTTTTTTTTTCTCATTTATTATATTGTTCACATTTTAATACATTTACATATTCTGTTGTGCTGCTGCAAGCAAGAATTTCATTGTTCTATTTGGGACATATGACAATAAAAGCAAATTTGCAGATGATACTAAGTTGGGGGGTAGTGTGAATTGTGAGGAAGATGCAATAAGGCTGCAGGGTGACCTGGACAGGTTGTGTGAGTGGGCGGATACATGGCAGATGCAGTTTAATGTAGATAAGTGTGAGGTTATTCACTTTGGAAGTAAGAATAGAAAGGCAGATTATTATCTGAATGGTGTCAAGTTAGGAGGAGGGGGAGTTCAACGAGATCTGGGTGTCCTAGTGCATCAGTCAATGAAAGGAAGCATGCAGGTTCAGCAGGCAGTGAAGAAAGCCAATGGAATGTTGGCCTTCGTAACAAGAGGAGTTGAGTATAGGAGCAAAGAGGTCCTTCTACAGTTGTACCGGGCCCTGGTGAGACCGCACCTGGAGTACTGTGTGCAGTTTTGGTCTCCAAATTTGAGGAAGGATATTCTTGCTATGGAGGGCGTGCAGCGTAGGTTCACTAGATTAATTCCCGGAATGGCGGGACTGTCGTATGTTGAAAGGCTGGAGCGATTGGGCTTGTATACACTGGAATTTAGAAGGATGAGGGGGGATCTTATTGAAACATATAAGATAATTAGGGGATTGGACACATTAGAGGCAGATAACATGTTCCCAATGTTGGGGGAGTCCAGAACAAGGGGCCACAGTTTGAGAATAAGGGGTAGGCCATTTAGAACGGAGATGAGGAAGAACTTTTTCAGGCAGAGGGTGGTGAAGGTGTGGAATTCTCTGCCTCAGAAGGCAGTGGAGGCCAGTTCGTTGGATGCTTTCAAGAGAGAGCTGGATAGAGCTCTTAAGGATAGCGGAGTGAGGGGGTATGGGGAGAAGGCAGGAACGGGGTACTGATTGATAGTGATCAGCCATGATCGCATTGAATGGCGGTGCTGGCTCGAAGGGCTGAATGGCCTACTCCTGCACCTATTGTCTATTGACTCTAGGTGGCGTTTTGGGTCAGGGCCTTTCTTCAGACTGAAGAAGAGTAAGCAACTTGTAAGTGGTAGACCAAGCAGTGAACCCATGGTGCTTCATGTTGATGATCATGGTGGTGGGTGTAATGGTAGTCTGGAGATAGACACAAAATGCTGGAGTAACTCTGTGGGACAGGCAGCATCTCTGGAGAGAAGGAATGGGTGATGTTTTGGGTCATTACCCTTCTTCAGACTCTGCTCCACTGTGAAATCTACTCATCATACACACTAATGGTGGTGTGGGTTTTGTGTTGGTTTGGGATCACAATCTGGAGCAGGGACTTGTTGAGCAAAGGAAGAGCCATTTCTACTCCCGACAGCAAGGTGCCACAGCTGGTAGTGCCACTGCCTCACTGCGCCAGAGACCCAGGTTCGAACCTGACCTTGGGTGCTACTAATGTGTGGAGTTTGCACGTTCTCCCTGTGACTGCGTGGGTTTACTCCGGGTGCTCCGGTTTCCTCCCACATCCCAAAGACGTGCAGGTTGCAGATTAATTGGCCCCTCTGTAAATTATCCCCCTCGCATGTAGGGAGCGGTTGAGTATGTGGGAAAGCATGGAGTTGGTGTGAATGGGTAACCGATGGACTCGGTGGCTTGAATGCCTGTTTCCATGCTGTATCTCCAAACTAGACCAAACTAAATCTCATTAAAGAAGCCCTCACCAATGTCGAAGAATCGGTGCATTTAGGGCAACGCATGCGTGGATGAAGTTTCTGTCGCATGTCGCTAATGTTGCTGCACATGTCCAAGTACCGCAGTGCATCGATGCGTCAGGTAACTGGAGCATTTGTAGGAAAGCTGTGGATCCTGTGCTCAACTTGGTTGAGTGCTTCATCTCGGAGAATGATTGGTTTTCCAAAGGAATCCATTTCTGTAGAACTACGCGGCCTCTATCCCACACGAGGGAGAGTCTGGGACTAGAGGCCACGGCCTCAGAGTTAAAGGACGTTCCTGTAGGGAGGAGATGAGGAGGATTTTTTTTAGCCAGAGGGTGGTGAATCTGTGGGACTCTGCCACAGACGGCTGTGGAGGCCAAGTCAGTGGCTATTTTTAAGGCAGAAATAGATAGATTCTTGATTAGTGCGGGTGTCAGGGGTTATGGGGAGAAGGCAGTGGGGTTAGGAGGGAGAGATAGATCAGCCATGACTGAATGGCAGAGTAGACTTGATGGGCTGAATGGCCTAATTCTGCTCCTATCACTTGTGACCTTATGACCCTTCAAATGATTTGGTATCTGCAAGCCTCTGTCAGGGAACGGCTGTGATTTTCCTTTCGTCACATTATATTTATAAATGACTCAGCATTCTCATCACACACGTTGATATAAACCACAAACAACGATTTACCTACCTTCAAATGTTTGACGCCGTGATCTCGAAGAACAAATGCCCCACCCCCAAGTGTCAACTCTAACAGCGGTAGAACCCTGAGAGTTCATTTAGGGCCCTGTTCATCAGTCAGGGTATTGGGTACAGAAATTGGAACAATAGTTACAGTTGTCTTAGACTTTGCTGAAGTCACATTTGGAGTATTGTGTTCAGCTTTGCACATCGTGCTAATGGAAAGATGTTGGTTTGCTGGAAAGTGTGCAGAGAAGATTTACGAGGATGTTGCCAGGACTAGGGTGTCTGAGCTAGAGTGTCTGGGAAAGGTTGGGCAGGTTATGATGTTATTCCTTAGAGCACAGGAGGATGAGGGGTGTATAAAATCATGAGGGGAACAGATCGGGTAAATGCACAGAGTATTTTAGCCAGAGTAGGAGAATCAAGAACCAGGGGACTTAGGATTAAGGTGAGAGAGGAGAGATTAAACAGGAACCTAAGGGACAACTTTTTCACACAGAGGGTGGTGTGTATATGGAATGAGCTGCCTGAGGAGATAGTTGAGGCAGGGACTATAGCAATATTTAAAACACATTTGAACAGGTACAGGAGTTGGAAACATTGAGAGGGATCTGGGCCAAACACGGGCAGGTGGGATAGGGTTGCCAACTGTCCCGTATTAGCCGGAACATCCCGTAATTTGGGCTAAATTAGATTGTCCCTTACGGGACCGCCCTTGTCCCATATTAGCAGGGTTGCCAACTTCCTCACTCCCAAATACGGGACAAGGTGACGTCACCACCCCGCGCCCCACGTGACCTCACCCAGCCAGCGGCCACGTGCTCCTGCTCCACCAATAGCGGCCGCCCGGGCCCTGGCGGTGACGTCACCCTTTGTCCCGTATTTGGGAGTGAGGAAGTTGGCAACCCCTGAGGTGGGACCAGTACAGGTGAGGCATCTTGGTCGGCATGAACAGGTTGGGCCGAAGGGTCTGTTTCTGTGCTGTTTGGATCTCTGACTCGATGGCCAATCAGTGTGTGTTCCATCATGGATCCTTCATTGGCAGGATGGTAAATCAAATTATCAGGGGCTTCAGTCGATCAGGAATCCCCGATATTAAGCTGTCTTGTGGATCAATCAACAGCTCAATGGTTATTTTTATCATCACGTACACCAAAATACAGAGACATTCATTTTTTACATACAGACCAGTAAGATTATTAATTTCACAAAATGCTGGAGTAACTCAGCAGGTCAGGCAGCATCTCAGGAGAGAAGGAATGGGTGACGTTTCGGGTCGAGACCCTTCTTCAGACTGATTATTAACGTACCAAGGACAATCCCCGATTAAGTACAGGCTCAGTGGGAGTGCTGGGCGGCACGGTGTGTTACAGCACCAGAGGCCCGGGTTCGATCCTGACTATGGGTGCTGTCTGTATGGAATTTGTACGCTCTCCCCATGACCTGCGTGCGTTTTCTCCGGGTGCTCTGGTTTTCTCTCACACTCGGAAGACGTGCAGGTTTCTGGGTTAATTGGCTTGGTGTCATTGTAAATTGTCCCTGGTGTGTGAAGGGTAGTGTTAGTGTGCAGGGATCGCTGGTCGGTGCAGACTCGGTGGGCCAAAGGGCTTGTTTCCGCTCTGTATCTCTAAACTAAACTAAATTAAACTAAAAGCTGGATAGCAGACATATAACTGGCAGGGAACATATTCCCATATCTTAGCAGGATAGCATAGCTAGTTCCCCACCGATCATCACTAGCCCAGTCCAGAGGCAACCGGTACAACTGGGAACAGAATGTTAGGTGGGGTAAGGCTGACCTTAGATTGGAGTGGGAGCACAACAACTTATTTTAACTGATTCACAACCACAATAAAGATAACATTTGTAGAGTATGAACACACCTTTTTATTTCTTTCTTATTCCTTACGTTTACGGTTGAGTCCAATTGAATGGTCATTTCACTGCTGAACCCAGATCTAAAGAGGATTTAAATATAGAAAGTCGTAGTGCAGGAGTTATAGGCTGTGATGGCAGCAGGTGGTGTTATCTTTCGTACAACCGAGACAGTCAAGCACGAATAGGTTCAGAAAATGTTATTTTTGAAACGGGATTAGTCAATCAAGTATTATTTTTGGATGAACAGCACATTTAATAAGGATGAATGGGGAGTGGTTTGGTATGCTGAGTTCAGAGTTAGACTTGAAATAGGTGTTTATTTGATATTGATTTTACAACATAGAATATTACATTAAAGGTCTATTTGTACAATTGTGCTTCAAAAATGCAACATTCATGTATCTCTTTAATATTTCTTTTTAAAAGCAAACATCCTTGGAGCTGTTACAAATCACATTATAAATTGTTAGCAGTTCAGATCAGGCATGGTTTCTTTAAATAATTGTGCCAAGAACATTCCGTGCCCAATAAAAAGCAACTTTAAATGTGATATGCCGTTCAAATGTGTTTACTTTGGGGAAAGTGCAGGTCCCTAACTAAACAATAAGCTGATGCTTGATTGGTGAAAGCTTCCGAAAGCTTCCTCACGCCATATTTTATTCAGCACAGGAAACTATATTCAAAGAGCAGCACCCAGTCATGAACCCAGGATGCGAGTACATCAGCTCCCTCTTGCTACGTTGTGAAGCTATCCCGAGAATTATCAATTAAAACAACCTGCAGTGATACCATTGTGGACATTGAGAGAGATTACACTGCCAACATTTAACTCATGACATCTCTCGTTGTGTTTGTTTATTATCGTGTGATCTCAGAGGTGATTTAAAACATTGGTTTTAATGTTTCAAACTGATGCATCGTCAATATTCAATGTGGCAATTTCACTGCAGGTTTTGTATCAACTCGCAGCTTTCTGTTTCACTGGAAGAATCTTAGTGTTTCCAGCCCCGACAGCCATGAGACTATTAAACACTACAACATCTGAACTACATTGACTTGGGGGCATTGGTTTGGTCTTTTTGCACAATTATTGTTTGTTTGTTTTTAGGTATGGAGTTTTATGTATGAACTATCTGTGAACTTTTCATTTATTATATTGTTTACAGAGTACTATGTTTACATATTCTGTTGTGCTGCTGCAAGTAAGAAGGCCATTGTTTTATCTGGGGCACATGCCAATAAAAGACTCTTGACTCATGCCAAGCAATTGTGTGTGTCGTTAGTTGAAATGAAATTGACCAAAAAACATCACATACAGAGGAACCTATTACAGAGTCAATGTAAATTAAATTGTTTTAGGTGTTAGTTTATTATTGTCACGTGTACTGAGGTACAGTAAATAGCTTACTTTTGCATACTATCCAAACAGATCAGATATACCACACATAAATACAACCAAGCCTGCAGCATTTTATTGTGAATATTCATGCAAATTTTGTGAGTGATATCAAATAAATGGTACTAGTAGGAACTTTCAATAGACTTACATGAGCTTTTGAAATGAAAAAACTTGGCCTCCAAAGCCTTCTGTGGCAAAGCCTTCTGTGGCAAAGAATTCCACAGATTCACCACCCTCTGACTAAATATATTGCTGCACAGTGGCACAGTGGTAGAGTTGCTGCCTTACAGCGCTTACAGCACTGGACACCCAGGGTGCTGTCTGTACGGAGTTTGTACGTTCTCCCCGTGACCGCGTGGGTTTTCTCCGAGATATTCGTTTGCCTCCCACACTCCAAAGATGGACAAGGCTTGATATAAATGTAAATTGTCCCTGGTGGATGTGTTGGATAGTGTTAATGTGCCGGGACCGCTGGTCGGTACGGACTTGGTGGGCCGAAGGGCTTGTATCTCTAAATTAACCAAATTTAAACGAAGCCAACTCTTCAAAAGGTGCAGAGTTCTGTTGTGCTACTGCAAGTAAGTTGCTGGAATCCTGAGTAAAGCACAAAGTGCTGGAGGAGCTCCCCGGGCTAGGCAGCATCTGACATGGAAATGGACAGACCACATTTCGAATGATCCTGCATATCCACATGTCTATCTAAAAGCTTTTTAAAAAACATTAACATATCCGCCTCCACCACCACCCCTGGCAGTGTGTTCCAGGCACCCACCACCCTCTGTGTGACAAAGAAACTTGTCCTGCACATTTTGTTTAAACTTTACCCCTCTCATCTTAAAGCGGTGCCCTCTAGTATTTGACATTTCCATCCTGGGGAAACAGGTTCTGACTGTCTACCCTATCTATGTCTCTCATAATTTTATATACTTCTATCCTTCTATCAGATCTCCCTAAGTTCTGTCCACATTCCTCTCAGTGTTATTCTGAAAATCAAGTGGCCAACTTATAGTAAGTACAGTACATATTAAATCACTCACTTTAGAAATAAATCCACTACCATGTAAACAACTATCCATCTGACATTTTACTCATAGCTTATCGAGCATTTTACATAAATGTTGTTAGTCTTAACAGCAACCAATGTCCTGAGATGCTGCCTGACCTGCTGAATTACTCCAGCATTTTGTGAATAAGGCATGGAACTGAAATCAGTAGCTTCCATTTACACAAGAGGGCGCAATAGATCCAGTTACAACTATTTTCAAGGGGACTGCAGTATCTGCTTGACAAATTGATTGAATTGATTGCGAGACACCGTGGAAACAGGCTGTCCGGCCCACCAATTCCGCGTCGACCCAAGGTCAGGATCGAACCCGGGTCTCTTGCACCGGGAGGCAGCAGCTCTACCAGCTGTACCACGGTGCCGCCCTCCAATTTTATAATGTCTTGAGATACTACTGTGGACAATTGGTGCTGCAAAATCAATTGATGCATCGTATCAAGCACGTTCATACTCATTCAACAGTGCATTATTTTCTTTTGACAAATTCAGCCATATTATCTTTTTTTTTCCATTCTGTACTTATTATTCCCTTTCATTAGTTCATTTTGTCCCGGCAGTGATACTTTGTTAGTCTCGTTATACGTAGGCCCAAAATAACAAAGGTTTGTCCTAATAACTAAGCACTCGTGCAGATCCCCGGAAGATATACAGTGGAATCTTTGCAGTTCATATATACACCATCAATAGACAATAGGTGCAGGAGTAGGTCATTCGGCCCTTCGAGCCAGCACCGCCATTCAATGTGATCATGGCTGATCATTCTCAATCAGTACCCCGTTCCTGCCTTCTCCCCATACCCCCTGACTCCGCTATCCTTAAGAGCTCTATCTAGCTCTCTCTTGAAAGCATTCAGAGAATTGGCCTCCACTGACTTCTGAGACAGAGAATTCCACAGACTAAGCTCCATCATGGGTGCTATCTGGTCCATTGCACAAGAACAGGCCCTTCGGCCCACAATGTCTGTGCCAAACATGAAGCTAATTTCATGGGCCTGCACGTGACCCCTATCCCTCCGTTCCCTGCACATCCATATTGACTTCCAAATACCGGGAAATTAGCAAGTCATGCAGCATCTGTAGAGGGAATGGACTGACAACGTTTCGGATCAGGACCCTTCTCAGACTGATAGAAGGGGAGAGAAAGCTGGAAAAGAGAGGTGAGCACGGAACAAAGCCTTTGACGTTTTGACGGTTAATGTTATTGCTTTAGATTTTCAATCCATGTCCAAAATAATATGAGGAAAAATTAAATTTAACCTCCCCAGAACAGACAAATATGTTCTGCTACAGCAAATAGATATTCAGCAGAACAACTTGCATTTAATTGCTGTGTTAGTTATCATAATGCAATATATCGTGTGAGCACAAGATCTTGTTCGGTAAGTTTCTGGCGTTAAGTCAGGGGAACATCAGATGGTTGAGATTACAGTTTTCATCCATGAGTGTTTAAGTTGTCTGACTAATAAACTGTAAACCAGAAATACATTTTAGTCTTTATGTTTTATGGACGCAATTACCCCATTAGCACTGCGCATGGAGTCAGCTCATATTCACTTTACGCTCACATGATTTGGTAGTTGCGTGTTTACATCAAACAGTCATTCAGAGCGGAGAAAAGAAGGAAAACCACTGCCTGTGTACAGTGGGAAAGGGCACAAACCTTTGTATCCTGAAATCTTGCAGATAACAGAGGGGCCACAGCCATTTGATGAAAAACTGAATGAAATACTGACTTAAAATAGTTCATTAAAATAATAATCGTGTTCTCTTCTCCATGGGTTGTCACCTTGTCGCGGTGGAGAAGCTCGTGTGGTCCTGAGATCCTGAGGGCGATGCCGTTTGGAGCTACGCTCCTGGTAGGGTCACACGTGGCGGTAAGGTCGAGGGGGGAGGGAGGTCCTTGACAAAGAACGATCCAACCAAGACCTCAACGGTGGGACAGACGGAGGGAGGATGACGGCTGACTTTAGTGGAGCGTCACAACGGCTGGGAAGGCGGATGGATGAAGGCCGCAGCAGAAAAGGGTCCCCGGTCGTCTTGGACTCCAGACCGCACCTGGAGTACTTACTGTGTGTTGTTTTGGTCTCCAAATTTGAGGAAGGATATTCTTGCTATTGAGGGCGTGCAGCGTAGGTTTACTAGGTTAATTCCCGGAATGGCGGGACTGTTGTATGCTGAAAGACTAGAGCGACTAGGCTTGTATACACTGGAATTTAGAAGGATGAGAGGGGATCTTATCGAAACATAAGATTATTAAGGGGTTGGACACGTTAGAGGCTGGAAACATGTTCCCAATGTTGGGGGAGTCCAGAACCAGGGGCCACAGTTTAAGAATAAGGGGTAGGCCATTTAGAACTGAGATGAGGAAAAACTTTTTCAGTCAGAGAGTTGTGAATCTGTGGAATTCTCTGCCTCAGAAGGCAGTGGAGGCCAATTCTCTGAATGCATTCAAGAGAGAGCTAGATAGAGCTCTTAAGGACAGCGGAGTCAGTGGGTATGGGGAGAAGGCAGGAACGGGGTACTGATTGAGAATGATCAGCCATGATCACATTGAATAGCGGTGCTAGCTCGAAGGGCCGAATGGCCTCCTCCTGCACCTGTTGTCTATTGACTCCGTGCCACTGGATCCTGACCCAGATTTGTCAAGGACCGTGTGGTGGCTGTCTGTGCACCAGTCTCCCCACGTTAAACAAAGTCACGCACAGGCGTCCGACCCTATGGAGAGGGCAGTCACACTCGCTTCCAGTAACCGCCGATGAATAGTGTACTATTTTGTTAATAGTTAACCAAATAACCAACAGTAAAGGAATACAACGAGGTGGGATCCGCGAAGAGTTGTTCCAAAAAGTAATCACTTTAATGTAGGAACTTTAATAAATTAACGAAATACTGTAAGAAAATAGTTGAGGATAAATGAGTGGGGCAGGTTGTTTTTCACAGAGGGCGGTGGGGGGGGGGGGGGTGGGGGGGGGGTTGGGGGGTGCCTGTAACACGCTGCCAGGGGAGATGCTGAAGGCAGATATGATAGTGATGTTTAAGAGGCTTTTAGATTGGGGAATAGATATGGAAGGGTCTCGACCCGAAACGTCACCCATCCCTTCTCTCCAGAGATGCTGCCTGTCCCGCTGAGTTACTCCAGCACTCTGTGTCTATAATTGATTAGTTTAATTTAGTTTATTGTCATGTGGACTGAGGTAGAGTGAAGAGCTTTCCCTGCTGATATGCAGGGGATGGAGGGATATGGATTAGGTGCAGGCAGAGGGGACGAGTTGACCTTGGCACGGTGTTTGGCATGGGCTTTGTGGGCTGAAGGGCCTGCTCCCGTTCTGTACTGTCCTGTGTTCTGTTTGATGCTCTGCTATGACTGCTATGACAGCAAACGTGTGTCACACCGACTGCATCCCTCCAGCAACGTCTGACGCGAATAAGCTCAATGTTACGAATCATGTATATTTTAAGCTATTTAAACTTGCATTATTTTTCATGTTCATAAATGATAGGAACAGAATTAGGCCATTCAGCCCGTCAAGTCTACTCCGCAATTCACTCATGGCTGGTCTATCTCTCCCTCCTAATCCCATTCTCCTGCCTTCTCCGCATAACCACTGACACCGGTAGTGATCAAGAATCTATCCATCTCTGCCTTAAAAATACAGTAATATTTTTCGGGATGTAATGGTCGCTGTCAAGGCCAATGTCGATGCCTGTCCTTGGAAAAAGAGTGGTAGATCCACCATCCCGAATCACTGCGGTCGTTCTGGTTAAGATGGTCCCGTAATTGTCTGGGAATGGCAGGATTTGGATCTACATAGATACATAGACAATAGACAATAGGTGCAGGAGGAGGCCATTCGGCCCTTCGAGCCAGCACCACCATTCAATGTGATCATCATGGCTGATCATTCTCAATCAGTACCCCCGTTCCTGCCTTCTCCCATTACCCCCTGACTCCGCTATCCTTAAGAGCTCTATCTAGCTCTCTCTTGAATGCATTCAGAGAATTGGCCTCCACTGCCTTCTGAGGCAGAGAATTCCACAGATTTACAACTCTCTGACTGAAAACGTTTTTCCTCATCTCAGTTCTAAATGGCCTACCCCTTATTCTTAAACCTCGTGAACCTACGCTGCACTTCCTCAATAGCAAGAATGTCCTTCCACAAATTAGGAGACCAAAACTGCTCACAATACTCCAGGTGTGGTCTGATCTGACTGTGATGAATGAAAATTCATTTGTTTCCAAATCAGGGTGGCGTGGGGAATATGCAGGTGGTGGTGCTGCCATGCCACCGTCTTCCCGCTTGGTGTGGAGGTGTTGGCTTTGGGGATACGCAGCACTCTGCTTGCAACGGTTCAAAGGAAACAGGCCTTGCCTCGAGTGGAGGCACTGAGCACTTTGTGCCTTTTTGATCCAATCTCGCAAGTTGCTTTGTCTTTGGATGGTATCTAGTTTCTTATCACTTAGTAGTGTTTAAATTGTGTTAAATATCCTTTTCAAATAATTAATATTTAACTGTTCCCTTGAAGGCAAACAAACAAAATTGCATATCCTACAACTGACCATAACAATTTATTTTAACAAGGTTATGGTAGGGTTTAAAAAAAAAAGTTTTTAAAAAACATTTCAACCATTCTTTCCCCACACAACTCATCAACACTTGCTCCTCTGTTAAAGGCTCACTCCAGTATCTAATTCAGCATATATAAGTCCAGTCTGGTTGAAGATAGCTTGCTTAACTATGGCTGACCATTAGCCAATACCCAGCCTGAACCACTGGTGGGTGATGGAGAGACAAGGAACTGGGGGACACTTGAATCTTGACGTTATATTTGGCACGGACATGGTGGGCCTTAGGACATGTTACTGTACTGTACTCTTCTATGTTCTATGATGTGCTCAACAGATGTGCTGTATAAACCAACCTCTCCCTATAAGTTAAGCCTACAAGCCCAGGTAACACGGAAGTTAACTTGAATGAGGCAGAAATCTCGCACTATTTTTCCAGGTACAAAGGAAGATAGTTGAGATTATTGGAGGGCAATCATCACAACATTGCTACAAGCGGTTCTCGGGATATTTGCTGAACCCAGCAACCTCTGGTGCTTTATCAATGGCATTTCATCCATTAGGGAGGATGTACTTGTATAGAGAGTTGCAAACAGTTATATGAGGAGAGAGTGTGTTTTGGGTGGAGACCTTTCTTCAGACTCAATGATATCCAGCACCCATTGAACTGTGACAATAGAGAAACTGCAGATGCTGGAGTCTTGTGTCTGAAGAAGGGACTTGAGCCAAACCACCCTCTGCCGATTCCTTCCACAGATGCTGCCTGATGCGCTGGGTTCCTCCAGCACTTTGTGTTTTGCACTCGTGTGTAACGTAAATGAATACAAATCAAAACGAATGCGATCCGGCTTGATCTGATCCTCCCCACGTGGAAATATTAAGTACTGCGTCCGAAACTGTCCTGCGTCTCACTATCAGGCAGAATAAATAAATACCAGGCCTCTTTCTCTCGCTGCACCGCTGGCATCTAACTGGGAGAATGTTCTTCAAGCGTATCCCACCTTCTGCCGAGGAGAAGTTCGGCTCAACAACGCCCGATACAATCTCCCCCGTCAGATTCACATCAACTGAGTGTTAAATTAGACCCCCTCGCGTTTATTTTGGAACGTGACTACAGAAATGGGACTGCAGGCATAATTAATAAGGAAAACCACGAGTTGAAGCAAAAGTGATATTTCACTCAGTTGCAATTAAGAAAATTCGAAACCTCTTCGGCGGAAAAACAAGCGGCGAGTGGTTCAGCTGAATATTTCAATGATATGTGGTCTCAGGCATCTTGCCTGATTCCTGCCGCGTCCAGACCCACTACAAGCTGAACCATCCTATCACCAACTAGAAAGCGGTCCTGACCTACCATCTACCTCATTGGAGACCCTTAGACTATCTTTAATCTGACTTTTCTGGACATTATCTTGCACTAAATGTTATTCCCTTTATCTATCAATAGACAATAGGTGCAGGAGGAGGCTATTCGGTTCTTCGAGCCAGCACCGCCATTCAATGTGATCATGGCTGATCATTCTCAATCAGTACCCCGTTCCTGCCTTCTCCCCATACCCCCTGACTCCGCTATACTTAAGAGCTCTATCTAGCTCTCTCTTGAATGCATTCAGAGAATTGGCCTCCACTGCCTTCTGAGGCAGAGAATGCTACAGATTCACAACTCTCTGACTGAACTGCGGGTAATTTTTCATTTCCCTGCACATTTATGTGTATGTGACAAATAAATTGACTATTGACTATTGAGGGTAGTTGTGTGCATTGTAACGATTTGATATTGCCTCGTTCCATTCTCTCCCATCCCAATCCCGGTCTGGTGCAATGGGGTTGAAATGTATTTATTTGAAGCAGTGAATTAATTGAACAATCCTTTGGCGAATCACGGTCGTCTGTGGCGAGGCTATGGCAGGATAATAAATTATTATCATTTTTTAAGTGTCGCTGGCAACGATAATAGTCGAGGCACCCGACTGAAATAAGGCAGGGATTTTGTTTTTAAAAGTGCATCTGTGATACCGCAGTGGGAAGCAAGCAGCGATTATTATTGTTTTCCCCCTAAATACAGTCATGCAGCACGAGAACAGGCCCTTCGGCCCACCTCATCCATGCCGGTCAAGATGCTCCATTTACGCTAGTCCCACCTGCCCGCGTTTGGCCCATGGCCTTTCCTATCCATGTACCCGTTCGAATGTTCCCCAACAATGTTAAAGAGAAAGTGAAATGCGTTTATATTTAATGCAGGAGGTTTGCAAACAATGTAACTGTGTGAAATCAAAGGGATATTGACATTAGACACAAGATGCTGGAGTAACTCAGCGGGACAGGCAAGCATATGTTGAAAGACTGGAGCGACTACACTGGAATTTAGAAGGATGAGAGGGGATCTTGTCGAAACGTATGAGATTATTAAGGGGTTGGACACGTTAGAGGCAGGAAACATGTTCCCAATGTTGGGGGAGTCCAGAACCAGGGGCCACAGTTTAAGAATAAGGGGTAGGCCATTTAAAACGGAGATGAGGAAAAACTTTTTCAGTCAGAGAGTTGTGAATCTGTGGAATTCTCTGCCTCAGAAGGCAGTGGAGGCCAATTCTCTGAGTGCATTCAAGAGAGAGCTAGATAGAGCTCTTAAGGATAGTGGAGTCATGGGGTATGGGGAGAAGGCAGGAACGGGGTACTGATTGAGAATGATCAGCCATGATCACATTGAATGGCGGTGCTGGCTCGAAGGGCCGAATGGCCTCCCCCTGCACCTATTGTCTATTGTCTATTGACAGGCAGCATCTCTGGAGAGAAGGAATGGGTGACGACCCTTCTTCAGAATGGTCTGATTCAGTCTGAAGAAGGGTCTCGGCCCGAAACGTCACCCATTCCTTCCCTCCAGAGATGCTGTCTGTCCCGCTGAGTTACTCCAGCATTTTGTGTCTATCTTCGATTTAAACCAGCGTCTGCAGTTCTTTCCTACACAGTTATTGACATTGTGTCTCTTGCACTTAAACGCTGCAAACGATTCTGTAATTTTATCAGGTAATCGTTCCACCGCGATAGATTGCTGCCCTTGATTGCAAGGATATAAAAACTGTCTGAAGTGTTTTGAGAATGAGAATGAGAATGTTGTTTCTAAATCATATCAGACAAAAATGGGTCTTTGAAAAATAGGTTTCAGAATAGTTTCTGTAGCAATTACTTTCGAGGTTTTAATTTCCTGTCTGCGCTCACCGCACAGATATTTCGTTCTTGTCTAATTCTGAGTGAACACGGTTCTATTAACGTGGAAAGCGTTGAATTCATTCACAATTCGTTTTATATATAAATACAGATTAACTGCACGTTGAAATCAGGCGGTTTTCATGCGCGCAGTATCGGAGTTTTTAAAAGCGCCGATATTAATATGGCGATCAAACGACACAAAGTGGTGGAAAGTCAGGCAGCATTTCTGGAGGACACAGAAACATAGAAAATAAGTACAGGAGTAGGCCATTCGGCCCATCAAACCAGCACCGCCATTCAATATGATCGTGGCTGACCATCGAGAATCTGTACCCTGTTTCTGCTTTCTCCCCATATCCCCTGATTCCGTGGACATGGAAAGGTGACGTTTCGGGTTGGGACCTTCCTCAGACTGATTGTGGGGTTGGGGGGGGGGGGGGGGGGGGGGGAGGGGAAGCTGGAAGAAAGTAGGGGCCGGGCAAAGCCTGGCAAGTGATAGGTAGATACAGGTGGGGTGGGGGGGCGGGGTGATAGACAGATGATTGGATAAAGGCCAGAGATGAAAAGATAGATGGTGTGAAAAAAACAGGATTAAAAAGTTGAGAATTGTGAAGCTAGAGGGAGGAATGTAGGCGGAAGGTGGCATTCGGATTCGAATGAGGCTTGAAATAGATTCCCCCGTGTCTAATGAAGTCATAGAGTGATACAGTGTGGAAACAGGCCCTTCGGCCCAACGTGCCCACACCGGCCAACATGTCCCATCTACACTAGTTCCACCTGCCTGCGTTTGGCCCATATCCCTCCAAACCTGTCCTATCCATGCACCTGAATAATTGCTTCTTAAACGTTGCGATAGTCCCTGCCTCAACTACCCCCTCCGGCAGCTCGTTCCGTACACCCCCCACCCAAAATATTAATCTTAAACGCTCCGCCCGCCTGCAATTATTACCACGGATAGACATTTCAGCATCAAATGTTGAAAACACAATTTTAAAGCGCATGTAAGGAATTCTCAATGGTTGCGATGTGGGGCTTGATGAATCTAAAGAAGGGTCTCGACATGAAACGTCACCTATCCATGTTCTCCAGAGATGCTGCCCGACCCGCCGAGTGACTCCAGTACATTAGTTGCGATAGGGCTATTTATTTTTTTTAACTGCAAGGATTGTGCAGGTCACCTGTTAGTCCTGTTGAAGCGAGCCACGAACTGCCGGTCAAAATGTCCACAGTGGACGGTGTAAGATCCCTCGCACCCGTCTTGAGAGTTTTTTTCCCCCCGCAGAATGGAACAATTTGTCCATGTCGTCTTCAGCTATAACCTCCGGTGGACTTTCAGAGAAACAATCTACCAGAATAATACAATCAGTGTTGGGGGAGGGGGAGCATAAAGTCCATGTTTCAAGAGTAAAATATCCTGTGAGAAAAATGGAAACTACTTCACATTGCGCGAAAAAGGGAAGCGCATTTAAAAATATAACCGCCGGAATATTAACTCCTTGGGCACCTCTTTGTAATAAGTCAACAACGTAGCCAGCGCCGATACAATCGGACTCACTGCAAAATGTTTTAAATTTTTTTTTAGCAATAATCAGTCGGCGCAATAATGTTTTATTATTACTCTAAAACAATTCATTTTAATGATCGGGTCTTGTCGTGATAGTACCTGCCTCAACTACCTCCTCTCCGGCAGGAAATCGGCAATCGGGCGGAAAATATTCCAGATGACATTTGATCTGAGAGAGGTGTATCAAATTATCAGGGGGAGAAGATTGGGTGAATGAACTGTTCATTTTTTGTCGCCCTACGAAAGGAAGGGACGGAGTCGTTAAGATAGAAAGGACGCAGAGATTTTCAAGGATGTTGTCAGGACTCGAAGGCCTGAGCTCCAGGGAGAGGTTGGGCAAGCTAGGACTTTTTTCCCTTGGAGTGCAGGAGGCTGAGCGGTGATCTTTTCGAGGTGTAGAAGACCATGAGGGGAATAGATAGGGCGAATGCACAGAGTAGTTTACCCAGAGTAGGGGAATCAAACAATAGAGGGCACAGGTTCTAGGTGAGAGGGGCAAGATCTAATAGGAACCTGAGGGGCAACTTTTTTCCCCACACAGGTGGTAGTGGGTGTCTAGAACGAGCTGCCGGAGAGGAGGTAGTTGAGGCAGGTACTATCACGACCCAAAACGCCGGAGTAACTCAGCGGGACAGGCAGCTTCTCTGGAGAGAAGGAATGGGTGACGTTTCGGGTCGAGACCCTTGTTCAGACTGAAACGTCACCCATTACTTCTCTCCAGAGATGCTGCCTGACCCGCTGAGCTACTCCAGCAATTTTGTGTCTACCTTCGATTGAAACCAGCATCTGCATGTCTTTCCTACACATTTTGGTCAGGTGGGATATGACCGGGGCTGTCTTTGCGGGGGTTGGCAGGAGGGCGGCGCTGGTGAGTCTCATCGTTGCCACTAACACCACCGGGCGCCTGCCCCCTCCCCCCCCCCCCCCTCCCCTCCCCTCCCTCCCTCCCTCCCTCCCTCCCTCCCTCCCTCCCTCCCTCCCTCCCTCCCTCCCTCCCTCCCTCCCTCCCTCCCTCCCTCCCTCCCTCCCTCCCTCCCTCCCTCCCTCCCTCCCTCCCTCCTTCCCTCCCTCTCTCTCTCCTCCCTCTCTCCCTCCCTCTCTCTCTCCCCTGGCCGGCGGGGGAAGGGTGGGGGAGTCGCTGAGAGGGAGAGAGAGAGAGAGGGAGAGGATTGCTTGTGAATAAGCAGGCGCGTTTAGATCACTGCTCTGTGCTGGCGGCTGGGCTGAGCTCGCTGGTTGCCCGGGATCCCAAGTCTGGTGCAGCCGGGCGGGACCATGGGCGGCGCCCCACGTCTCTGACCAATTGTAGGGGGCTCTCTTTTTAAAATTCCCTGTCCGTCACTCGGTTTCCTCTTCGTCAACCTCCTTCGCCATATTGGGTAACTGAAAAAAAGCCAGTTTTTTTCCGCCTTACTAGAGAGTGGGTTTTGCGGAGATAGGTTGTTGTTAGCGGGGGTTTTGTTTTTTTGCTTTGGTTCTGCGTGTTGAAGCTTCGGCGAGACTTGCACGGCCGCGCAAAGCTTTGCATTTCTGCTGCTTGTCGGGGCTGTGTACGGTTCGCAGCGAGAAGGGGAGGGAGGGAGGGTGGGAGAGGAGTGGGGGGGGGGGGGGGGTAGGGTAGGGGAGGGGAGGAGGGGGGGGGGTGTTACGAAGGGGGGAAAAATGTCAAACGTACGCATTTCTAATGGTAGTCCATCGCTGGAACTAATGGCAGCGCAGATACCAGGGAACGCGAAACCGTCCGCTTGTCGCAGCCTCTTTGGTGCCGTAGACCACGACGTGTTAAACCGAGACCTGCAGCTGAAAAAGCAGGAGATTCACGAGCAGGACAGAGGGAGGTGGAACTACGACTTCGAGAAGGACAAGCCTTTGGATGGAAATTACAAATGGGAAGCCGTGGATCGCAAAGATGTGCCTAATTTTTACTGGCGCCCGTCCAGGAAGCAAGTGTCACCGGCGGAGCAGTGCGGGGTTGATGTGAACGGGAACCATGCGATAGTTTACACCGGCACTCGGCTTCAGGGCGATTCGGGGGACACGGACTTAGAGAACCAACAGCGGGAGGAGCCGGTCACAGAGGCAACCGGGCACTTCACAGAGCGGTGCAGCGCTTCCCGTAAGCGGTCTGCGTCAGGCGGTAGGTGACAAAGATACGTTCTGTTAAAAGCCACAGGATCCATTTTCAAACGGACCTTTCTGACCTTTTTAATGCACGTTCAAAAATTCGCCCAACCAGTAATTTTCTTGCATTTCACGCGGAACCTGCAGTCCTTGGATTGTCAGCGGTTATTCTTAAATCCCTCTACGTTTGAAAAGGGATACTACAGTTTCAGGGGGGCCTTTATATTAAAAAATAATAATAAGATGAACCAAACGTCCCTATTGTTTTTAGTGTTTTTGTTGATATGTAGTTGACTATTTCCGGTAAACACGGGGCAAGTCAGAACAGAAATGATCTCGACATTTTTTTTGACATCCTGATTTGAGATGTTGTGTTTTAATGGGGGTTTTTTTTGTGGTTGTGTGTAATTGTAGATGACACCCCAGACTCAAAGAGGTTCAATGCGAAGACAGAAACAGACTGGTCAACAAATTCTCGCAGTGCGGGTACGTTAGAGAAGACGCCGAAAAAAACGATTTCCCGTGGACATCAAACATAAAAGTCACAAGGTAGTTTTTATTTACGACTTTTAGTTTTCGTGGGCGAATGAAATCTTCGTGCGGTTTTAAAAGTCGGAGGCTGAAGGTGTAACTGTAGCAAAAGCAGAGGGGACATAGTGCTTTGACCAATTGGCCTAGTGGTCACAAGTTGAGGATTTGAAGTTGATCTGGATTGTAATGTCACTAATGTTTCTTTAATTCGAAAAACGACACGTAAGCGAAGGTGATTATTTCCAGCTGGTTTTCAAATAACAATGCCTACAATCAGGAGAGTCCTGCCAGGCTATCGAAACGTCGCCGAGACTCCACCTAATACTGTAGACTTTATTGCCCAATTATTGTAATAACAGAATGATATCAGTGTATAACCACAAGAACATTTGTTCTGTCCGGCCAACCTGATCTAAAATAATCGCATTTAAAACCTGACCATAAAGTGCGCCATATTACTTATCTCATCGGCTGTAGCACCTTGGGCAAACGTCCAGAGAAGTGCCTTAAATAATCTCAACATGTTACCTAATGCCTTTACATTCCTTTCCCGGCCCTTTAGACTAAATATTACAAGGAGGTGGCGGGTGGGGTAGGTGTGCATGACCGGGGGAAGGAAGCTTTTAAGTGGCTAGCCACAATAAACCGAATTAATAGTGGTTGCAGTGGACAAGATACCGGCATTCATACATGGTCAAGCCCAAACCGGGGCGTTGAAAATAAAATTCTCAAATCACTGGTGAAATGTCGCGTACGCTACGTTTATGGTTTGTTCCAGATAGCACGGTATGACATTTCATTCACTTGGCATTGAATCTTTGCGAAATATTTCACTTAATCAGTTGCAGATGCTGAAATATTCACAATTTGTCTCGAGTCGAATACCGTTTGGTATTTTGATTGATTTTTCGGATCCAATTTCTTAAAACTCCACTGAAGAAGGGCTGCCATTGTCGGCAGATGCTGTCAAACACGACACCTCGTTCCCTTCACCAATGGTCCCACAACTAGAGAGCACATCAACTTGTTTAGAAATGGCCTTTGAAAGTTGCAATGCCAATTATTGTTTGCTAATCCGATAATACTAATTAATCCATTGAAACGTTACAACACCCCAACTGAACGTAACTTCGTGTGTTCTGCAGTAAATGTCTGCCATGCTGCCTGGAATAGATGTTTTTGTAGGTTATTTGAAGGGCAATGTATAACATGCAATAAGTCTGAAGGGGTGTGAGTTACTGTCTTCAGTGGGGAGAAGACCAAATTAATATTGCTCCCGGTGTTACTTGCTTCAAATCACCGGTTGCTTTAGCAACTTTTGGACAGCTGCACTCGATATGGGTGGCTTGAAGTGAACAGCGCGGCTGTGCCAATTAAGATCTAAGTAATGAAAACAATTAGAAAGAAAATACAGAAGTCTGAAGAAGTGTCCCGACCCCAAACGTCACCTATCCATGTTCTCCACAGACGCTGCCTGACCCACTGAGTTACTCCAGCACTCTGTGAAATATCACCTATCCATGTTCTCCACAGATGCTGCCTGACCCGCTGAGTTACTCCAGCGGTTTTGTCAATGCAAATTATGCTGGGTTAAAAGATTATAAATTGTTTAGAGCTGTATTTCCATTTTTGGGGGGAAAAAATACACTTGGTTTTAAACTGTAATTTGTATTTTCCTTGTTTCAGACATGATGATCCTCTTTTCCTTGTTCATCTACAGCAGTGCTTACAGGTGGAGGGATCCATTCCTCACAGACACATATCGTTGCCTCTCCCATGGTGGAGAGTGTCCAAGCACTGAACTCAAGTGAACACTAAAACCGCCCATTTTAGAATGGATATACTGCAGTGCAATTAGGTTCTTCCTTATCACTTGTCTGATTTTACTACCTGTGTATATAGGGTTTTTTTTGTAGCACATAAGCCAGTTTGGTGGGGAAAGGGGGGGGGGGAGGAATGGAAACTTGTTAAAAGTTCAGAAAAAAAATATGACTTGAATAGCAGCAAAGTAGTTCTCCAATGGAGTTTCAAAACTGCCAAGCTACAATACCTGTGTATTGTATGTTTAAAATTTTTTTTTAAAAATTCTAATGTACCTGTGTACATAACTTTGTAAAGACACTGAGAAATTATACTAACTTATTTATGTTAAAAAGAATTGATGTTTTTGTTTTGGATTCTAGAAGGTAATTTTCCGTTAAGCCAAGGTGGCATTTTTTATGTGCATTTGGAAATGCTTTAATGTAGATTTTTCTCTTCTATTTTGCCTATCATAATATAAGGCCATGCCTGAAAGAAAAAGCGTCCTGAGCCAGACTTGTACTCTGCCTTGTATTGGTTATATTTCTCTTTTTGTTTGTTTTGTAACGTGTGAAAAGATGCTGACTTTTGTTTTGCATCGTGAAATCAAATAAAGAAAAATGTACATTACCCCCTTCTTTAAGTGTGTGATTCACAACTGAGGTGTGTGCAGCTGTTTCGCGTGTTACTAATGACAATGAACTACTTAACATGAGGGACAAGAGGGTGCAGATGCTGATTTACTAACGAGTTAACGTTGAGTGAATTGCTGCCTCATCTACGGTCAGGAAGGTCGCCTGGTCTGTGCAGTGGTTTGAATGTTTAATTCAATACTTTAATTGTTGTCAATGTCCTATCTTTGCAGCGGATTTGTCAATGCTGGGTGAAAGATTATAAAATGTTTAGAGCATTATCTTTTCCTAACATCGCTGCCCTACCCCTATCCACCCTGGAACGATTGTTTCTGAGGCTTATAGTTGTTTTTAAAAAACATAAGTGCATCAGTTTTGGGCGTGATTTTTAGGTTGGAGGTGGGGTGGCGTCCACAACACTTTGCCTGACAGTAGCTAACCCTGAGGGCACAAGAAGCCGAGAGCCCTTTGGAATTGTTTGCAAAATGAACAACAGATGCATGTGCAGAAAGTGCAAAGATTAAAAAGCATGGTGGAAAATGCGAAATGAAGGGTTTTTTTCATTTAAAAAAAAAGGCGTAGTCGCGGAAGTGGCGCTTGCAGCATGAAGAGTGTGGTGCGGGGGGTGATTGGCAGCTGGGCTCCCGGGGAGAGCGAGCACGCCACGAGGGCGGCGGCCAGTGGCAGCGCGCGCGCTCCCGCCCGCCCCTCACGTCAGCGCGCGCGCTCCCGCCTCCCGCCCGGCCCGAGGTCCCGTCCCCGGACCCTGGCCCCATTGGTAAGTCTCCCCATGACGAAGGGTGGTGGTGGTGGGGGTGGGGTGGAAGGCGACGGATCCCGCATCCCATTGGAGCAGACGCACGTCCATCAATCTACGCCCCGCCCCGCTCGCCTCGCCCCGCCCAACTTTTTGAACCCGCGTTTTTTTTTGAAAAAAACGACAATAACCGTTTCCCTCCCCCGCCCCCCCCAAACAAAAATATTTTCTGTCAAAACTACGTCCAAAAAATGATTATTTTTTCAATTTGCATTTTGCAAAGGTTTTTATTTTGCATCAGTCTGAGGGAAATGACACATTGCGTCGTTGGACGGCTGGAGTTTGGTTTAGGCGCGCGGTTAGTCCTGTCAGTGCGGGCGGGATAAGGCAATAATGTCTTTGACACACAAAAAAATAACGCACCGAGCTTTAAAGAGATGCGATTCAAATGACGGAGTGGGAATAAAGAGAGATTTTTTTTCTGCACCTTTTTAGTTGATGTAGCGGCGCGACAGGTTCCACCAGCTCCTTCCTCCTGCTGCCGCTGACTCTAAAACCAATTGCAAATGTCTTTAAACAACAATTCTGACGGCCGCTCACTTCTGGATATCATTTAGAAGCCGGTGAGTAGTTTGTTGTCATTTTAGAAGAGAGAGAGAGAGAGAGAGAGAGAGAGAGAGAGAGAGAGAGAGAGAGAGAAAAAAAAAAGGCAAATGCAAAAACAAAGCAATCAATATGAATGTTGAGCAATGGGAACACAACAAGGGACTGCGGATACCGGCATCAAATGTTGTCCAAACTGGGTTGATTTTACTAATAATGTCGATAATTTTGCAAATTATTTTACAAATACTTTGTGGGAGGACTGTCCAAACAGCAACCGACGACCTGATGGGAACAGGTGTCTATTTAAAACCTCCAGTGTAGGCCTCAGCTAAACCAGACTTTGTCAAACTGTCTATTTTAAAAAATCTACATGGTTTTATTATTGTTTTTTTATGGACACTGATTTCTCCAGAAACTACTTGTTGGGAAAGCATGTGGAAAACGGTGAATCTACTTGAGATGAGCCCTTATCCCTTAATCAGTATGACAAGTAGTGTTGTTATTTCGGCAGTTTTAATCAGTATGACGAGGTTGTTTATTACAAGAGCTCGTTAACACGCACTGTTTGCTAAAATACATCAAAGAGCAAGTTATTTGATGCATTTCAACAGTTGCCACTTTTCTACTGACTATCGACACCTTTACACTGACTTTGACACTTCCGCGAGTGAATGCTTCTGTTGAAATATTTTTAAAGCTTTTAAAAAAAATATTCTGAATGCCCTGGAGATTTGCGAGATCCATTTATTGATCATTCTGGAAATAATTCGAAGGCTCACAGCTTGTTAAGCCTGAGGGATAGCCACTGCCAGACCCAGTGTTGTGGATACTGCTGTGCCTCCAGCCCCCAAAATCACGCACAAACTGATGCTTTTTTTTAAAGGATGTGTTGTCAGAAAAGTGAATGCAATGCAAAAGCACATGTTGAAACGCCGCAGTTTGTGTACACGAAGGTGACACTGACAAGTGCATGTCTTGCTTTACTTTAAATGCAATCTGTTCCCGTCTGAAATTAACACACGCGAGGTGTCATTTATACCCCCGCCTCAAAACAAGTCACGGCTGGCCATTTACAAAACATTTGCTTTATTTGAAAATGTGCATAACACGTAATTGCAACACACTTTCACAGAACTCTCAATCAATATAATCTCACACAGATTATCAATTATGTCTATTTTAAACACAAGGAAACGCCGAGACTGGAATCCTGAGCAAAACACCAAGTGCTGGAGTAACTCAGTGGGTCAGGAAGCCTCAGTGGACTGAATGGATAGACAACGTTTCGTGTCGGGACCCCTCTTCAGACTGATTTTAGATATTGTTGACCGACAAATCTTAGGGGAAGAAGTACAATGTATTTTAAGAAACAATCTTGCTACAGAGAAGATTTCTGAGTCAGTAATACATGTCGATTTTGATCTAATGTATATCCAGTACTGTTGATTAATTGTAGAATTGATTTAATTGGATAATATATCTAGTGTATGGCATTAAATGACAGCATCTTATTAACCCCCCCCCCCCAGTAAAATGGCCTCTCTTGCCCCTCTCTCTCGCTCTCTCTACAAGGTGCTTTGAAACTACTGACATGATGTATATAAATGCTTCTCCGCATCTTGTTTTAATTTAGAAATCATATGTGTTTTCAGTCGACCTTAAGATCCGATTTTTAGTTCATACACCTTTTGTCTGACTGAGACTTTAGCCTCCTTGCATATTCTGCATTCTATTGGAGAGAGATTAAAAAAAATCATTATCGTTCTAGAAGAAATTAACGTTACTTACAAAGCACCTCAAATATTTAGGAAACATAAGGCAAATAATTGCCAACCGGGAATTGAGGAACCGGAATGCGTTTTTAGTGTGTGAGCGGTATTTCAGGCAATTGTGGGGTTGAAAAGTGAGGGGAAGATATGGGTATATCAAGATTGGGTATGAGGCATTAAATGAATGATTATATAGATGGTCAGTGGAGGAACAAATTGGTTGATGCCAACATGGACGGAATTGGTTGTTGGCGGCTCGATGCACACGAGGACGAATGACCAGTGTTGAGACTGGATGTCTGTCTGGACTTCGTGGCACAAGGATAAAGTTGGCAAGGTACTGCAATATCTGTACGTTTATGGTAGTGTGACGTGGAAAGACGATTAACCCTAAGCGCATCAATAATTTCATGAGTCTGATGAAGGGTCTCGATCCGAAACGTCACCTATACTTTTTCTCCAGAGATGCTGTCTGTCCCGCTGAGTTACTCCAGCATTTTGTGTCTATCTTCGGTGCAAACCAGCATCTGCAGTTCAATCATTTCAGACCCCGATTTAAAACATAGCGTTGAGATATTATAAATCGTTTCTTACGCGCCTATTTTCGTGGTCTCTTACATATCCCTATCAGTGGACAATATATTTTGGCAGATCCATATTTTATGCATTATATATGTAGCAACATTTAATCGTTAACAGTTATTGCCGATGGAGTTATTATGTTAATTATACAAATGCCTCTAAAATGTCACAAAATGGTTATATTACATATTTTAAAATGTATAAATAAGTTGTGTTAAATTTCACTATCAAGTGAAAGAGATAATATTTTCATATTTTTGAATAATACACGAAATAGACGCGAGCTTTACGCGCAAATGTAAATATTGTAGTATAGTTATCGTCTTTCTGGTGTTACGCCTTGTTGGTGTGTGTGTTGTTGGGTGGGCAGAGAGTTTAAGTTTTACATTGAATCATTGCAAGCAGAAAGAAAAGTTAGATTGGGAGAAAAAATGTCTTCATATAAAGATTCAGGTAAAGAATATTCCATATGGGAACTCAGTCAACAAGTCCAAGGCACCTAAGAATTAATCAGTACAGGCCAGTCCACATTCCTGTTTTTAATTTGCTTAATTTGCTTAACAGGCTAAATACAAATATTTTAAAATCCATTTTTAATGAGAGTTAAAAATGAGAGTCACTATTAGCACGGTAAGACATTATTTTTTATAAGTAGAACACAAAGTGTCGGAGTAACTCAGCGGGTCAGGCAGCATCTCTGGAGAACATGGATGGGCGACGTTTCGGGAGGGGACGCTTCTTCATTTATAAAAACCAATCTTCCAATGGTTGTAAGGTGTCAAATTAATACGTGTAGAATCATATCATTACCATAAACTAGGTGTCAGATAAATTGATGGCTTGGTCCATCTTTGTTTCATCACCAAAACGTGTTGTATAAAGTGTAGAGAAATTGTAGAGATTTTAAGATGATTTTTTTGTTTCCACTATATACTGATGAAATAAGAATCTCCAGCATTATTGTTCGTATCCCAATTTTGCTGGATCATATTTAATTGATCTGAAATCACATTCTCAACAGTGTATGTTCACAGGTGACTCAATCTTAATCAGAATTAATCATTCTGTATGAATTACCACTGAATCTTACACAATCCCCCCATCCTTTATATTATACACGCAGAGGCATTTAATCTTTCACAGTTAGTGGAGATAAAGTAATGTTGATCGCACAAATGTTTTTAAAATGTCAGCAAATTAAACATTATAATTGGAATGGATCGAACCCGAAACCCACACTGGATGCCACGATTACTGTAAACATGTGCGGAATTAAAGGCAGTGGTTTATATACAAATCAATTGACAGTTATTGATCGGAGGTCGATTTTACTACCTATTCATAGAGGGGGTTGTGGATCATGTCTACGACCCTTGGTTATATTGCAGTTGTAGGGGCAGCCGGTAAAATAGTGGCCACTGGCGATAAAGTTTTCACAACTTTTAGTGGCACCGCCTTACTTCACCGAATTCACGTCTGCTTAAACCAACACCAACCGCAGAAACTGTTGAATGAATAAGCAACATGATTGCTCTCTTTCATTAGATTATTATTTCGATGACACGAGCCCTCAAGTACTTCATTGACCGATATCTCCAAATGAACATTACGTTAATCCATGAACGGAGATTTTAAATGTGTTTTCGAAAGTAATAACGACGACTGCTGATGCGAATCGAAAACTGCTGACGAATTCGTCTTCTATTGACCGAGTTACTGTGACTTTGACGTTTTTTTCGGAAATTGAACGACTTTCAGTTCCATAATTGTTTCCCAAATGCTTCCACAGAACTGTTCCTCATTTGAAGACATTCGAAAACAAATGAATTGCCCTCGAAAAATATATCACCCCTTGCTCTCAAACATTGCATCAGTGACAATGAATCAGTTTCACTATGAAATGTCTGCTTCATTCAGAAACTAGAAACACTATGCTCCCCCCACGGCCACCCCAACAAATGTACTTTGTAAAAAGGCACATGTTCGAGTAACTCAGCGGGATAGGCAGCATCTCTGGAGAAAAGGAATGGGCGACGTTTCGGGTCGAGACCCTTCTTCAGACTGAGAGGGGAGAGGGAAAATGTACGTAGGTTGATTTTCTGTGACCATTTTTCGTTAGTTCACACACTAATCTACGGTCTCCCGTGTGTTAAGGAAGTACTCGCGCAACTCAATCGCGTCAATCAAATGCTGGCAGGATTGAGGAACGCGGGACGGGAAAGGTGGTTTAGTTGAAGATAACGTTGTCATTCCAAGAGTGTATTGGAGACGTTGTCTTAGCTGGAGAAGCTCTATCCATTGGAGGCGACCTCGGTGCTCCGAGCGGACTGCTTCTTGACTTATTGATTCCACAATGGCAAGCAAGGGTAGCGGTCTGGACAGAGACACAGGGACTGCAGAAGCTGGTATCTTGCATAGAACACAATGCTGGAGTGTGAACAAGAAGGGTCGCGACTCCTAACGTCACCCATCGATTCTCCTTCTCTCCAGAGATGCTGCCTCAGCTGACCCGCTGAGCTACTCCAACATTTTGTGATCTCTGGATTCGGGATTGTTTCTGATATTAGAAGCTGAGGACGGACGCGTCCTTATATCACCAAAACCAAACGCGGCTTCCATAGTTCTCGTTTTTATTCTGGTTCACTGCAATTTCAGGGGGGGAAATGTTACACAACGTGGTGGTCGGTCCGTTTATTTATTTTCGAAAAACGCGAAATATGCTTACTTGCGAAATATGCAGTTTCATTGATATGAGACTAAAGCAGCGAGTGAAATATGCATTTTTTCAATGCTTTTTCCGAGAATTATTTCACCCATTAAAAAACCCCAATAGCCAATCATTTTCAATCGCATGGCAACTGTGCAAGCTTCTCAAATAGTTAACTCGCATAAATGTTTAAAAAAACATCAGTGGATAGGGCTGCAGAGGGCGTATTTGAAGAGTTCTCAGTAGCGATCTCAGTAATCAGTAACAGCCCCGCTCACTTAATACGCGCAATTTCTTGAACTTTATCTCTTACAATTCCCAACACCATCTATAACTCATATAATAACATCGTAAGAAGGGTCCCAAGCCGGAACGTCGCCTGTCCAGATGCTGCCTGACCCACTGGGTTGTGTAGGAAGGAACTGCAGGTGCTGGTTTATACTGATGATAGACACAAAATGCTGGAGTAACTCAACATCTTTGGAGAGAAGGACTGGGTGGCGTTTCGGGTCGTGACCCTCCACCGCTTGTTGTTTTGATCAAGATTTCAACACCTGAAATTTCTTGCGTCTCCCAAATACTTCGGCATGAATCTACCATCACAGGTGCTACTTGTCCTGCTGAGTTACTCCAGCATTTTATGTCTACCTTAGGTGTAAAATGGCATCTGCAGTTCCTTTCTACACACCCATGAGATGGTAGAAGAGATGTGAAGCATGAAGCCAGAGGAAGGGATATAGATGGAAGGGGATGGAGGGAAGGGGAAAAGGAGAAATGAGTGCGCATTCCAAGTGGGGCACAGGGGAAAGGGGGTGGGGGGAGGAGGTGGTGTGTGTTTGTGGATTAGTTACTTAAAATTGGAGAATTCAATGTTCATACCGTTGGGTTGTAAGCCATCCAAGCGGAATATGAGATGTTTGCACATGGCCTCATTCTAGCAATAGAGGAGGCCCAGGAAGGAAAGATCAGTGTGGGAATGGGAAGAGGAGTGAAAACGGTTAGCAATTGGGAGATGCAGCAGGCCTGGGTGGACTGAGAGCAAGGCCTGATTGTAAGTAGATTTGAGTACTGAGAGAAGGCATTTTGTGTGGTTCTGGTCTCCTTATTTATGAAGGGATATACTGTTCTTATCATAGATGGATTGCAACAACATTTCATCCTAGGATGGTGCAATTACCTTATGAAGAGAGATTAAGTAAGTATGGCTCGTATTTTCTTGAGTTGGAAAGAATGTGTGGTGATTGGATTGAAAATGACCGCATTTCTGCAGGAGTCTAGAACCAAGGGTCAACCTCAGAATGGGGTATGCCATTCAAGACCCGGAGGAGGAGAAATGCCTTCTTTAAATGTATAGTGAATATTTGGAATATTTGGAGGGCTGTGCACACTCAGTCATTGAGTTCATCCAGAACAGAGATTGAAAGCTTTCTGGATATTAAGGAAATCAAGGCGTTCAGCAATAATGGATGGAAATTGGATCGAGGTAGGGGATCAGCCATATCCTAAGGAATCCCAGAGCAGGTTGGGCCAGATGGTCTATTCTTGCTCTTAATTTCTCTGCTCTTATTGTGCAGAAATGACAGTGTCACTCATATAAACAAGTATAATGTGCAATTTCTCACATGTGCTCCACAGCGACTCAGAAAATTCCCATTGCAAATATAGAATGGGTGATGATAACCGTCACTGACACTTGTAATGCCGGTAGAAATCCCCTGCTGCTTCACACTGTCACTAAAGTGGAAGTGGTGGTATTTGGCTTGATGCACCATAGAGTTTAAATCTGGCTCACTGTTAGACTGGTTCCTTTGGACCCTCCACTGTAAACCTATCTGTCATTAATTGTAAGTGCAAGACAGACATTTATTCCCCTCCACTTTCTCAACACTTACATTTTGCGCTGTTTAAATGCAAAGTTGTTGTTTCTAATTTTTGGGAGACAGCTCTGTGCCTGTGTGCATTAAGGCATTTGCAGAGCTTTCTCCTAAACAGGATGGTTAAAGTTTCAGCCAGGCAGGAGCCAAGCAGTGTAAACAGGCGAGCTTGGCTGGAGCCCAGAGTGCAGTTCCTCAGACCAGCTGCCACAGCTTAAATGCACCTAAACTATCCATTAAGTGATACAAATACTTACTGAAATTATATGGTCATAGAATACCATATGGTTATGTTTTACCCTAATATTCTGTGACTATATTTCACACTCCTGTGATCTGTGTAATAATAGCTAGAAATTGCCTTTCCCCCAATGAGAAAACACAAGGTTACCCAAAACCATTGTAAGTCATTGTCAGTAATCCACATCTCAGTGATGTATCTTAAAGGATGACTTTTAAAAACAAGTATTTTATTTATTCCAACATTAACGTACATGAAATAATGGGATTTCATTAAAAAGGCAAAATTGCAGGATTATGGGAAATCAGCTTGGGAGAGGACTCGGTGAATAGGTCTTTTAATGAGCGCGCACAGGTACAATGGGTTAACCAGGCTTCCTCTTTGGGGTATGATTGCAGGAACATATGAAGCTTTTTCAAATGTGTCCAGTGTGTTTCCATGAAAATTGTTTCACCGTACAAATGTGTAGAACAGTTTAGTTTAGCGATACAGCATGGAAACAGGCCTGTCAGCCTACCGAGTCCATGCTGACCATCGATCACCCGTTCATAGTAGTTGTATGTTATTGTACTTTCTCATCTACTCCCAACACATTAGAGGCAATTTACAGAGGCTAATTAACCTACAAACCTTTGGGAAATGGGAGGAAACCGGAGCACCGGGAGAAAACCCACGTGGTCATGGGGAGGATGTGCAAACTCCACACAGACAGCACCCAAGGTCAGGATTGAACCCAGGTCTGTGGTGCAGGAGGCAGCAGCTCTACAAGCTGCATTTGCCTCTACTTTTAAAAGAAAACTATGCAGCTGAGTTACAATCAAATTCAAACTACACTGGGGATTAAAGGGTTTTGAAAAAAAATCCATGCCATGTTTATGAATCATTTCTATGGCATTCATAAAAGCACATTTCAAAGAAACATGATATGATTGAAAACAACTAATTGGAACATAATTATTCAAAGGTTTAAGATAGAAAAGGAAGAAATATTCAGGAAAGTACCGGTGAAGATCCAAAATGCAGAAATGACACATATTCAAGTTTAACAAAGGACAATAAGTACTAGGAAGCTACAATAATTGTATTGTGATTGGAAGTGTTTCAAGCATACAAGAACGCGGGTTAATATGAGACTTGCAGACCAATAAAATAAAGTGTAACAATGAAAAGATTATTGATATCTAAATTACTGGTGTCAAGTCGGGCAGCACAGAGGTGCAGCGGTAGAGTTGCTGCCTTACAGTGCTTACAGCGCCAGAGACCCGGGTTCAATCGCCACAACGGGTGCTGTCTATATGGAGCTTGCAGTTTGTACGTTCTCCCCGTAACCGCGTGGGTTTTCTCTGAAATCTTCGGTTTCCTCCCACACTCCAAAGAATCGGTATTTTCGTGCTGTATCTCCAAACTAATAACCAAAACTAAAATGGCAGATTTAAAAAGAGCAAGGCAATCCAAAACACTTGAATAATGCAGATATTTCTCATCTTCCCAAACAAAATACATGAACACACGCAGAAGCTGTTTAGATTTGAGTGGTTGGGATTATTGCCTTTCCCCCTGCAACAGTTAATGATGTCCATAAACTGTCAATGGCTCAGTAGCATTGCAGCAACTGATCTGATTTCTGCTACAATTGGACATGCTGAAAAACATTTTTGTGGATATATTTACAATAAAATATAAGTTGCATTTACCTGCAAAATGATGGCAAAAGCCAAAAGAATTGGAATTTCTCTCAACATTTCTTCATGCCGGATTTTTTATTTTTTTTAAACAAATCACAAATCATATTCCCAGGGATTCATAGGAGAAGTTGAAAACTATGCAAAATGTTTTGAATGGATTTGAAAAAAATCGTCCATGCAATGTTGTAGTTATTGTTAGATAACAAACAGTTCAAGAATTAGTTTTCTAAACAATTGCACACTCAAAAAAAGCAAAAAGGTTTTTAATATTCAACTAAATGTTCATCTCAATGTTTTTGACTTTCCAGTTCTTCATAACAAATGAAGCACCGTGTGATATTGGGACCATTATCATTGGCTCTTCTTATATTCTCAGATATCAATAATGGCAAAGAGAAAAAGAAGAGCTGACTTGATTCCATTCTAAGAATTGGTGAAGGCAAGAATGATTCACAATGCTGACTGAATACAAACAATTCTGAGACAGGTATTCTTCTGACGAAGGCCTAAAAAATATGATAAGAAGATAAGCAGGTTGAGTTGATCGATGGCACATACTTTTGTTGGATTCTGATCCATTTCTAAACAATGCCTTATATTGTATATACTTATACTGTTTTCGCAGTAGATGTGCATAGGAGCCACACCACATAAAATTGATGTATTTTTGGGGCAGAAGCACAACTGGACCATTGCTCATCTTTAATTGCACTGGAGGAGGGAGCAGTGAGCTGCTTTCTTGGACTTTGTTGTCCTTTAGTGAAGATATTCCCAAAGGCTACTGTATAAGAGTTGCTCACATTTCGGCCTGTTGACAATGAGGTGACGGCAATTCAGTTCAGTTTAGTTTATTGTCACCTGCACCGAGGTACAGTAAAGCTTTTGTCGCGTGCCATCCAGTCATCAGAAAGACAATACATGATTACAATTGAGCCATTTACAATGTATAGATACTTGATAAGGGAATAACAACGCACAAGGTAAAGCCAGCAAAGTCCGATCAAGGATAGTCCGAGGGTCACCTAAGAGGTAGATAGTAGTTCAGCACTGCTCTCTGGTTGTGGTAGGATGGTTCAGTTGCATGATAACAGCTAAAAAGAAACTGTCTCTGAATCTGGAGGTGTGTGTTATATTTCTACATCAGTCTGATGTGCGACGTGGAGGGAAGCATGCAAGCTGTGGTGATCCTGTGCGTCGCCTGCCCCTGGTGGTAAATATTGCAGGATTATATCAATGAGTGACCTAGTAGAAAGCACACTGCTGTCAGAGTGGTGTAGCCCAGCAACTGTGATGTGTGTGCAGATGGAACCCATTGAAGCTGCTGTGCACTGTTGGTGAAAGGAATGAATGCGGGGATAGCGGATGGGATACCAGTTAATTGAGTTGCTTTGCCCTAGACAGTGTCAAGCTTATTGAATGCTGTTTGAGCCACACTCATCAACACAAACAAAGAATATTCCCTCACTCGCTGGACTTGTGCCTGTAGATTGTAGAAAGTCTTTGCAGTATCAGGGGGTCAGGATATCTGCAAGGGGGAAGCTGGATCATTAAAATTATTTAAGATAGAGGCTGATAAATATTTGATAGATCGAGGGGTAGAGGAGTATGGAGAACTGACACAGAAAAGGAGTTGAAGCCAGCACAGATACCCACAGCCATATTAAATGGTGAGGGATGCAACACCTGTCCCTTTACCTCCCCCCTCCACTCCATCCAAGGATTCCGACAGTCTTTTCAGGTGAGGCAGAGGTTTACTTGCACCTCCTCCAACCTCCTCCAACCTCATCTACTGTATCCGTTGTTCAAGGTGTCAACTCCTGTTTATCGGCGAGACCAAGCGCAGGCTCGGCGATTGTTTCGCTGAACATCTCCGCTCAGTCCGTCTTAACCTACCCGATCTCCGGTTGCTCCGCACTTTAACTCCCCCTCCCATTCCCAATCTGACCTTTCTGTCCTGGGTCTCCTCCATTGTTAGAGTGCGGCCCAGTGCAAATTGGAGGAACAGCACCTCATATTTCGTTTGGGTAGCTTACACCCCAGCGGTATGAACATTGACCTCTCTAACTTCAAATAACCCTTGCTTTCCCTCTCTCTCTATCCCATCCCCCTTCCCAGTTCTCCCACCAGTCTTACTGTCTCTGACTACATTCTATCTCTGTCCCGCCCCCTACCCTGATATCAGTCTGAAGAATGGTCTCAACCCAAAACGTCACCCATTCCTTCTCTCCAGAGATGCTGCTTATCCCGCTGAGTTACTCCAGCATTTTGTGTCTGCCGTCGATATTAAATGGTGAGGCAGGCTTGAAGGGCTTGTGGGCCTACTCTTACTCCCATTTTCTTGTGTTCCTGTGTACCTGTGAACTTTTATTACGTTTCAACAAAACAATGATGATACAAATGGGTGTACTTCTGGACTATTTCAGAATTAATCACATCAGCAAGGATGGCAGATCATTCCTCAAAGGACAGTCAGATTTTACAAAAAACTGTTTCATGGTTAGATTATGTGCAGAGTGAGATATAAACTCAATTCTTCAAATTATTAGTTTCGGCCTCTGATTACTGGTCTGATGACTTTACCTTGTTTTGCTTATGTTATATGTTAAAATCAGATTGTACACAGTTTCAGTTTTGGATTTATGTTTAATATTCTACTTGGCTTCAGTAATATCAATCATTGTCATTAGGCGTTGCGTTTGTCACATTCACCCTGTAAATTACTTGCCTGTTATCTACCAAAATGATGGCAAGACCCAGAGTTTATATAGAATCGCAGAGTTGCACAGCTCACCATACCCATGCCGACTTTGTTGTGCAGCCTAATTCCGTTTTCATGTGAGACGTCTGATAGATTGAACAGCACTAAAGTCCAGCTGATGCCGCAAAAAAACCCTTTTATTTCAGATGCACGAAAATCAACAATACTGAATCCAAAATTCAGATATTTAATTTGTAATCTCTGTTACATTCCATCAATTTATTCAAAAACTATAGATCCTCTATTTTTGTGCTATATCTCAGTCAACATTGAATTTAAAAATAGATTTACAATTCTTATGAAACTTTGTAGGTTTGTAGGTTAATTGGCTTTGGTAAACATCATTAAATTGTCCCTAGTGTGTTAGGATAGATCATAAGATCATAAGTGATAGGTGTAGAATTAGGCCATTCGGCCCATCAAGTCTACTCAGCCATTCAATTATGGTTGATCTATCTCTCCCTCCTAACCCCATTCTCCTGCCTTCTCCCCATAACCTCTGACACCCTGATAGTGACAATGGATCAGCCATTCCTTTGCCTACTTGCCCAGCTGATCGAGAAACACTCCTCTTTGTTAGTAGGCTTTGGTTAGTATATACATGTAAACATATAGTGGGTCAGACCCTGTTGGGTTGTGGATTTGGTGTCTAGATTGCTTTTGGCGAAGGTGGTTCATCGCTAGCACTGATGACTATCCAAAATATTCTGAGTGTCATTAGTAGAGTTCAAACTGTTGAAGATATCCAATCACTCTTCTTCAGGGGTGCGTCTTACCCAGTGGATTACCTGACTTGAGGCTATTATGCACCATGTTTCCCACAAGTAAACTGCACAGTAGATCAAATAGTGATCGTGAACTATCCTCCTCACAGCAGAATACACAGGCTACAGTAATGGCAGTCATTATCATCTGCCTTGATTGATGACCCATGAAACCACCATCAGGGCCACTACCAGTATTTGTCGTATGTAACCGTATTCCTGCAAAGGTTATCCTTGACTTTGGCATGGTATGCCAAGGTCAGAAAAAAAACTTTTCAGAGTAGTTTTCTATAATCCTTGAACCTTGTGGATAAAGAACCAGTTAACATGTCAGGTGTGTGACCCTTTGTAAAGCTCTATTGGGTAAAGGAATGGGACTCAGCCATCTTCAACTGGTTGTCGTTTGTTTTTGTTACTCCTAACCTCCAATAACTGTGGATTTCTCTGTGTTTTGCTGATCTTAGTGTTGCAAAGCTTGGTATACTGAGTTCGTACTAACTTTGAGAAAAGTGAACAGTACAGAATATATAAATTAAAACAGTACAAAACAGAACAGATCTTTCGGTCCACGATGTTTGTGCTTACCATGATGCCAATTTAAACCACATTTGCCTGCACATGATCTATATCCTCAATTCCCTTTCTGTCCATATGCCTGTCTAAATGCCCTTTAAATATGGCTATCATCTCTACTTTCACCACTTCCTCTAGCAGTGAGTTCAAGACATCTACCACAATGTAAATATTATTTAAACTTTCCCCCTCTCACCATAAAATAATGCCCTCTAGAATTTGTTGTTTTAGACCCTCCAAAATCCTCCCCTAAGTGCCCTTGGGAAGTTGACGATGACTTACTTTCTCGGATGCAAATTGCAGTATGAGTTCATGGATTTTGATCCATTGTTGATGAAACAGTGATATTTTTAGGTAGACACAAATGCTGAGAGAAGGAATGGATGACGTTTTAGGTCGATACCCTTCTTCAGACTTGACCCGAAATGTCACCCATTCCTTCTCTCCAGAGATGCTGCCTGTCCCGCTGAGTTACTCCAGCATTTTGTCTCTACCTTTGGTTTAAACCAGCATCTGCAGTTCCATCCTACACAGTGTGATATTTTTAGATTGTATTCTCTGAGATTTATTCCAGATTTCCCATAGCATAGAATGCAACATAGGATGCATATATCGACATGCAGTGACATGCCATGCATGTCTAGCCAAAACTAGTAGCATTTCCATTCCCATTGGAGTAAAATGGTGGAGAAGCTGTTTGTCACAGTGCTTGGAAATATCCCAGAACTAGGTCCTCATCAGACGTAGGTAGGTCCACCAAGATATCAGCAACAACTCTTCAGCATTTGATGGATTAATTTAACCAACTCTGGCAATATCAGTCTGTTTCATACTGTTTGATTCAATGATTCCACCATGAGTACAGCACCATCACCACAGAATGGACCCACAGCTCAACCAGCAATCTCAGGTCATCCCCAATTTTCATATTGTTTAAGAATGTTTGTATCACTGAGTGACATGGTTGGAAATGGGAGGTTTCTGGAAGGAAGAATTGTCCCAGTCAGAGTTGAAAGCACTGAAGAATTAGCCTAGGTTTTATATACCCTAAATGGAGGTTCAATCCATTTCTGTTTCAGAGGCAAGTGTACTGCTGCATCCCTGATCTTTTGCTGCAACAACACCACACAAACTATGAAGCAAATATTCTGACCCACATAACAGCAATTGTACATCCTGAGTCTAATGGTTCGATTGTAATCATGTATTATCTTTCTACTGATTGGTTAGCATGTAACAAAAGCTTTTCACTGTACCTCGTACACATGACTGTAAACTAAACTCAGTTCGAACTCAGTAATTCCATCCAAAAAATGTTATTTTGCAATAAAGCTTTATATTTATTTTGTCATAGCATTTTCTTTGTTTTTATTTATCTTGATTTCTAACACATAAATATCATGAGAATGGTTTACTTTAAAGTGTTTTGTTTTCCTCTTGGTAATTTTTGCAGCTCAAATGAACTCACATCCTATGGTAGGAAATGAAGTCACTGACTTTTTTTGTGACTGGACGAAGGAACATTAACTTTGATATAATTATTCTCTTTGTCAAAAGCCATCTAAAGTCTTCCTGGAATAGTTTGTCTGAGAGATTTCACAGGAGCTTTGATATTATGAAACACACTGAGAGAGAGATCTGGAGACTACTCCTTTTCAAAAGTGCTTGGAGTTCCTTGGTCAGTTGTGTGCAGCAATGCTTGGAAAAAGTTGAAATCTTTGTGTCTCCTGGAAATGCTGTAAAGCCAAAGTTCGTTGGTTAGGAAAAATAAATAACTAGTTTAGAGAGGAAGAAGATTGCATTGATTTTCTCTATAGTTTGCCTTGGTTCCTGAACGAAACTGGAAAAACTAGCATCACTACAGTAAAAATATACACTCCCATAAAAATAACATTTACAGATTTACACAACATGGATCCTGCAATTACTTCAGTTTTCACACATGCAACATTTGCAGGATATTAGAAGGGACTTTACCTTCTCAACTTGGATTCAAATTTACTTCTCTATGTCCTCAGGAGTAAATGCAGGGGTGATCTGAGCATCCTGTTGTCTGCCACTTGAATTCCCCGTCCCACTCCACTCTGACCTGTTGCTCTGTGGTCTCCTGTGCTGTTACAGCAAGCTCCACTGCAAATTGAGGTACAGCATTTAATCTTCTATCTGCATGGTGCTCCGGGTGTCAGAACATGCAGACGTGACTTCCTGCCTGCATGTTGCAATGCCTCCAATCTTTTGTTAATGTTTTCATTCTAAAACTGTTCCCATTCACTCAATGACCGGATAAAAACTCAAAGTGCTGGAGTAACTCAGTGGGTCAGGCAGCAACTGTGGAACAAATAGACAGGTGTTTGTGTTTTGCTCGGGATTCCAATATCAGTAGTTTGTTGCATCTCCATTGACCAGGCAACCTTGTTTACTGTTTATCCCCACGGTCACCCAGGTTTTACCCCATTAGACAACCCCTCGCCCATCCTCCCTTCAATCTCCCTAACAAATTTATTTTGGCTCTTTGACCTGAAATTTTATTTTGACTTCTTTTACCTGAAAACTGCCTGTTTCTTTCCTACAGATGTGGCCTGAAATGTTGAGTAGTTTAGTTTAGTTTAGTTTACTTTAGAGTAATTCAAAGATTTTATGGTTTTATTTTAACCCAATGTAGAACTTTAATTACAAAATATAATACTAAGTATGAAAAGGTCTGAAATGCATTGGACTTACTTCCCTGCAGATTAGGGTTATGTTTATTCTTGTAATGTGTACTGTAGTATAGTGGAAAACTTTGTTTATCGTGCTATTCAATCAGATCAGATAATACTGTACATAAATATACAATTAAGTCAAACTCAAGTACAATAGGTAGAGCACAGGGGAAGATACAGTGTGCAGAATATGGTTCTCAGCATTGTAGTGCATTAGCTCCACAGACAAAGTCCAATGTCCGCAATGGGGTAGAAGTGAATGGGACAGTGCCACAGCTTATGAAAGGAACATATGAGGTACAGCAACTTTGCTTGTACCTGCGCAGGCAAATGCTCTGTTTGGCATCTTATCTGAAATATTGCACAGTTGACAATGCAATGCTCCCTCCAGAAGTAGTTCTGTGTTCCAGTCCTGGAGTGAAGCTCCAGCCCATGAACTCTGGCATCTATATTTTCAATTTTTGCAAGTTAGACCCATTCTGGGGAAAGGCAGTGAGCGAGTTTGGTTAGAAAACCAATAAAGTTTGGACCTAATGTTCTGGGACCAGCCTGAGTTGAAGTGTGCCAGTAAACTGAGAACATTGGGCAAAAGACTGAATATTTTTGCCAGCTCATTGAATATTTTTGAATTTCCAAAGCAATTAGAATGAACAGGCACAATAATAAAACATACAATTCATTTTCATTGCCATTATTTAATGGCACTTTGTTAGCAAGAAATTTGATGTAGTCTGAAATTGTTTGCTTTATAAAGAAGAAAAAGATAATGAAAGCAAACATGGCAACCTACTCCTCAAATCCACCGATGTCTCACTGAATTTGATGATAGGGTTGTAAGGAACATTGACTTCAGGTATTCAGAGAAAGGGAGTGATTACTCCTATTAAACCTGAATGCTGAGCCTATAGGATCATACAAAAGCAATACATGTGTTAAACTTACACATTCCAGTCATTGAAATGCAGGCACTAGTTGTCAGATACATTAAGGATAGTGGAAGAACATAAATTTCAAAGATCTGTTTAAGATCTGGTGAAATAAATGTTGAAACTAGATGCAAAGAGACTCTTCCTTAATCTGACTTCCAGGTTTACCTGAAGAAAGCAAAGGGCAATTCAGAAATGTCGGATATTGCTATCAATTCTGGGATAGAGCTCCATGAGCATAGAAGGGAGCATCTTTGATGCAGAGGAATACTTAGACTTATAGAAAGATGGTTTAAGTCTTCTTCATCAATCGCAATGGCTTCCTATTCCCCAATTTCTGCACCTTCCTCAAAATACACCAACACAAAACACAGGAAAATAGGAGTAGGAGTAGGAGTAGGCCTCCAGCTATGACCATGGCTGATCAATGCTGGTCTCAACTCCTCCTGTGCCAGCTCCCCATAGCCCTTAGTTCCTCAATATTTCAAATATTTATCTTCACTGTACATATATCTAATGATCTGGCCTTACCACCCTCTGTGGCCGAGAATTTCAGAGATCCACTACCTGCTGAGAAAAGAAATGTATTTGTGTCTTTTTTTAAATGACCAGTCCCATACTTTGTGACTACATCTCCTTCTTTTGGACTTTCCCACAAGTGAAAGCATCCCAATATATTCCCTGCCAATGCCCCCTTGGGATCTGATCTGTTTGAGGAAGATCACCACTCATCACTAAGGAATTTTGTGCCAAACTGCCTACACTCTCAAGTGTCGACACTCTCGTATGTGTATATAATACTTGCATCCCTTCTAACTTTGTTCATTTGCTGTCTTTCTCCATTTGGATAATAATCTGCCTTTGATTCCTCTTACCACAGTACAAGACCTTACAATGTCCTCAGGAATATTTAGATATTGTTCATTTGTCCTGTATGGACAATGTCAGCATTTTTACTTTCAAAATGTTCCTTTGGACTGAATGGCTTGGTACACCTTTGCAGACGGTAGTTAAGAATAAACCATATTGCAGTGTATCTGCGACTCTCTACAGGTCAGGCTGGGCGTTATAAGGACTCCCTGGAGGGAGTTCATAAACCACACCTCTTTTTAGAACAATACGGTAGTTTTGTTATTGTCATTACTAATGTAAGCTTTTAAATTCGCTTATGCCTTTAAGTTCCGCAGACAGGGGATATGGTTTGAATTTACTTATCTACATTATTAGCCTTAGTTTCTGGTTTACTAGTCCAGTGACAAAACCAGTATGCTTGTTTACCCATTGTACGGTAGATTAATGGTTGAGTCTTTTATAGACAAAGCTAATGAGTATTGAGCAAAATAAGCCGTATGCTAATATAATGTGAATGGCCTCTCTAATATTCATGTATTAATTTTGTTCATACATTTATAAGATTACAGTCCAGTTACCATATGTCAAATCACCATATTACATTTGAGATGTAAATTCAGAGTGAACACTTATTTTTTGTAAAAGATAGACACAAAATGCTGGGGTAACTGAGCGGGATAGGTAGCTTCTCTGGAGAGAAGGAATGGGTGACGTTTCAGGTGAAGAAGGATCTCGACCTGAAACGTCACCCATTCCTGCTCTCCAGAGATGCTGCCTGTCCCGCTCAGTGCCTCTAGCCTTTTGTGTCTATCTTCGGTTTAAATCAGCATCTGTAGTTCCTTCCTATATTTATTTTTGCAAAACATACTCTCCCATGACAAGCACTTCCACAAAGGAACATTATTGTCTTGTTATCAAGAAAAATGCAAGACTATTCATTGAATTATTCTGTAAATGCTTTATCCTGTGAAAAAGACGTGCAAGAATTGTAGCCATGTGTGCACCAGTATAAATTTTAATCAAAATAGTAAAACATTCTAAGGAAAAAAGTCACAAAAAATCTTAAAGTAAAATTACCATTAAATCATCATGGAAACTTACAAAGAATGCACTAATTACAAATGTTAAGATTTTTCTTCTAGACAGAACCAGTCTCAACGAGTTTCCCAAAGCAGTCCATGATCAATTATATTTTAAAGTCCAATTACTGTTTTGTTGACAAATTAAAGAAGATGCATAGAAATCCTTGATTTTCTGGAACATGTATTTTTGACACATCCTATTTCTAACGTTTCTAACACATATCCTCTCAAAATATGGAGACACAATGAACTGCAGATGCTGGTTCACAGCAATGATATAAAGTGCTGGAGTAACTCAGTGGGTCACGCAACATATCTGGAGAATATGGCTAAGTGATGTTTCGGGACTGAAAAAACGCCCTGACCTGAAATGTCACTTATCCATGTTCTCTAGAAATACTGCCTGACCTGCTGATTTACTCCAGCACTTTTTCTTTTTTTCTCCCCCCTCTTAAAATATCTTTGGTCTGGAATATGTTGGAGACCCAAGTTGGTGGAAAAGTGGTAGGGCAATGATGGGTCTAATATGAAATCAAGATTTTGCAATAGTAGCCCAAGAAAGCAATTTCCTATGCTATCTTATAGGTTCAACATTTCATTTACTGTCTGTTCGATGAGATCTGGGATCTGCGATGGAGACAGAGAATGAACTAAGAGGGGGATAGTGTCAACTTGAGCCAAAACAGGGACGTGATAAAATATGAGCGGGGAGATAAAAATTGAATTGGGAGAAAAGATGAGACAGAAAGGAAAAATAGGAAGAAAATTAAAATTAACATTTTATGTATTGAAGAATAATTTACTACTTGCAAGGGATCTGTTCTGTTTCTTGGATAAAGATGTTGAGAAGCAATACACCACATGTATTTCTCCAGTAAAATGATTTTAAGTACTAGATTTCTGCAGCAAGTATAATTGGTAACTAATGTGGAAGTACATCAATTTCATGACACCCACAATGACTTTGACTGTGCGCTGCTGTTTTCATAAGGAAGAATGCTGGAAGCCATCCAGCAATTCAAAGTGATCTACAAGTCACGAGTATCTTTTGCCACAAATTGCTGGGTGATTTATTCACTAATAACAGCACATTAAACTCTTCATTATATTGCCAGCAATTTATGGCCCAGTAAATCTCCTGTTAAATTCATTAATTTAAATATTTTTCAGCCACATGGAAGGTTGGTGACACAGAACACAAACACTCTCTAAATTAATGCGAGGATGGAATTACAGACATTAGGGAGAAACTGAAGGGGAGACTAAAATTGTACTTGTTGTAGCTCAATAATAGTGTTCAGCTAATTATGTGCATGGAAAACCATTCCATAGATATTATCCCAATAGTTTTGTCAGTTCAAAGATCTATTAAAATAATACTTGCAAATAATGAGGAAAAATAGTTTCACATTCTTTCCTTGTGTTTGTGTCATTTAGAACAAAGAAGGTTGACATCAATTCTTTCTGTTTGTGAGTGTTTTTCACTCCATCCCTCCAGACTCCATGGCTAAGTGTAGAGAAGCTGCTCCTGATATCGGATGGCACAAAGACAGGGACACGCATATACAGTTTTGCTCAAAAAATGCAAGGCACAATATTTTTGCTCAGAAAATAGTTCGGATTTGAAATCCAGTTCCTGTAAGTGTGGATAGACACAAAAAGCTGGAGTAACTCAGCAGGATAGGCAGCATCTCTGGAGAGAAGGAATGGGTGATGTTTCAAGACAAGGCCCTTCTTCAGAAGTGTGGAAGCAGAATCAGTTAATGTCTTCAAAAGAGAATTAGAAAGGCACTTGAGAGAGAGTAATATGCAGGTTGGCTGGGCAATGGTAATGGTGATATTGTGCCACTGGAAACCACCATGGTCTCAATGGGCCGAATGGCTTACATCTGTCCCATAACAGTTACATGACACAGTTCTATGATCTGTGGTGAACAATTATGTATATTTTGTAAGTTGGGCACTAACTGTCCTGCGTTTAAGGGCAAATATAGGCTTCAATTCATTCAGCTAATTAAAGTTTTTATGTCACTACAAAATAATGCCATGTAACTATCAGACTGGCATTTCAGCACATGGTCCTGGTTCCTAGGTTTCTTATGTTGCCTGTAAGCAGTGGAAAGCAGTGGTCCAGGGTGCAGTGGACGATTGTAGTGTTACTTGCAACTAGTGGGTTGCACAGTAGTTGCAACCCACAACCCCTGCTGTGGGTTGTGTTACTTGCACAACCCACAGCAGGGGAGAAGGGAAGAAAAACAAAGATGGGGCTAAAACTGTCAGATTTGAAAGCCAGAGACCTTAATGGTACAAAGTGCTGGAGCAACAGCACATCAGGCAGCATCGTGGAGGACATGGATAGGTGAGATTTCGAGTCCAGACTTTTTTTCAGACATTGTAATAGGGGAGAGAAAGCTGGAAGAGAGGTGGGGGAGTGTGAAATGAGGTGGGGGAGTAAAGAAAATTTTATTGGAATCTCTAAACACAACCATAGCATCGCAGGCACACATTCTAAGTATATTAATTATTGTTTTTCCTAATTGTGAAGAACCATTTTTGCATTGATTTCTTTAAGTGGGAGCCTCCTAATGGTATCCAAGAAGTCAGCAAGAAACATTAGGCGTTGGGTTCAATATTACAGGTCATCCACCTATGTGGTCTCGATACATCAATAGTCAGGAGTTTCCATTTGTTGTCTGACAGGTAGTCTTCTCATCAAGCAAATTGGAACGAAAAATTAAAACTATATTTTATCCACTAGAAGATGTAATTTTGAAAATGGACCACAATTTTTATCTTCTGAAACAGAATGAATATATTTGACATATAATATTTAACAGATAGAATATATTTTACAGTGAAATTTAATTTGCTTTTTGCTTACAGAGCATTAGATATAATGGTTTTTTAAAAAAATCCATTGATGGGCAACATTTATTTTGCATATTAGTAAACCCCTGAATGGAGTCAGTCCCAACCTCACCGAGAGTTCTTTCCCTCTGTGACTGTTTATCACTCCACACCTCTCCACACTCTGCTTGTTTCAGCTTAAGAAATAGCCAAAGACTTAACCTTTGGCTCTCACCAGCTCTCAGTGGTGGGAACAGGCGAGATGAGCTGCCAATCAAACCTATTATTGCTCTCCTGGGCCTCTGAAAGTACCATTGCAATAACGTGCATGTGAATGGATTAATGAACCCCACTGTTTTAAACTGATATGGTAAACAAAGAATTCTGTAAGTCACTTCATGGAGTCCTGGCTACTGGGTTGAATGCATGTTCCCAAATTGTTAGTAAACTCTGTGGATTTACCTTCAATGCACTGAATTTAACTTAATCAAAATACATACGAGCCTGAAAATTTTCCCAAACCAAGTAGTGTGTTTCATTGATGATGATCAATTGCAGTTGGGAGGACCACTTGTTACCTTTGGGTGTGCTGCTCAGATAATCTTTAAGCTCACCGCCTTATGAATTTTTGATATCTGCAAGGTATCTTATATTAGTGCTGCATGCCAGGCAATTAATTACTTTTCGAGAGATTGTTGCTACAAATTTTATAATGCATGAAGCTCAAGGGAATTTGTAGGTGGCATTGAGATGGGCAGAGATACAGGAAAGAATCAGTGGGGAATTGGTGGTCATGTGAGAAAGAATAGATCAGAGGGAAATAATTGAAGTCATGGGAATTCCCCTGAGAGCTTGCAAGAGCAGAACTTGTATCATAAGGAAATATGAATTTATGAGTATGAACGGTGTGTGGCAACATGGTTTAAGGTTATAGACATGGTTTAATGTTCTCCCACCTTCACTGCATTTAGCACAATGGGCCACTATCAAAATTATATCTTAGAACTCATAATAGATGTAAAAAAATGGAACATGTTAACCTATTATTGGTCACCTTACATTGTAGTCTAGAATTAAACTTGCTCCCGTATCCCAGTGTGAAGAAGGGTCTCAACCTGAAACGTCACCCATTCCTTCTCTCCAGTGACGCTGCCTGTCCTGCTGAGTTACTCCAGCGTTTTGTGTCTACCTCCCATGTGCATTGAGTTGTGTGAAGATACTCGAGGTTCATCACAAACTGGCTTCACGCAGCAGGTCCACAATGGAACGAGGAAAGTGAAGACCGTAAAGGGAAGTCTTTGTGATGGGGCTGAGGAAGTGATGGTGGGAGTAGATGGTAGTTTTGAGAAGTGAATGGTGCTACTGTGTGGGTGCAAAAAAGGAAAGGAAGAGGTGTGTTTGGAATGTGTTGCAACATTCCACAAAAGAGACTCATCTGGCATTAATACATGTATTCAATGCCTGCAGCTGTTCCTTTATACTTAAACCTGTGAATTTTACTTTATTTTGAAACATAACACTGCAACATAGCCCATTCCCAAATTCTTCCCAAGAGGTAAAGAATGCCCAAAAATCCCAAACCATAAGGATCATTCTTTCCTTTAATTTAAATATGCCTTTTCTCACAGAAACTAGTGCAGAGCTGTGTGTAGTGTCCAGTGTTAGTAAATGTAGAAAAATAATAACTGCTGTTCTGGTCTGGATATTTTCCAGAATCATTTTATTGTGGAAACATTTTGCCTTTAGTTTGTAAAATGGATTAGTTTCCTGACAATATGAATCTAAAGCCACAATTTCAACCCAACCAACTTACAAACATTTTGTTTAATTGGTTAAAATTCTGAGTACTGGCGTTTTGGGGCTTTCTGACTGAATCTCAGTGAATTGTGTCTTAACTCCAGAACTGGCTTGGATTAGAAAGCAATTTCCAGAACGAGTCTGGCACCTTTAAGTTCAACAAGGGGTCTAGTGACACAATATTGATCAGGCTGGGTCAGAAGTCTTGCTGAGTCAGTTTAATAAATCCAATGGCATTGACCTCTCAATCCGACTGACATGATTGAAAACTGAATTTAAGATGGCACTCACTTTGAAGCACATGGATCATTATAATCCATCTTATTTATGTAGTGAATTTCCAAGCCAGTTTAGAACCAATCAGGCACTTCAGCCCACTTAGTCCATGCCGACCATTGATCTCCTGACCACACTAGTTCCATGATGTCCCACTTTCTCATCCACTCCCTACATAACGCGGGACAATTTACAGGGGGCCAATTAACCTACAAACCTGTGTTTGGATGTGGGAGGAAACCGGAGCACCCCGAGGAAACCTATGTGTTCTTAAGCAGAACGTGTAAATTCCACACACCGACAGCACCCAAAGTCAGGAATGAACCTGGGCCTCTGGTGCTGTGAGGCAGTAGCTCTACCTGCTGTGCCATTGTGCTGTCCACAATCTGATTGTCTGTTTTCCTTTTTCCCCTTATCCTTGCTGAGCCTTTATTACTGACAATGGGTATTTTTCCTTTACAGCTTCAGACGAACAAACTTTGTTGGAAGAGCAGCTACAACAATGAGGAGAGCAGTTGCGGGACTGAATAGCAATACTGGACTTATCCAGCCCACAGATAGATTGTTGACACCTTGGTGCAGCAGCAGCATCAGTGTGTTGGAATTTGCACTGGCTGAAAACAACACGATTCAGACTGATGAAGATGCTGGAAATCTGAAATAGGAAGAATGTACTGTAAATATTCATCAGGTCAGGTCAGACCATGGCAGCGGATAGAGCGATTTGCCAATTTTGGGTGATGACATTTCTCTCATTCTTCCCCACAGGCGGTGTATGAATCGTAGAGCGATTTTAGACAATAGACAATAGGTGCAGGAGTAGGCCATTCGGCCCTTCGAGCCAGTACCGCCATTCAATGTGATCATGGCTGATCATTCTCAATCAGTACCCCGTTCCTGCTTTCTCCCCATACCCCCTGACTCCGCTATCCTTAAGAGCTCTATCTAGCTCTCTCTTGAATGTATTCAGAGAATTGGCCTCCATTGCCCTCTGAGGCAGAGAATTCCACAGATTCACAACTCTCTGACTGAATTTTTTTTTCCTCATCTCTGTTTTAAATGGCCTACCCCTTATTCTTAAACTGTGGCCCCTGGTTCTGGATTCCCCTAACATTGGGAACATGTTTCCTGCCTCTAATGTGTCCAACCCCTTAATAATCTTATACGTTTCGATAAGATTTAGCTTTTATTATTTTCATTAAAGGGGCTTGAACTTGTTAGTGCTCATGCAGGTTGGAATGGTATGCGCAAGACCCTCCTGCCTCAATGTACACTGGTGGAAAAGTTAAAAAAATATATATATTATGATATACTGATGAACGAAAAATATATATGTCTGATAATATTTATTTCAAAAAGACACAGGGAACTGCAGATGCCGGAATCTTCAAAACAAAACACAAAGTGCTGGAGGAACTCAGTAGATCAGGCAGCAACTGTGAAGGGAATGGACATCCGATGTTTTGGGTCGAGACCCTTCTTCCGACTGGTAGGAATGTCTAAGAAACATTTAGACAGGTGCATGGACAGGAAAGGTTTCGAGGGATATGGGCCAAACGCAGGCAGATGAGACTAGTGTACATGGGACATGTTGGATAGTGTGGGCAAGTTGGACTGGAGGGCCTGTTTCCACGCTGTAAGACTCTATGACTAGTGTTTCAAATTTGATTATACACTGACTTATATAGTACTGCACTGCCCATGATGAATTATTGGTGCTGAGGTGTTTTGGTGTGGTGCTTAGTGCCTGTAATATTAATTGGGAACTTGCTTGTGATTAAAGTTACTGAAAAAAAAAAATCTGTGTGTGGGAAATGAGTGAGAAGAGTAACTCCTACAGGGTAAGTATTTGTCCATTACGGTGATTTAGTGGAATTTGGAAGGGAGGACTGTAAAGTGTCAGGGTGCTTTAGACACAATACAGGGACATCAATGGCATGGAAACATGTGTGATTGTGTGGCGGATATAACATCCAGAGTAAGTTTCTTGAGTGAGGTAATGAATGGATCTGTGTAGGGAACAGTACACAAAAATGTCTCTGTGGCATAAATAGAAAGTGCATAAATAAGCAAAGCCAATATGTTTTCATTTACTCAGTCCAGAAGGGTTCAAATCTATATTTACCTTCTATGTTCCAATATTGGTTTCCTGACTTTGTGCTGCCAGGCCTTCTCTAACTCTGGCAGGAGAAGTTGAAGGGAAGGGTGGGTTTACAAACACAACCTGGAGAACATACAGTGTATAGCCACACTTGCTGTAAATCTGGAAACATATACTTGGACATTTTGCAAACTCTGCTAGAAATGAACAAAAATAGAACAATTGGTGTGAGGATCGGAGTGAACTCGGAGTAAAGGGTTCCAAAAGAATGCTTTCTTAAATGTATGAATTATTTAATTGGATTTTAAATGTCTCAACTGTACACAAAGATTGATTTTTTTAGCTCAGCTGAATAACTATTTGGTAATTTTGTTTCCTTGAGTACTAAATTTTTCACCAGTTGATGAATCCGTGATGGTGGGATAAAGGATTTTCAGAATTTGTAGTAAAAACATAAAATATTGGAAATAAGTAATGGTTAGGCAGCATCTGTGGAAAGAGGGGTCAAGTGAAAGTTCCTGGTTATTATTTGAACTGGGTGTGGGCTGGTTATCACACCTTGTTGAGTTTGGTGTAGAATTGTTTAGTTTAGTTTAATGTCACGTGTACACTGAAAATCTTTTGTTACTTGCTAACCAGTCAGCGGAAAGACAATACATAATTACAATCGAGCCATTTGCGGCGTACAGGGACATGATAAGGGAATAACATCTAGTGCAAGGTAAAGCCAGTAAAGTCTGATCAAAGATAGTCCAAGGGTACCCGATGAGGTAGATAGTAGTTTAGAACTGCTCTCTCGTTGCGGTAGGATGGTTCAGTTGCCTGATAACAGCTGAAAATAATTGTCCCTGTATCTGGAGGTGTGTCATTTCACACTTCTATACTTTTTGCCTGATGGGAGAGGGGAGAAGAGGGAATGGCCAGGTGTCAAGTCAGAAATCTCAATGAGGTTTCTTGAGCTGTTGTTTTGCTTCATGGAATTTGTGCAAGATTTGGGAAAAATTAAAATGATAGAAGCTCAGGATCATCTTAGTTGACTAAATGGAGTTGCACAAAGTGGTAACCCAATTTGCACTTGTTTTCTCCAAAGACTGGTTCCAGTGACAAGTGATCAGGCTTGTATACACTGGAATTTAGAAGGATGAGAGGGGATCTTATCGAAACGTATAAGATTATTAAGGGGTTGGACACGTTAGAGGCAGGAAACATGTTCCCAATGTTGGGGGAGTCCAGAACAAGGGGCCACAGTTTAAGAATAAGGGGTAGGCCATTTAGAACTGAGATGAGGAAAAACTTTTTCAGTCAGAGAGTTGTGAATCTGTGGAATTCTCTGCCTCAGAAGGCAGTGGAGGCCAATTCCCTGAATGCATTCATGAGAGAGCTAGATAGAGCTCTTAAGGATAGTGGAGTCAGGTGGTACGGGGAGAAGGCAGGAACGGGGTACTGATTGAGAATGATCAGCCATGATCACATTGAATGGCGGTGCTCGCTCGAAGGGCCGAATGGCCTCCTCCTGCACCTATTGTCTATTGTCTATAAATAGTGGCACTTTTGCCACAGATCTCTGTAATACTTCCAGCATTTTGATCTCTAGGTAAACAGCATCTGCAGTATACTGCTTTTTACGTGTGTATCTTTGAGTTTCGGCACTCTTTTCCTTTTCTACTTCTGGCCTCTATTTTCATTATCATTTTACATTTATATTTTCTCCAGACAGAACATCGGCCATAAAGGAGTCTTTAGCATTTCCGTCCAGCCTGCATTCGCACCGTCACTGTTCCCTGGGCTCCTCGATCACGGATATTCCTTTCATTCTCTTCAACCCTCTGCTTTTTCTTCTGATACAACTTTAAATATGTTTATTTTTAACTTTTCCTAATTCTGATGAGAGATCACTGGCCTGAAGTATCACTTTTTCTGTAACTGTTTCTCACCTGCTGAGTATTTCCAGCATTTTCAGTTCTATGTTTAATTACTAGTTTTTGCAGTATTTTCCATTTGAAAAACTGAAAGCTTTCGCCAACTTGTCATCATTGACCATTTGTTTGTATATGCCGTAGTGGCTTGTGTTTGGAGATGTGTTTTCTCTTGTTAATGTTTATTAAGTGATAGGTAAATTTTAATGGAAATATGCGGGCCAAGTTTTTTTAAAACAGAGAATGGTTGGTGCCTGGAATGTGCTACCAGGGGTGGTGGTGGAGGCAGATAGGATAGTGGCTTTGAAGAGGCTGTTAGACAGGTACATGGATATGCAGGGAATGGAGGGATATAGATCACACACAGGCAGATGGAATGAGTTTATCTTGGTCTTATGTTCGGCATGGTCATTGTGGGCGGAAGGATCTGTTCTTGTGCTGCACTGTTATGTTCTATGTTTATAATGCTGTGAATCTTAATATTCTGAGTCTTTATTTAAAAAAAATCTGAGGCAGCATAGTAGTGTAGCAGGTAGTGTTGCTCCTTCATAGTTCCAATGGCCTGGTTTTAATTCTGACCTCTGCTGTTTATGTGGAGTTTGCACGTTTTCCCTATGACCTCGCACAGCTATCTGGACTACACTTCTTCCCACCCGGTCCCCTGCAAAAAGACTATCCCCTACTCCCAATTCCTCCGTCTACGCCGCATCTGCGCCCGGGATAAGGTGTTTCACACTAGGGCTTCCGAGATGTCCTCGTTCTTCAGAAAACGGGGCTTCCCCTCCTCCATTATAGATGAGGCTCTCACTAGGGTCTCTTCTACACCCCGCAGCTCCGCTCTTGCTCCCCCTCCCCCCACTCGCAACAAGGACAGGATCCCCCTCGTTCTCACCTTCCACCCCACCAGCCAGCGGATCCAACATATCATCCACCAACATTTCCGTCACCTACAACGGGACCCCACCACTGGCCATATCTTCCCATCCCCTCCCCTCTCTGCGTTCCGCAGAGACCGTTCCCTCCGTAACTCCCTGGTCCACTCGTCCCTTCCTACCCAAACCACCCCAACCCCGGGCACTTTCCCCTGCAACCGCATGAGATGCAACACCTGTCCCTTTACCTCCCCCCTCAACTCCATCAAAGGACCCAAACAGTCTTTCCAGGTGAGACAGAGGTTCACCTGCACCTCCTCCAACCTCATCTATTGCATCCGCTGCTCTAGATGTCAACTTATTTATATCGGCGAAACCAAGCGCAGGCTCGGCGATCGCTTCGCTGAACACCTGCGCTCGGTCCGCATTAACAAAACTGATCTCCCGGTGGCCCAGCACTTTAACTCCCCCTCCCATTCCCAGTCTGACCTCTCTGTCATGGGCCTCCTCCAGTGCCATAGTGAGGCCCGCCGGAAATTAGAGGAGCAGCACCTCATATTTCGCCTGGGCAGTTTGCAGCCCGGTGGTATGAACGTCGACTTCTCCAACTTCAGATAGCTCCTCTGCCCCTCCCTTCCCCTCCTCCTTCCCATATCTCCCTCTATCTTCCTGTCTCCACCGTTATCCTTCCTTTGTCTCGCCCCCCTGACATCAGTCTGAAGAAGGGTCTCTACCTGAAACATCTCCCGAGATGCTGCCTGACCTGCTGAGTTACTCCAGCATTTTGTGAATAAATCGATTTGTACCAGCATCTGCAGTTATTTTCTTATACTTCCCTATGACCTTTTGGTTTCCTGCTATATCCCAAAGATCAGTGAGTTTGTTCGTTAAATGGCCTCTGAAAAATCCCCCTAGTAGGTCGGAGAGAGCAGAATGTGGGTGGGGAGATGATGGGAATGTGGGGAGAATAGCTGGCAGGGATGGTGGGCCAGAAGGTCTGTTTCCATTCTGTGGTATTCTGATTCCACTGGGCCAGGGTCCCGACCCAAAACATCATCTGTCCAATCCCTCCACAGATACTGGCTGCCTGACCCGCTGAGTTCCTCCAGCATTGTGCGTTTTGATACTTAGCTAGAGTGACTTCAGCTTGGTTTGATGTACAGCTCTATCCCAGACAGCAAGAAATTGCAGCGAATTGTGGACGCAGCTCAGACCATCACACAAACCAACCTCCTTTCCATTGATAGACACAAAAAGTGACCCGAAACGTCACCCATTCCTTCTCTCCAGAGATACTGCCTGTCCCGCTAAGTTACTCCAGCTTTTTGCGTCTATCTTCCTTTCCATTGACTTTATACCACACGCTGCCTCGGCAAGGCCAGCAGCATAATCAAGGATGAGTCGCACCCTGGCCACTCCCTCTTCTCCCCTCTCCCATCAAGCAAAAAGTATAGAAGTGTGAAAACGCACACCACCAGATTCAGGGACAGTTTCTTCCCAGCTATTATCAGTTACCAGGCAACTGAATCACCCCACCAAACTAAAGAAGGCTGCCACAGAAGGCTGTGGAGGCCATCATTGGATATTTTTAAGGCTAGAATCAGATAGCTAGATTCTTGATTTGTACATGTGTCAGAGGTTATGGGGAGAAGACAGGAGAATGGGGTTAGGAGGGAGAGATGGATCAGCCATGATTGAATGGCAGAGTAGACTTGATGGGCCGAATGGCCTAATTCTACTCCTATTCCTTATGACCCTTTAACCTTATGAGAGCAGTCCTGGACTACTATCTACCTATTTGGTGGCCCTTGGGCTATCTTTGATTGGACTTTACTGGGTTTTCCTTGCACAAAACGTTATTCCCTTTTCATGTATCTGGACGCTGTGAATAGCTCGATTGTAATCATGTGTAGTCTTTCTGCTGGCTGATTAGCACGCAACAAAAGCTTTTCACTGTACCTCGGTACACGTGACAATAAACTAAACTAAACTAAACTGAACTGAGCTTTTACAAACTCCATGTAAGAGAGGAGACCTTGTTGGGCCAGAGATGTGTATTTGGATTGAAATCTGCCAATCAAGACCCACAGCCACTCTTTTCTTTCGCAGACAAAAGCAATGTAATTGTGGCATCAGGGCAGGTGATTGATTCGCATCGACAACGGTGACAATGACACCAAATACAATCCGTTGGTCTCTTAGCATCAGATCCTATTGTTGTGGAATCCACTCCCGGGGGGGGGGGGGGGGGGGAAGTACAATTGAGGACGGTTTTTGAACAGAAAGTGTACATGTCACGGGGTGGCTACTCATCAAGATGCAAAAAAACGCGGGGCCCTGCTTCACTATAGGAAGAGGGCGGCAATAAAACAAAATAAAACAAAAGGAAGGTTTAAAAAAAAGGTTAAATAATCAAGGGAGAACTGTCCGCTGCTGCTTGTTTCCATTTTGAATTTGTCCTGCATTCATTCCCGGCTGCTAATATTGCCCTCTCTCTGTCTCACGGCGCACTACATGGGATAATGAAGGCAAAGCCCACAAATAGAGCAAGGACAATCGTCAACTGTTTGCCGTCCAACTACCGTAAATACACGTATTAACACACGGCGTGCTGCCCCTCGTGTGATCAGAAACGGCTGCTGCGTGAAACAAAATACCGGTCGTCTGGCCAGGGTTGAAAAAAACACATTTAAAATCGGAACAGCTGCTTCTCGGTGTCAAAATGTTTAAATGGACCGGCAAGCAAACAACTGTGTGGCGTGCGGTGAACACGGCACCGAGTAACTGCTGGGGACTGCCTTTCATTCAAGTGCCACATCTCACTTGTGTCCGCTGTAGGGCCAATGCCGTCACGCCCACTGTCAGAGAATCGTCCATTGCACCCAGTCGGTCCACACCCCTCCCTGTACAAATCCTACACACAAATAGGAGGGCGGGATCCCATCAGTAATGTACAGACAGACGATGTATAATAACATTGTAGATTGCACAGAACTTTTGCTAGAATGTATTACTGCATTGAACGTTCCTAGCATGAAATGATGGTCGAAATCTGGCCACTCATTCCGGAACCATCAGATTGGGTTGCGATAAAACAAATCGAGAATGATAAATCGAGAGGGGTACATCGTGAATTATAGTCCAGCCCTTCTGTTCTTTTCTAGTGCCCTTTAGCGACGGGCGAAATTCAGATTAGAGAACTAGGCGATGGATTTAAGCAAAGGTTTTAGTGAAGGCAAATTTCCGAATTTAAGAGTCAAGAGTGTTTTATTGTCATTGTACCAGATAGAACAATGAATTTCTCACTTGCAACAGCACATTTGTAAATTGGAGTGAACAACAAATATGCTGCTTGCTGATCACCGAACCATTTCCAACGTGCTTCTGAATGATGTTTCTTCAACCGATGTAAAAGTAACACTCGGTTACAGTTGCAAATTATGATATAGCTACGATACAAAAGTAACACGTTATTTTTTAGCGTCAAGCAAAATAGAACATCGTAACAAATGGTTATTGTTGTTCTACCCGTGCGCGTGGAAACGCTCTTCCTCTCACGGCCAAGTGATCAAACATTAAAGACAACATTACTTTCATTTCCAATTACTTTTTTAAAATAGGAAAGACTGTAATAATATTAATTTAATGTCAGATGAGTGAAAATTCACGCCGTGTCTTTGGGTTAATAGTTTAAGTTGTAGGAAGGAACTGCAGATGCTGGTTTAAACCGAAGATAGACACAAAATGCTGGAGTAACTCAGCGGGACAGGCAGCATCTCTGGAGAGAAGGAATGGGTGACGTTTGGGTCGGTCGGAGTCTGAAGAAAGGTCTCGACACGAAACGTCACCTATTAATAGTTTGTGTTTTCTACAACTCCGAAAGGCCATTTTCCTAAAGGTTTTGTTGAAGTGTTTTGGACAGTGAGTGTTTCCTCATAAAGGATTTTTTTGTTTCTCTTTGTTTTACAATCAGTTCTCGTGATTGTAAATATTTATTTCTGGTATTCGATTTTATGCCATTTCAGCTCATTTGGCGACTGAAAACAAATCGATACACAAACGCAAAAAAGTTGAAATGAACTCCAAAACCTGATTGTACAATAGCCAACTACAGAGAGAATGACCGGGAGGAAAGTAGGTACTTAGTTGTTCAAATATCTGTTAACAACATGTGATCCATAGGCGACGTGCTGGCGAAGAGTATTTTTAAATGGGGTTGACGCAGAATTTAAAACATTCCTCCACAAAGTTCAGCTGCTTCTAGTTTGAATATAGAAGAACACGTGCTTTTTACATTCAGCTGTTGGCGGTCATGTGATTGTTTCCAACTAGCCCTTCTCGGCTTCTAAATTTTAGCCCCAAAACCAGTTAGAACACATTACATGTAAACCCCACCGAAAGTAACGGAACCGCCATGTTGCAGCTCCCGGTTTACGTTTTCTTTCTTTTAATTGGACTTTCAACCCTTTTGACCTAAATGACACCAAGGATGATTGCAACTGCGAAAATGATACCTGCTGGAAACGGCTCTCGGGAAGTGTTGGAGGAGGTGGGGTGAGGGTCGTTGGCCAAGCGCTAGAGTGTAGGGCAAAGCAGAATGGCTTTATAACTGCAGGATGATAGACTACAGGGGCCTGAAACTGCACGAGTTGAGCCATTTTTATGGTTCTATAGCATGCACCACAATGCCAGTTTCAGGGCACCAAGTTCAGCATCATTGCCATTCAATGGGTACAGGTATGTTAATATAAACACATCAACGGGTAGACACAAAATGCTGGAGTCACTCAGTGGGACAGGCAGCAAGAGCCAGGTGTTTTATTCTCATATGTCCCAGATAGAACAATGACATTCTTACTTGCTGCAGTACAACAGAATATGTAAACAATATAATAAATGAGAGAGAAAAAAAGTTCAGTGTGTGTATATATAATTAACTCTTCTTTGCTTTCTCTGTTAATTTTAATTTCACCACCATGAGCTGTATCTCTTTTTGTTTTATTTTAAAAAGTCATGGAAGCAGAGATTAGGCATTTGCAAGCAATAGAACTCTATTGTATCCACAATATAATTGAAAAGACATTTAACGTAATACTTAGAGCCAAGAAAATTTCAATTGGTGAATTGATTAGTTAAAAACTCTTGACAATCACTAAAATGACCAATGCTGCCTGACGTGGTACAGAAGCATGAATCCAATTCAAATAGACACAGTGTTGGAGTAAATCACCGGGTCATGCAGCATCTGTGGAGAAAAAGGATGGGTGATGTTTCAGGTTGGGACCCTTCTTCAGACAAGGGAGGGAAGGTGAAGAGCTGGTATAAATCAGGACCTGATCTTTTCACTGGTTAGTTGATATGTCAAACAGTGCAACCCTGTATATCTCGCACACAAAATGATGTAAATCTTTCCAGGAATGACAGAAATAAAAAGTGTTATCCTTGTTTATGAAGTTCATTTTTGAATGATGTAAAACTGAGGGGGTTTAGTGCAATATACTGCTTACCCACAAATGTGTCATTATGAGATATTCACATTTGAAAAATCCATTAATCACAAAAAAAACAAGAAGGTGCCTATGTTATTTGACCAACTTATCGGTTGAATTTAAATATGAAATTTTTACATGTTGTAGGGTAGTGAGTAAGGATCGTGTTAATGCATGTAACTCATTTTTCACAAAAGTGAGGGTTCGCACTATATTACACTGACCCCCTCAATTTTATGTTAAATTCAAAACTAAACTATGGTAGTAATGTACATTATTAATGTCTAAAGCTAGCACTTCTGTATCAGTGTGGGTATGTATGCATTACATTTTATTACACTAATATAGAATGAAAAGAATGAAAAAATATCTTGACATGTGTTCATAGTTATTTTATTCACAATATTAGGATTTCTGGAAATACGTTTGATGTCACTGATTGCAAATGTGTATGGGCAGTCTCTAATGAAATGTATGTGAGAGAACAGTGATCATGATAGGGAGAACCATGTGCTGAGAAGTGTGTGCATGACTGATTTTACATATATATGAGAGAGGGAGAGGGGGAGAGATATAATTAGAGGAAATCGCAAGAAAGAAACTAGAGATACAGACTGTCAGAAAGCCTTTGATAAGGGCCCCCATGGGAGATTGGTGAGTAAAATTAGAGCACATGGTATTGGGGGTAAGGTGTTGACATGGATAGAGAATTGCTTGGCAGACAGGAAGCAAAGAGTAGGAGTAAACGGGTCCTTTTCAGAATGGCAGGCAGTGGTGAGTGGAGTGCCGCAAGGCTCGGTGTTGGGGCCGCAACTGTTTACGATATATATTAATGATTTGGACGAAGGGATTAGAAGTAATACTAGCAAGTTTGCAGATGACACAAAGCTGGGTGGCAGTGTGAACTGTGAAGAGGATGTTAGGAGTTTGCAGGGTGACCTGGACAGGTTGAGTGAGTGAGCGGATGCAGTATAATGTAGATAAATGGAAGGTTATCCACTTTGGTGGCAAAAACAAGAAGGCAGAGTATTATCTCAATGGTGTCAGGTTAGATAAGGGGGAAGTGCAGCGAGACCTGGGTGTCCTTGTACACCAGTCACTGAAAGTTGGCGTGCAGGTACAGCAGGCAGTGAAGAAAGTTAGTGGCATGTTGGCCATAACGAGAGGATTTCAGTATAGGAGTAAAGAGGTTCTTCTGCAGTTATCACATCTGGAGTATTGTGTACAGTTTTGGTCTCCTAATTTGTGGAAGGACATCCTTGTAATTGAGGCAGTGCAGCGTAGGTTCATGAGATTGATCCCTGGGATGGCGGGGCTGTCATATGAGGAAAGATTGAAAAGACTGGGCTTGTATTCACTGGAGTTTAGAAGGATGAGAGGCGATCTTATAGAGACATATAAAATTATAAAAGGACTGAACAAGCTAGATGCAGGAAAAATGTTCCCAATGTCCAGAACCAGGGGCCACAGTCTTAGAATAAAGGGGAGGCCATTTAAAACTGAGGTGAGAAGGAACTTTTTCACCCAGAGTGTTGTGAATTTGTGCAATTCTCTGCCACAGAGCGCAGTGGAGGCCAAATCACTGGATGAATTTAAGAGAGAGTTAGATAGAGCTCTGGGGGCTAGTGGAATCAATGGATATGGGGAGAAGTTGGGCACAGGTTACTGATTGTGGATGATCAACCATGATTACAATGAATGGCGGTGCTGGCTCAAAGGGTTGAATGGCCTCCTCTTGCACCCATTTTTTTGTGTGTGTGTGTGTGCGTGTGTGCGTGCGTGCGTGCGTTTTCTTTCCCCCCCTCTCTATTATTCATATATATGAATATGTGTGTTAAACTTGTGCAGAGTGTGTGTTTGAGCAATGCAAGTGAAAACGGCACAAAAGAGGGGGCTGTGGAGGAAGGATGGGAGAAATAATAAATTCAGAGAAATTAAGCGGGGGAAAACATTTTAAAACAAAAATAACGACAAAATGTGAGTTGATAGACGAAATATGTTCTGCGTTTTAATGGTATCATCACACATACTGTTCCCCCACAACACTGATTACACTGCGAGAGGCCTAGCGAACGGCTGGTTTTGCCTACTAAAATGGCGGATGTTCCGCTCCTTTGTGTACTACACTTCGGTATAGGCGATTTCAATGGAGTGGTCCATCTTGTTCCTCTAGTATCTTTGCCGGTGATGGACTGGGCAGTGTCCACAACGTTTTGTATTCTTCTGCAGCATCTCTGGAGAAATGGAATGGGTGACATTTCGGATCGAGACCCTTCGTCAGACTGATATTTCAGATCGAGACCCTTCTTCAGAATTGGGTATTTGGTCTTCTGGAAGTGTAAATTTTTGACCTCCTGTTTTTCAGGACCTCTGGACTAAATAGCTCCTGAAGTGATTGTGGAAGTCACAGCTGCCCTTGCAACCTCTGCCGGTGAGTGTATTAACGATCTCTGGTTGTTTGCTGCAGGTTTACTCTCAATATTTTGCCTTTTGGTTTGTCTGTAATCTCTCCCGGACTTTAGGCAGATACCCGGAAGTCGGGCAGTCAGATATTGCGTTGCTCACAATCATGTTACCAAATTTATTTTGGTGAGGCCGGTGGCCTAATTTTGAGAAAGAATTGTGCATCTGATGTCTACGTGTTATTTTTGTGTGTCAATAAAGTGACCATAATTCTACTTTTCTGTAATTGTGTTGCACTGGAGGCATTGATAGGTTCACGGTAATCGGCGACACCATCCCCCTCTCCTTCCTATTCGCCTCTTCCTTCCATCCATCACCACCTCCTCCCAAGATCCATTCCACTCCAACACCCGAGATGCCGACCGTACAGTGCTGAGATCCCACAGAGTTAGGATAAGTGGTTAAGCAAAGGTTAAAAAGCAGGACCTCAAGGATAGTGATCTCAGTTCAGTTCAGTTTAGTTTATTGTCACATATACCGAGGTACAGTGATAAGCTTTTTGTTGCATGCTAACCAGTCAGCAGAAAGACAATACATGCAATACATGAATCAATCCATTTACAATGTATAGATACATGACAAGGGAATAACGTTTAGTGCAAGGTAAAGTCCGGTCAAGGATAGTCTGAGGGCCATCAAAGAGGTAGATAGTAGTTCAGCACTGCTCTCTGGTTGCAGTTGGATGATTCAGTTGCCTGATAACATCTGGGAAGAAACTGTCCCTGAATCTGGTGGTGTGCATTGTCACACTTCTTTTCCTTTTGCCTGATGGGAGAGGGGAGAAGGGACAGTGGCCAGGGTGCGACTGGTCCTTGATGATGCTGCTGGCCTTGCCGAGGCAGCGTGAGGTATAGACGGAGTCAATAGAAGGGTGGTTGGTTTGTGTGATGCCTGAGCTGTGTCCACAATTTGCTGCACTATCTTACGGTCCTGGATGGAGCTGTTCCCAAACCAAGCTGTGATGCATCCTGATCAAATCCTTTCTATGGTGCATCTGCAGATTACTCGCTGTACGATGTGCTAGTGTGGGTAGGAATAGGAAGATAGTTCAGGTGAATGCATGGCTGAGGCATTAATGCAGGGGGCAGGGATTCAGATTTTTTGGACCATTGGGATCTCTTCTGAGACAGAGGTGACCTATACAAAAGGTTGCATTTCAACTGGAAGGGGACCAATGGCCTAGCAGGCTGGTTTGCATGTGCTATTTGGAAGGGTTGAAATAGATCTGTGGGGGGATGGGATCCAATGTGGAGGCAGGCTAGAGAATGGAAGTCTGTACAGGTCAATGACAGCAAGTTCAGTGGCAGCAAGATGGCAGGGAGTATGGAAAGACGGTTGGATTAAATTGCATTTATTGCAATGCGAGAGGCTTGACAGGTTCGGCAGATGAACTCTGGGTGTGGGTAGGCATATGCATTATAGCCATTACTGAAACATGAGTAAGGGAGGGGCATAACTGTCAGCTTAATGTTCCAGGGCACAGGTGCTACAGGCAAGACAGGTGGGGATAAAACAGGAGGAGTTGCTTTATTAATTAAAGGAGAACATCACAGCAGTAATTCGCAAGATTATATTACCGAAAGATCATCCAGTGGGTGGAGCTGAGAAATATAAAGTGGATGATCATCTTGTTGGGAGTGAAATATAGGCCTCTAAATAATCAACTGGAATTGGAGGAGATTGCAGTCAGCTGCAAGACTCATAGAGTTGTCATCGTAGGGGACTTTTACTTTCCCAATATAGATGAGATGGAATTTAAGAGTTGATATTGTTTCTGTTGTAAAGGAGCATGAATATAGGAATTAATACTACACTGGGTGAGTTAAAAGTGCTGGATTGTTTGCACATATCACAATCTTCTGTTCTTAATGTACACAAAGTAGCTAGATAAGTTGATTAAATTATTTATTGACAAGCTATGAATAGTAAGACCATTTACAATATAACATGATCTGTCCTAAAGTAACAGGCAAAATCTCCAAAGCTCCAGTTGCCATAAAATGTTGTAGTTTTTCAGACTAATAATAGAAATCATAATCCTCAGCACTTCGCGTCATTTGTTTGAAGCAACAATAAGCAATACAGTAAGAAAGTTTACCTAATAAAGATGCAAAGTGCATTTTTCAATTTTTCATTGATGTAATGCAGAGAAGATCCTTTGTAGCCAGATTTAACTAGTTTTTCCTAAAATAAAAACAGGTTTTAAACAGTTTTGAGGGTGATTTAGTGTTCATAATGCAGCTTTAGTAGGCAAGGGTATAAAGATGTATAGAATTAATTGTAGTTGTGAGACGTGCAATGTAGAAGTTCACCTACACTCTCCAAGTGCCCGTGTGGTATTTGATTATTGTTGTTCTTCCCTTTGCAAGGTGGTAGATGTTAACTGATTGTCACAATCTTTTGCTCCCTTTTGAGGATTACAGCCAATTGAATATGTAGTGGTTTAGACATTTGTCCATGCGCATCCAAAATCCCAATCTGTTTCCCTCAAAGTCAACTGTTGCCAGCAAAGTCTCAACCATTTTGTGAAATAGGTTGTTAATAATTGTACAACATGCTCAAGAAAGCATTGAAATGTAAGTCTGGGATCTGTACATAATGCAAACAGAACAAATAGAAGCTGTACAATGTTGTTGCAAACTTGTTGGTCCTGTTACACAAACTACATTTCAGTGGTTTAAGATCCTCTGAGTAGCATTAAAACCCATGTATTTGTATAAAACCTTTCTATATTTCTATAACGGTAGGGAACACTTTCAGCAGCAAATGCCAGAAGCCAATTAATGCTATGTTAATTTGTTTAAAATGTGATTATTTTGATTGTCAACGGATGTTAGGGGATGGGGGTACTGTACATGTGAGTTACAGGAGGTGATAAATCTGCAATGTCAGTGAATAATGATACAATTTTGTGAATAAGTAACTTTTTAAAGTTCATATTTCTTAAGTTTCCATAAACATTGAATTGTACAATGTTATAGCAGCGAAGGGGACAATTTGGCTCATTTTGTTGCTATTTAAATACACTTTGCTGCCTTGGCTAATTTTTTATGAATAAAATGTACTTAAAATAACAGCAGGCACAATGTGAATGAACCTTTGATACGCCATTCACAAATGACTCGGATACAATATATCTGATATATGGTTATGCTATTAGATATCCATTTTTATTTGTTTTCAGGCCAACATGTAAAGCCCAATCCAAACTATCCCTTGGTTAATAGTCAGTCATGTTGGTGTGGATCTGTCGTCATGTGCAAGTCAGACTAGATAAAGATGTTATCTGGAAGGATATTTGTGAACCAGTGGATTTTTAATGACTATCTGAGTTTCATGATTAACAGTATAGATGGTTGCTGTTTAATTCTAGATTTATTTAATAACTGAAACTGAATAAATTCCTTTGCTGCTAAATCTGGATTCGATCTCTGTATCTCCAAATCAATAAGCCAGGTCTTTGGATTCTAGGTAGACACAAAATGCCGGAGTAACTCACTGGGTCAGGCAGCATCTCTGGAGAGAAGGAATGGATGACGTTTTGGGTCAAGACCCTTTTTCAGACCATTCTAGACCAGTGACCTGACCATGATGCTCCCACACGCTATTCAGAACTGTAATTTTAACTTGTGTGTAGTAACTACTACATGGCATTTAACAAATCTGTCTTTTCCTGGAAGAAATGTGTTGACTAAATCAAACATGATATCCCCTTCCTCCACAATGCTGCCTGCCTTGCTTCTGCCCACCAGAACAGCTATTTTGGAAATGACACGGAGTCAGCTGTTCATTGTAGATCGCGAGCCTCCACCAGATGGTGGTAGGAGGGGGAACATTGATTTGATATAATGAATGTCTAAATCTGTCAGCTCATTACAACTGAGTAGATTCGGGGAGATGTAGGTAAAACAGCATTAAAATAATATTGGAAAATTAGATAAGCATACGCACTTTAGAGTAAGTTTTACCAATGTTTTATTTTCACATTTGCATTTTACTGTGACAGTCCAAGTCCCAGTATTATTCACAAATTACTATTTTGAAGGCTAAAATCTTCATTAGATTATGATATGCATAATTAATATGCTACATCGGAATGTCACTGCTATAGGTTTCCTGAAATGTTATAATATCTTTGCAATAAATTATCTAACCAGACAAAATCAAGTGCAACAGTGTGACAAATTGGTGATCTTTTCCCCACATTAGGAAGACCGAATTCTGGTGACACTATTAATTACAATAATGAATTCTGAATTTATTCTACCAGAGAATTTTGCAAATAAATAATTCAAAATCCAGGCATTTAGAAATGCAATCTAACATTTCTCATTCGTAAACCAAGTAAACATAGAATGATCTTGCAAAAATATTATAGAAATATAACTATTCAAAAACAGTTTTTTATTCCACATCCATTTTGTAATGCTTTGCCAGTGTTATCCTCCACTGAGCCTCTGCCCTAAGCTCAGAATTTCAGCTATCTTTATTTTCCAATTTCTTTTCTCCTCCTGCATTAATTGTGCATTTTTGCAAATTGAAATAGGACTAAGGAAAGAATCGCAAAGCTAAAGACCGTGGTAGGTACAATATGGCAGTGTTCATGTTCAATATTGTGCATCACTGTTCTTTTTGATTCATGGATGGAATGCCACTGTGACTGGCTGGTCCTACTAACATGGATGCTTGCATATTTGAAAAATAACCAATGATCCTCTTAAAGTGTCGCTGTTGTGTAGCTACTCTCAAAGTGCTCTGACATGGAGTGTGCCAGGATCATGACATGTGTCATTGAAGCCCAGGAGAGGATGGTATTCTGTGTGAACACAAGCCTTTCTAGGTTTCAGAGATCTTGGCTTTGGAGGGTGTTACTCGAGGGGCATTGTGTTCTCTTGCATATAATACACAGAGCAGTCATGGTGAACTGACTGCGATGCCGTCAAATGAGTTGCTTTAGGATGGGCTTCACTTTAATCTGGTTGGGACCAGGGATTTGGGTGGCAGAGCATGTAGAGTTGTTGCCTCACAGCTGACAGTAACCCTTGTTTAATCCCACCTCCAGTGCAGTCCGTGTGGAATTTGTGTGTTCTCTCTGTGACCAAGTGAGCTTCACCCCTTCCCTTCCCTTCCCTTCCCTTCCCTTCCCTTCCCCTCCCTTCCCTTCCCCTCCCCTCTCCCTCTCCCTCTCCCTCTCCCTCTCCCCTCCCCTGGTTGGGGAAAGGGGGCAAGTTTGGTCAGGGTAAATTTAGAAAATACAAAGCCATAGAAATTGGTGATGATAATTAAAATTTGTCAGGAAGTGACAATGCGTAAAAACGTAAGGATATACTTCAACTCGAGTCTGAGCAAGGGAGCAATGGTACAACGACAAAACTGAAGGTTCTTTATTTGAATGCAGGCTGCATTTGTAACAGGATGGGTGAATTAAAGGCACAACTGGAAATAAATTGGTTTGATCTAATACTACAGTGATATTGGTTGCCAATTACCTAGATTGTGGATTAAATAATCCAAGATCCATTACTCTTTAAAAAAAGCCAAGAAAAATTATAAAAAGGAGGCAGGGTAGTCTTAATTTTGTTTGTGGGATAAAGGCAGTAAAAAGGTCCCTAGTTCAGAAAATCAAGAAGTAGATGGAGCTAAGAGACAACAATTAAACTGTGATTTGTGGTGGGAACACATTGGAGGTGACGGAATAAGTCGATTCAAGTTTAGTTTAAAGATACAGAGTGGAAACAGACCCTTCGGCCCATCGAGTCCCAGCGACCACACACTAGGGACAATTTTTTTACTTTGTCTCTATAAGTCCGTGACTGTGTGCTGGTGACACCTGATGTGGATGGATGCATCTATGACAGTCAGACTGGGGAAGAAAATGGTGAAGTAATTGTTCCCTGGTACTAGTTTTTCCAGAACCTGCCACAGCACTGGCAATAGAGTCCTTTGGAAGTTGCATGCAGTCAGTGGTTGAGTTTACCTTTGCGGTTGGATTGTGAAATCCTCTACCTTTGGAACTTCCTATTTGGGGCTTCCAAGTGGTCTTCAACATGGCGGAATATTGACTCATTAAGAGTGTGTTCAGTGGCAATTTAAAAACTTCATTTGCAAAACATTAACAATGTTTAAATTCCCATGGTAAAACATTTAAAATCCATTAGCTAAAAATGAAGATTGATGCAGAAGTTTTTACAAAATAAACACGTTTTACAGAGAAAGTATATTTTTCAAAAGAAATGGGCCATGACTATTACCCCGAGAGAAAGGGCAACTTTCATTAATCTGGATATATTTATTGTCCTCTGGTGCTCTGAGAACGTTCACCAGTTTGGATTCTTGCTTTGAAAACACTGCTTATGCGGCCTTAAGTTTCAGAACTAATTGCCCGTGTCTCTGGAGTGGGGACAGAGAGGTTGATAGTTGACGGTGTGGAACCTGAGCAATGTGGCAGCTGTTGTATGGCAAGTTGGTCTTTCAGCAGAATCAGGATGTCGTCCAATTTCTGGTCTATCTTTGTGATCTGTTGACAAAAACAGAACAGTGAGTTCATCAACCTTGCCCTCAGGTTTCCATTATCACACTGACAAGGCAACTGCCATGTTCTGTCACCAGATAATATTCCCTTCCCCCTCCACCTCCCCTTTCAGCATTTCGAAGAGACTCTTCCCTGGATTGTTCTTCCATCTTCACCAGTCTTTCCTTTATGGGACATTTTCATGCAACCACACAAGATGCAAACCTGTCCGTGCACTCTCTCCTTTCCCTTCATCCAAAACACCAAATAGACCTTCCAGATGAAGCAGTGGTTTACTTACTTCCAACCTTGTGAAATACATTTGGTATTCCATGTGCCATCCTCTGCAAAGAGAAACCAAGCCTAGAGTTGGGGTTGCCTTATTGCAGGGGCAATTCTGAATTTACTATTGCCTGTCTCTTTATTCTCTATCCCTTCCACTTGGATCTATGTGCAGTCTTGGGACCGTTGTAATAATGTCCAGCATAAGCTCAAGGAACAGGCCTCTGGATGCTGTCAAATTCTGCAGCTTTTTCTGTATCAGAATTGGTCAGTCCATCTGTGATTTGGCACAGCTTGACCTCCTGGACACTTCCTACCGCTTGCCCTTCAGAATCCTTATATTTTGTGATCTTGCCCACATTTCACAGATATTGTTTCTGTTCAGACTCTTGCTCTCAATAACCAGACGACCTTGATTACCAGTTATCCCCACAGCTGCAGCCTGATCTCAGGGTATCACTCCATTTATCAAGAGATACATTTGCCTGTGGACATAGCTGGGGCTGTGCCAGTGACTTTTTGATGTTCTTGCAGTTGAAAGCCAAGAATATAAAAAATGATTTATCCTACCTCATTTCTCTCCTCCAAGCAGAATTACCAGTTTGGCAGCTTGGAGATGAATGTAGACACAAGGAACTGTGGATGTTGGTTAACAAAAAAGGACATAAAGTCAGCAGGTCAGGTAGCATCTCTGGAGAACAAAGATAGGTGATGTTTCAGGTCTTCCAGCTTTCTCACCCTCTACGACAATCAGTCTGAAGAAAGGTCCTAACCTGAAACGTGGTCTGTTCATGTTATTCAGAGATGCTGCCTGACCCACTGAGTTACTCCAGCACTTTGTGTCTTCATTTAAAATGTGGCTGGTGCTTGTTGTTGAGAGAATGCAAACATCTCCATTTTCAGCTAGGATGAGTCAGAATGAGGTAGTGTTGGGGACGGTGGCTGTGTCCAGATATCCAGAGTCACGGGCGGCCTATAGTTGTGACATCCATGCACGGCCAGGTGCAGTCATTAACTGCAAAGGTTTGCAATCAGTCTATGTATAGCTTTACTGTCACCGCAATGGTATAATTTTACAGGTGTGTGCAAGATATTTGGATAGCTGCCAGAAAATCTCCTTTATCCCTCATCTCAAAGCAGAATTACCATCTGGCAACTAGGAGACATATACTTATTTAAAATGTGCTTGATGGCACCCATGATACAGAAAAACTAAAGTCCAAGAGCAAAGCATTGAATAAAATATAACAAGCAGAACTGAGAACAAGCAATCAATTAGGATGTATAATCTGCATTATGGGTATCCCTTTATTAGGTACCCTTTAATGGAAAGCCCTTTATTAGGTACAATCCAGTAAAGAAAGGGGGCAGGACAAAGGAGAATTGGGTGTGCTCTAGGGTGTGGTTTTTTAATGTTACACCAGCACATTATTTTTTTTAGCAATCCAGTATCAGCAGTTCCCTGTGTCTTCTATGCTCTGCAAAAACATGTATTATAGTGAGTGCAGAAGATTCCTCAAATGATTTCTGGTGTGGGTGAGGAGGAGAAATCTGATGTGGCTAATGCCTCTGTAACAGTGCACATTGATGCACTAAAGTCCAAATGCAAAGCCACTTTCCCATCACTCTCATAACCCCACCCACCCCACACCCAATGCAGAGTTGTTCCAACCAACACTAGAACATTCTCTTCAACATCATCCTGATGCTTTAAAAAAAAAGTTTTTGGCATCGAGGTGTAACTAGTACTGTCTTTCCGCTGAATGGATAGCACAAAAGCTTTTTATTATACCTCGGTACACGTGACAAACGAAAACTAAACTAGTAATGTCTGTATTTACTGCCTTCCCTAATTGCCCTCAGCGGCTGATGTCAAGTTATCATCTTTAACTACTGCGAAGGTATCACAAAATGCTGGAGTAACTCCGCTGGTCAGGCAGCATCTCAGGAGAGAAGGAATGGGTGACGTTTCGGGTCGAGACCCTTCTTCAGACTGATATGACAGATCAGTCTGAAGAAGGGTCTTGACCCGAAACGTCACCCATTCCTTCTCTCCTGAGATGCTGCCTGACCCGCTGAGTTACTCCAGCATTTTGTGATACTATTGATTTGTACCAGCATCTGCAGTTATTTTTCTACACATCTTTAACTACTGCAGTGCTTCTCATGAAGGTATCCCCACAGTAGATTGGGATAGACATATTTCCAACCTTTTGGTTTGGTTTGGTGAAGCAGAGTGGAAACAGACCCTTCGGCCCACCTTGTCCATGCTGACCAGCGATTACCAGTACACTATTTCTATCCTCCACACTAGGATAATTTATGGAAGCCAATTAACGTACAAACCCGCACGTCTTTGGAATATGGGAGGAAACCAGAGAAAACCCACATGGTCACAGGGAAAATGTGCAAACTGTAGAGACAGCATCAGGATGGAACCTGTGTCTCTGGTGCTGTAAGGCAGCTACTCTACCGCTGCGCCACTGCTGAGATGTTGTGGGATGAGAGGGGAACCTGCAGGTGGTGGTGTTACCATGTCCCTACTGCATAACCCTGATCCTTAATGGCAGTAGTATTGGCAGACTTGAGAGGTGCTGTTTCGGGACAATGACTTGCTTCCACTCTCCAGTTGTGTGGCTAATGAGGCCAATATAAGAGAACTGCATTCTTTCACAGAAGAGAAATATTTATAATGAAAAACTTTTATTTTCCTCGGTTTAAGGAGAGCTTTCAATTTCTACCTCATTCACCTGACAAGGTAGGATCAGTCTATGACCTTTCCATTATTTACTTTCACGTGACATTCTACACCCTTTATTGTTCGCTAATTAAGATAAGTGTTTAAAAACAGCTGACCAATTATATATTCCTAATCAAAGTGAGCTGAAGTTGATGATATGATAAGTCATAGGAAGGGTAATGGTTTGTAGGTCAAGGTTGTTTATGGCATTGTAAAATTGAAAGATCCTCAGCTCATTACTAACAAATTGGAAGTAGTTCTGGATCCCTTTAACAACATTGATGCGAGGCCCTGTTTTCCATCTAACCAGCTGGTGGTCGGGTAATGTGCACACCTCTCCATAATCACAACCTCCACGTTCAGTCCCTCACTCCCGTGCTCAGCTTGCGTGGCTGCTACGGGCGAATATTCGGCCAATGCAGAGAAAATAACAGCTGAATAACAGCTGCTGAAGCATTATTGGCTGCCGTAAGCCAATACGCATCAACAGCCTGAACATTCCTGCTGGGATAACCCGACCATCATTCAGAGCTGTGATCAGATGATGCATTGGGAAACTGCAAATGGACGATGTCTGATGCCCACTAGGTGGTCCCCTCTGCAGAAACAGTACGCGCAATTGTGCAGCAATCTTCTCTTCTCAGGAAAACGTAGGTAGCCAGCACTATCTGTGCGACCACCAGGCAAGGTTCACAGACCATGATAGTGGATCAGTGTGAGCAGTTTCTTGCAGGAACAAAGGAAAAATGATCGCAAAGATCTTTGAATTGCCTCCATATTGGTCTTGTTCAGCCATCGCCACTGTGATAAGTTGACAACATACCTGCGTTTGCTGTACAAAGCTGATATGCAATATGTTTTTGTCTGACCATTGCCGAATAAATTTTGCTGAAGCCAACTCATACTTGGCATTATATCTGTCCACTTTGGTGGCTTAGATGAGAAGAGAAAGCTGTGTAAAGATCATGCATTTGCAGAAACGTAGAGCTTAAATATGGTAGTGCTGGCATGCAATCAGGAGCGCAGGTACTTGGTTTCCTGAAAGTCATGTCAGCGAAGATTTACCAGGATGACTTGAAGACCTGAGCTGTAAGGAGAGGTGGGGCTGGTTAGGGGCCGTTATTCTTTGGAGTGCAGGACGCTGAGGAGTGATCTTATAGAGTATTTCATCTAGAGTAGGGGAATCAGGAACCAGAGGACATAGGTTTGAGGTGAGAGGGGAGAGATTTAATAGGAACCGCAAGGAGCAACTGTTGATACGGAGGCTGGTGGGTGGATGGAACAAGCTGCCAGAGGAGGCAGTTGAGGCAGGTACTATAACAATATTTAAAAGGTATTTGGACTGGTACATGGATACGAAAGGTTTAGAGGGATATGGGGCAAATTCAGCAGGTAGGACCGCGTAGATGGGGCACCTTGGTCGGCATGAGCAACTTGGGCCGAAGGGCCTGTTTCCATACTATATGATTCCATAACGTGTCTTTGGGAACTTGCATTGTGCAAAGTTACTACAACATATCTTGCATTACATCATCACTGTTTGTAAAGTATTTTGGGTCATACTGTAAACAATTTAAAAGTATTTAATAAAAACAATCTTTCTTTTAATTGAGCAAACTAGTACTACAGGCTGAGCTGGTGAGATGAGCATGGCCACCTGTTGTGGCTGAGCTGGTGAGATGAGCATGGCCACCTGTTGTGGCTGAGCTGGTGAGATGAGCATGGCCACCTGTTGTGGCTGACTATTGTCATGTTGCTCACAACAATCGGGTGTGCACCTGCATCACCAGAAGCCCAGACGCTGTTTATTTCCTTACTCATATCAGAGAGAAATGTATGGGTTAGAGAAAGGATACTCTAAAGTCAGGAGAAGCAACTGATATTTAAGCTAAATTATTCACTTTCCTGAACTGGGCGTACTTTGCGTACAATGCAAGTCACCTTGAGAAGAAATTGATTAAATTTTTACCAAAAAAAATGTTTTAATCCATTATTCTATGCTGGATTCAGAAACGGAAAATTAATGGAAAGGTTTAAAAAAATGAATTAACAGTCTCCTGTCATGGATCCCTAGAATTAGTTTTTTAAAGGAAGACTATGAGCGTTACTTCACAATATCTTATAATCATTGCACCTGAATGCAAGATTTTGTTTTTCTTGGACATTTTTTCTTGAGAAATTCATATTGTATGGCTTCCATAAATTCATGTGTTTTAAAACAAATGTTAACCTGTTCTTGGTTCTGGTTTTGCCTGCGTGGAACAGTTGTTGGGTTCATTTTTAGAGTTCCATGTGTACATTTTTTTAATGCCAGATAATATATACAAGACCAGTGGGACACATGGGTCTAAGAATGCAGAGTGGAGCATTTGTTAGAAGGGTTGGAAATTGAGACAAATATGTCAAATAAAACTCATTTGAAAACGCACTATTAAATTGATTGGTATGTACATTTATGAAGCAGTTGATGTGAATGAGAATTGCTAGACTAGAGAGCCAGATGTCAAAGTAACTCTGAGCATCTCTGCCTATAGCAGGAAAGTTTGGATTCCAAAGATGTAACCCTACTATGCTGGAAGTCACTATCTGATGGCTCATCAATTTAAAACTACGGTAATGTCTTTAATACTTGCTTTTAGTGTCAAATAATTTCAAAGATAAGGGGGAACAGCACTTAGTCAAAATGACCAGAGCCAGTAGAAAGAATCACTTTCCAACTACATAAACATGTTAGATAGACACAAAATGTTGGAGTAACAGCGGGTCAGGCAGCATCTCTGGAGAAAAGGAATAGGTGACATTTCGATTTGACTAAACATAGTGTTAATTACACTTGAACATTAACCTGGCTTTCTCCCCAACGTGTCTTCACCTTGACAAAACCATTGTTTTGGTATAATTGGGAACATTGTAAGTTAATTGGAATATATAAATCCAAAAGTTCATTATGATAAATAAGTGAATTGAGAGGAAAATAATGGAAGAAATATAAGCTTTGAAGCACATAAACAAAACTCTGGTTATATATTTTCGGTAAATGTTCAGCACATAGTATTATGTGGCATGGAGGGAGTACATATTCTACTTCAAATGGACTTCCATAACTGAACCAAAATTCAATTTTGTCACTTTGAAATATGATAGAGCTGCAGCCAGTTTTAAGGATTAAAACATGACCTAAGTTTGCACAATGTTGCCTATCAGCCAGGTTTGCACTGTGCTGTATTGGAACAGGTAATGCAAGCATTAGACATCCTTGCTTATCCCAGTCTCTGTCCAATTGTGCTTCTGTGTTCCCACTAACTCCCTGACCATGGCTGTTTGCCCACTTCCATCTGCTTGTCTGAGTCTAAGTGGCCACAAAGGAGTATTTATCCCTGGATCAGTTCAGTTATGGTATTGCCAAATGAATGTTGCTCTTTGGGTGGTGGGGATCAGAGGTTTGGGTGGTGTTGTGAGGAAGCCTTTATGAATTGCCGCTCTACATTTAGTATTTGCTTTATGCTCTAGCCGCAGTGACAGACACTTATTTTAGGATGCTCAACGTTTAAGCTTTGTCCTGGATATTGTTGAATTTTGTCGGTGAAGAGTATCCTTTCGTATTCCTGACTTGTATCTTGTTATTGATTGAATAGTATTGGGGAGTGAGAAAGTGAAATGTGATACCCAGCCTCTAATCTCCTCTTGTAGGCACAGTATTTATTTGGCAGATCCAGTTAAATTAATGGTCGGTGTTAATTTAAGCCCTTGGATATTAAATGGTAGGTGATTCATCTATTGTCATGCTGTGGGAGGGAGGGAGGTCTCCTGTTGAAGGTGGCCATTGTCTGCTGCACAGATGACATGTGTTAGCTTCCACACCACCAGCCTTGCTTGAATGTTGTGTTCGGGTTGCTTCAATACCTTGGGGTTTGTAAATGTAATCAAATGCCTTGTAATCAACAAATATTTCTTCTTCAGACCTAATGAAGGGAAAATCATGAACAAACCAATTGAAAATAGTTGGGTGTAGGAAACTGCCCTGGGTAACACCAACAGTTGATGGCAAGTTGCATCCCACAACCATAATTTTACAGTATGAGTAGCAAGGAACAGCAGATACTGGTTTACACCGAAGATATACACAAAATGCTGGAGTGACTTAACGGGACAGGCAGCATCTTGGAGAAACAGAATAGGTGACGTTTTGGGTCGAGACCCTTCTTCACACTGATGCTGCCTGACCCGCTGAGTTATTCCAACATTTTGTGTCTAACCACAATTTTATTCCTTTTGTGCAGCTTGTAATTTTCACCCTGATTCCAGACTCATTCAGATCACTAGGACTGCTGATCTATCACCTGAGTGAAGGAGCTCTGGGTCATAGAGCAGAAATTTGCTATGCTGCTGAAGGTAAGATGCCAACCTACAGCCTCCTTCAGCTTCCACAGCCTGCATTCATTACACACCCAGCAGCCTAAATATAGACACAAGGAACTGCAGATGCTGGTTTACACAAAAGGACACAAAGTACTGGATTACTCTCGATTTGCTGCCTGACCCGCTGGGTTACTCCAGTACTTTGTATTTTACACGTTTAATTAATTTGCTTATTGTTGAATTGTTTATTGTTGCCTGTTTCCTTTATAATCGTTGTTTTTTTGCATATCTTTAATTCGTTGTTCTATATCTCTCTACATCATCGTCTATATCCCTCGCTTCCCTTTCCCGTGACTTTCAGTCTGAAGAAGGGTCTCGACCCGATACGTCACCCAATCCTATTCAGAGATGCTGCCTGTGCCGCTGAGTTACTCCTGCTTTTGTGTCTATCTTCGGTTTAATCCAGCATTTGCAGTTCCTTCCTGCACATGCTTATTGTTGACTATCTGTATGTGTGCTTGGTGCAAGGTGTGGGTGAGAAGCCTGCAACAGTGCACACTATGTGGGTGCACTGAAGCAGGTGAAGTTGGGGATGAGTACAGAGTGAGAGACAATGTCAGTGGGTGAGTGATGGAGTGTGGAGCACTGATCAATGAGCAACACAGCAGTGGTGAGACATGGTGTTCAAAGGGCATCGTTAACCATATATGTGAAGTTGTTGAACCTCAAGGCCAGGGGCCTCCAAACTTTTCAGAATGAGGGCCACATTATATATTTGGCACATTTTTGAGGGCCATCGGAAAAAATAAAGAAGTGTGAGTTTTATAAATTTAATGAACTCAAAAAGGTTTAGACTAGGTTAGATTAGATTAAGAAAGGTTAAACTAGGTTAGGTTTTTAAAAAGAGCTTGAAATATTGAAATATATATATACCGTAGGTATGCAATTATTTATAAAACAGAAAAAATACAGTGAGTACGACTGGGGGAGAGAGAGAGGTGAGAGAGAGAGGGGTGGGGAGGAGAAAGTGTGGGGGGGGGGGAGAGTGTGGGGGGGGGAGAGTGTGTGGGGGGGGAGAGTGTGTGGGGGGGGAGAGTGTGTGGGGGGGGAGAGTGTGTGGGGGGGAGAGAGTGGGGAGAGAGTGGGGGGAGAGTGTCGCGGGGGAAGAGTGTCGCGGGGGAAGAGGGTGTTGTGGGGGGGGGGGGAGAGTGTTGGGTGGAGGGAGCAGAGGGTGAGAGCGGGAGGGAGCGGAGGGTGTCAGATGAGAACAAACACAAGTGCAGTTGTTGTTCAGAAGCCCCGTATCCCCGGGGTGAGCGGCGGCGGCGAGGAGGGAAGTTTCACTTGTGTTTGTTCTTATTTCGCTGCGTAGAGGGAGACGGGGCCGGGGAAGAGAGTGGAGGAGCGGCACAGATCTCACTGGCACTGAGGGAGAGGGAGGGAGCAGCCCCCGCTAGTGGCGGTGCTCCTTCACTGGCCCCCCTGACACCCTCCCCGCGCTCCCACTCTCACCCGCTGTTCCCTCTAGGACAGTGTACAGTCCCTGCACTAGTCACACTGGCCCTGCAGGTATCCCTTGCCTTTTGCTGACAGGCTTCCTGATCCCTGTGGCTCTTGATCACCTTTCTTCCTCTTCTTTCTTTGGCACAATCTTGTTCAAAAAGTAGAACTTGCTTCAATTCCTGAAAGTCGGTCAGCATCTGCTTCAGGTTCTATCCACCACACCCGAGAACCATATTCTGCACTTTGCACTTTCCCCTTTCCTCTATCTATTCTACTTGAGTTTGAACTGATTGTATCTATCTATGGAAGGTATCACAAAATGCTGGAGTAACTCAGCAGGTCAGGCAGCATCAGGCAGCGAGCTTGTCACTGTACCTCGGTGCACCTAAACCTGCAGCAGCTGTGGGCTGGTTTAAATTGTGCAGACCATCTTTTACTGCTGTAGCCATTCATGAAATTGGGCCCCTGCTGAGGTGATAAAGCCATAAACAGCACAGTTAATGCTGGCACAGCACACTCAAATCATTACACTGACCATGCAGTACAAATTTGCCTTGTTCTCGTTAATGAAAGCAACATGGCTGGCTTAATTGCTGCATGCGATTCCTGTGTCTTTGTCAGATATGAAGCACGTTAGCTTACTTGCGTTTAAAGAGGATAGGTTACATAAACTTGTGTTGCATTATCTCAAATTTAAAAGGTTGATGAGTGATTCATTTAAAGTGTTTATAATAACTGATTTTGATGGATTGGACATGGGGAAGCACATTTAAGAGAGGCAAGCATATATATAAATGACCTAAAGTAAATGTAATATGTGTTGGTGAATACATTTGCTGGCAACACCAACATTGGAGGAGTTGCAGACAGTGAGGAAGCCTGTCAGAAAATCTAGCGGGATGTAGATTAGCAGCAGAAACGGGCGGAGAAATGGCAGACGGAGTTTCACCCCAGCAAGTGACATCTTTGCTAATTATGATACTACCCACTTTAGTGTCATCTGCAAACTTACTAATCATGTCTTCTATATCCTCATCCAAATCCAAATAAGCTATATGAAGATAGACACAAAATGCTGGAGTAACTCAGCGGGACAGGCAGCATCTCTGGAGAGAAGGAATGGGTGACGTTTGGGGTTGAGACCCTTCTTCACACTGATCACGAGCTATCTGGAGAAGTTGGGCAGGCTAGGAGTGTTTTCCCTTGGCTGAAGGGTGATCTTATAGAGGTGAGGGAAATAGAGAGGGTGAATGCACAGTATTTTCCCAGGGTAGGGGAAGCAAGAATGAAAGGGCATAGGTTTAAGGTGAGAGGGGAAAGATCTAATAGGAACCCGAGGGGAATATTTGTGATATAGAAGGTGGTGGGTGTATGGAACGAGCTACCAGAGGAAGTAGTTGAGGCAAGTACTAGGATGCCTTTTAAGCAGGTAATGGGTAGGAAAGATTTGGAGGGACATGGGCCAGGTGTGGGAAAATGGGACTAGCTTAGATGGGTTGGACAGGTTGGGCTGAAGGGCCTGTTTCTGTGCAGTATGACTCTGGGACTAGTAGTCATTGACAGCTGTTACCTGTCTGAATATCCTACTTTCCATACTTTGTTTTTGCTGCACATTCTGCTACTGGGTCTTTGCTAATCATTAACCGGTGTGTACCTCTCTTACAATCAGATTAGAAGACCTTTATATCTGTACGGAGAACATTTACAGTGTGCACTCACGCAAATCATAACAGCTTTATCATTGCAAAGTGTTTCACATACTTTATTGATAAATTGTAAAATTGTTTGAGAAGACATTCCCTGAATATGTCTCTGTGTGCACATGCACCCCTTTCTATTTTCAATCATCAATGTTTAAAATGCCTGTGGTCCTCGACCTCGAGGCATTTTTTTGTTTCTAGAGCAATCTGAAAGAATATTTAAAACATGCAAACGCCACAGCACTCTCTGCTTAGAGTTTTTAAAAGATGAACATTTTCATAAGGAAGAGCTAATTAATATGAATTTAACATAATTTCATTACAAAAACAAAATAAACCACAGAAACCCCTGGGCTGGGTATATCTCAATCAAAGTGATGTAAATACAGCAGGTTCGAGAATTAAATACAGATACTAAGCATATTGTATGCTTTTCCTGATGCACAATATAAATATGCATAGAACTACAATTTAAATCAGTGTTTACCTTCATGTGTAAAGGTAAAGAATAGGCAAGTAAAGATCTTTCAAAATCACTCAATCTAATTTATTTACACAATACATATGTGTTCTTTCCTCTAGTGAATTAACAGTATATGGTCAAGAAACAAAGAAAAGCCATTTTAAGTTTGTTCAGGTTTCTGTCTGAGTACGTAGGACCCACTATTTGCCAAGGGATGGATCATAAGTGATAGGTGCAGAATTAGGCCATTTGGCCCATTGTCTACTCCGCCATTCAATCATGGCAGATCTATCTCTCCCTCCTAACCCCATACTTGTGCCCTTCTCCCCATAACCTCTGACACCCGTACTAATCAAGAATCTATCTATTTTGGCCTTAAATATATCCACTGATTTGACCGACTGTGGCAAAGAATTCCACAGATTCACCACCCTCTGACTAAAAAACATCCTCCTCATCTCCTTCCTAAAAGAACGTTGTTTAATTCTGAGGCTATGACCTCCGGTCGTAGACTCTCCCACGACTGGAAATATCCTCTCCACATCCACTCTATCCAAGCCTGATAGAGAGGCCTAAAACCAGGAAACTGTTGGCTGGAGAGTGGAGATCCTGCAATAACTGTTGTCGCACCTGCTCCCACCTGGCAGCTTGTTCCATGCTGAATGGACAGAATAAGCAGAGGCCAGGAGAGAACGCAGGCAGGCTCTTGGGACTGTCATCAGCAAACAGCAAGTAAGAGGCACAAGAAATAACCAGAAAGGTGGGGAAGATGGACACAAAATGATGGAGTAACTCAGTGGGACAGGCAGCATCTCTGGAGAGAAGGAATGGGTGATGTTTTCTTCAGAGTCAGTTCCTTCCTACACAGAAAGGTAGGGAATATGTGACACAGATCAGTTCAGTACGTTACTTCACTATATCAATGGCATGACTTGTCCACCTCATATCCTTCACCAGCTTACCCCTTGCATTTCAACATCTGTTTTCACTTCTCCATCCACTTTATTCTGTCCTGACATTCACTTTAGTCTGAAGAAGGGTCTTGACCCAAAACGTCGCCCATTCCTTCTCTCCTGAGATGCTGCCTGACCTGCTGAGTTACTCCAGCATTTTGTGAATAAATACCTTCGATTTGTACCAGCATCTGCAGTTATTTTCTTACTCAGTCTGAAGAAGGGTCTCAATCCGAAAAGTCACCCCTTCTATCCAGAGATGCTGCCTGTCCTGCTGAGTTACTCCAGCATTTTGTGTCTATCCTCTTTTTATAAGGACAGTTTTCGCAGTAATACTTTGTCCATTCTTCAATCATCTCAGTGCCTGTTTCCTCCTTGGGAACAATTTATTTTTAACCTATAATATTTCTATTAATGCCTCCTTTGTTCTACAATGGTATCACTTCTCTGTTTAATTTTCACTTGTTTTCGATCATATGGTTTCACACTATCCTTTTACATCTGTCTCATTAACAAGAAACAGAAGGATTAGGTCTTGGGCTCCCAGTTCTGTTCTGCATTCAATTAGATGATAGATGAATCTTTACATCAATATCAACATTCTTGACCTATCTCCAATAGTCTCTGATGCTCCTAGTTCCCTGGTCAATTTATGCAGTCTTGCTGAGACATTGACTCAGCATCTGCACTTCTTTAAGACAGAGTTTCAATTATTCTTGACCACTAACTGGAGAGGTTTTTCTTCATTTCAGAGCTCGACCCTTATCCTGAGACCATGACCTTGTTCAGGCATCCCAGGACCACGGACAATGCAGGTAACTAAACAATATCATCCTCCTGCAAAACCTTCAATGCTCTTACAACAGCCTGCTGTATACTATATATCAATCTGGAATAGGTGGTTGTGCACCCAACTCACTGATGTCCCTTTGAGGTTTATTAGGGGGATATGTCTCTAATTGCACAGTTGACTTGTCACTAATGGCTTTTTGATGAGAGCTTTCTCTTTCTCCATCCTTTCCCCTCTTCTAGCTACTTTCCCTTTTCTGCGCAACCTATGCTCATCCTTCCACTCTGTGCATTCATTGGGGAATATCTACCAGTGCATCCAAGTATCAGAGGAACTGGATTGTGCAGAAACTTGAAATCAATACCTGTTCTATATTACTTTCTGAAGATTTCAGCAACTTTAAAGATCTCTGGGGAAAGAAAATCAAAGATAAATGTTTTGGTAGTGAAGAGAAACCAATAAACAACCAAGTTGTGAGCAGTTGATGCTCCCTTTAAACAGCACTTTTGGAGACTGCTTCCAGGTGCTCAATATATGTTCAGTTGGCACGGACTGTGGAGCTGCAACCAGGCAGCACGGAGTTAATGATCGGCCGACCCTGTACAATACAGAAACAAGGAACCGTAGGTGCTGTTTACAAAAAAATACAGAGTGCTGGAGTAATTCAGCGGGCCAGGTACATTTCTGGAGAACGTGGACAGGTGATATTTTGGGTCAAGTCTGAAGAAGGATCCCAATCTGAAACATCACCCATCCATGTTCTCCAGTGTTGCTGCCTGACATGCTAATTTACTCTAGTACTTTGTGCCTTTTTTTACCCTGTGTGATAGACAGGCTGGTAATTAATGGTGCACATGCTAATGCATCTGCCAATATGCCTCCACTCCAAGTGTCCTGATATGCTGCTGCTGCTGCTGCCATATGTAATTATGTTAGTAATATTGGCATCAAGTTGTGGGTGCTATGAAACTAACGTTCATGGCACAGAACTGCACATGGTAGTCCGATTGTGGTCTTGCCAAAATTCTTTAATATTGCAATTCTCTTTTGCTCTATTCTCTCCAATAAGCCACCCAGTGCAAAATGACCATGATGGTCCAGAAAATATGACTAATTTAGTTTAATATTTTAATTAAATTTTTCCACCATTTTCTGTTTTGTTAACTTTGGAGCATCTGTGATATTTGATCAATTATTGCTTCTAAATAACGCGATTTACTTTAGAATTCAAACAAATATTGCAACGGTCATGTCTTTTCCAGTTTGATTTCTAAGCAAATCTCCAGGACCGGTGCTGACTGTCGATGGGTTTTGTACACGACCTCCACATAGGAGGGAACCTGCACTCTTGCCTTACCCTCCAGCCTGCCCTCACACATCCTGATTACGTAAGCCTAATATTTGCTTCATTTCACAGAATGCGTATGCTTTTGTTGGCATTCCAAGTTAAAATAATCCACTCCAAATAATCCAACCACTACTGTTTATATCCTGTTCACATCCCGGTGAGAAATGATCCTTTTGCCAAACTCCTCTGGCAGGCTCAAACCTGCATGTGTAATTCACAATCCTATTCCTCATTTATCCAGCCTCCCTTCCATGGTAATTCCGTATGATTACACGCACCAATGTGGATTCAGTGCATCTGGTCGTTGTCATTGTGGTCATTCCCATTGCTGCTGTCTCCTTCAGGCCGTGGAGATAGCAACAATTTCATTACATACTCCATAAAGTTGCCCATTACCCTTTCCAGCACAGACACAAAATGTTGGAGTAACTCAGCGGGCCAGGCAGCATCTCTGGAGGGAAGGAATGGAAGACGTTTTGTGTTGAAACTCTTCTTCAGACTGAGAGTCAGGGGAGAGGAGGTCTCCCTCAACCCCTCACTCTCAGTTTGAAGAAGAGTCTCGACCCGAAGCCTCACCCATTCCTTCTCACCAGAGATGCTGTCTGTCCCGCTGAGTTACTCCAGCATTTTGTGCCTACTTTCAGTGTAAACCAGAATCTGCAGTTGCTTCCAACACAACATTTCCAGCATGCTGCCTCTTTACTTTTGTAAACCTCCTTGAAAACTTCACGAGCCTGACCTTACTGCCGTGATGAGCAACATGCCTTTCCTGATGATCTACTTGATATGTACAAGCTTTATGTGAATCCCAGTTGTCAACTTGCTCTCTTAAACGAGCCCAATCCTCACCAATGAAGCTGTGGTACGTGTGAGGTGTTGTCAGATGTAACACCACTGCACGGTGAGGCCAGAATAAGCCCCACATCCACGAGGCACATCAGAAAAAATACCTTGCCAGCGAGCCAAGCCCTACCTCCAGGCATAGCCAGCTGCCAATAACTAAGACTGCTGCTTCAACTAGTCACAGAGAGATGCAGCACGGAAACAGCCCCTTGAGTTACTCCAGCATTGTGTGTCTACCTTCAACTCACTGCTGAATTACTCCAGCATTGTGTGTCTACCTTCAACTCACTGCTGAATTACTCCAGCATTGTGTGTCTACCTTCAACTCACTGCTGAATTACTCCAGCATTGTGTGTCTACCTTCAACTCACTGCTGAATTACTCCAGCATTGTGTGTCTACCTTCATCTCAGCATGTCTCCGATGACCACCAACATGCTATTTACACTGATTCTAAACTAATTCCATTTCCTTCTCCCCTTATTTCCACCAACTCTCTACAGATTCAACCACTCACTACATAGCCGGGGTAATTTGCTGCAGATTTACTTACCGACCTACACGTCTCTGGTATGCGTGAGGAGACCTGTACATCGAGGGGAAACCCCACCCACAGGGTGAACATGCAAACTCCACGTAGGCAGTGGCCAAGGCTGGGGATGAAGCCAGACTGCTGGAGCTGTGAGACAGCAAGCTGTACTACCTGTGCCACCATGATGCACTAAGATTCACAACAGAATTAAATCAAAACTTAATGAAAATATAAAAAGAACGAAAACCTGACATACTTGTAGACACACTTAAAAACTATTTAAAACATTTATCTAAATTAAATCAATTCAACAACATGTAAATAAACTGAAACATCACCTCATCACTGTTCCTCATCTCCAGCACTTGGTGTATGCATCTTCCCTTCTGCTATTAATTGGTAATGTAAAGAATCAGGCATAAGCCACTTGCCAACTTCCATTCTACTGACAACACTCCTGCAAACGGTAGGCGTGTGACCGGTTAATTTCTTTACCGTAATAATACGGAGCCAGGGGCTGACAATTCCCAGATATTTACATTGAAGGCTGATAAACGACGAGAGGAAAGCTCCTTTAGGGTGAATACGGCCTTGACCAGTGGATTGGACTGTTGATAAAATCACAGACTTATCAACAGGATATGTCCTAATTCCTCTTTTCCGCAAGTGAAGTGGGTAGGAATGTCTGTAGTACCTGAGGTGGTGCCTGATGATCATTGCTGTTACCTGGAAGTCTGTTTTAATTGCCTTTTTGGGGAGGGGTGGGAAGCTGGAAATCCAGAATCCCTTCTCTGAATCGGCCCGCGTGGGTTACTTGCTTGTCGCCTTCAGCTGAGTCAGATGATAGTAGGGTTGAGTCGCACCCGGAGACTCGGGCAATAAAACAGCAGGCAGCATGAATGTAATCAGCTGCCAGCACAGCAATCAATAGCCCTGGCTTCTTCCACTACAATGACGTGTCTTCACAGGGCTAGACACTTCACCCACAAATTACAATTATCTTTAAAATAAAGAATGCAATTCTTTGCCTGACTCTTCTGAATCACTGAATGCTGTAGTATAGTTGGCAAACAAAGTGCATGGTTTACATTAGAAATATCTGTGTAGCATTTAATAAGCTACATTGTGCAGCCAACCTGCCTCCTCCAGAGTGTAATTTAGGAGTTTTGTGTGGTTACTGACAGAGATGTAACTGGAGTGGCAGAGTACTAATTGTCTACATGGAGACAGTCAGTCTTGACAGACAGCCACGCTGGGAACTGGATAATTTCTAGGCACACCTCAAATCTGCCACAATCTTTCCCAATCTCAACTTCAATATAAAGCCACGAGCAACTCATTCCTGAACAAATCCGTTTCAAACTAAGCTTGGTTCTGAATACCCTGAAATTGGTTGGAATGTGCTTGGTCCTTTGCTCAGTCCCTGAAACTGCTTGTACCTTTCAGGTGTATTAAGAACCTGTGTAGGAAGGAACGGCAGATGCTGGTTTAAACCAAAGATAGACACAAAAAGCTGGAGTAACTCGGCAGGACTAGCAGCATCTCTGGAGAGAAGGAATGGGTCTCACCCCGAAAAGTCACCCATTCCTCTCCAGAAATGCTGCCTGTCCTGCTGAATTACTCCAGCTTTTTGTGTCTATCTTTTGTTACTAAGAATCTATTTGTTTGCTTTCCACTTTGAAAGCATCAACATTTCCCTTTTCAAGTGGCTCACTACAATTAGCTGAGATCTTCTCTCAAGAACCTACATTCAAAGGATGAGTTAGTATCCTAAAACTTTGAATAAGTGCTTTACCAAAAAACAGTGTCATGCGTTCCGAGAAACAGTGAAGAGCTTTTTTTTTAAACTTATAAGCAGAAACCTACTTGAATTGTCTTTCCATCACACCCATGTTACTTGAAGAGACCAGGCCAATCAAAACACCAGGCACACAACAAATTGCTTTGGAAGCCTCAGGCAGCTGGGAGATCTACCGGGAATTACAAGCATCACATCATTTTTAGAAATCTGCAATATTTTTACAAATAAAATGTGTGATATTACTACAGGTATTTGCAAACTAAAATTGGCAAACCAATTTTATACAGATGGTGATGGTACTTCTTCATGCAAAACAATCAAAACTCATCAGGCATTCAGATCAGTCCTGCAGCCTTTGTGTAATATTCACTATTGGATACAAGGATTGAACCATTAGATTAACTCAAAATAGGACATTTTTTGGCAACGAACAAATCTTCATGCAAGGAAATTCATAGTTTATAATGTGTGATATGTTGCTTTAGATTTTTTCTATCAACAGTAACGTGGAGGTGAAACTATATGTACCCCAGTTAAGCAGTAGCTTGTGCTCTACCTTTTATATAGGTTTCTAACAATAAAGCAGGATTGACACAGAGTATAAAATAAAATACATGTGCAGAGAACTTCTCTTCACATTAATTACTGTCAGTGCTGGCTTACTGCTAACTAATGACTTCTCTTCACATTAATTACTGTCAGTGCTGGCTTATTGCTAACTAGTGCATGAGTGCGTGTATAATATTTCAACCATGAACTCTGATGCAAGTGTTGGAGTGAGGGGAATGTAATGGTTCCTGGTTATCTCGGAGCAATAGATTCAGTCATGATTGGGAATGATAATGGTGACAATATGCTCAGAAAATAATGGAGGAAGAATAGAACATCTTACACAGAACAGTCTGCTTTGATCTGTTGTTTTCACATCTTGCCCCTCCATACCTCTAGACTCCCCCTCGCCTAACTCTCAGTCTGAAGGGTCTCGACCCGAAATGTCACCCATTCCTTCTCTCCAGAGATGCTGCTTGTCCTGCTGAGTGATTCCAGCATTTTGTGTCTATCATTAATTGACAGTGTTGGCTAATAAGACAAGACACTGCAGCACGGTCAGCCTTACATCACAGTTTATAAAACTAACAGGACACCTAGACAGGTGAGCTTCCTATGAATCAAGGGCAGATAGAACCGACATTGTAGACCCAAAGTATGATTGAGATTATCTACAGATGAACCACGTCCAGATGTTGAAACACTATCAAGAGGTTATGTCTGATTGGAGCCAGTGCAGACTTCAGGAACTTTACACTTGCCAAGTCAGTCTGGCAGAGTAGCTGAACGGAAGTTCCCTGTGTTCAAATCCAGCTTTGAAATGTCTGGGTTTGATACAATAACAAAGGAAGCTCCAAATTAAAGTATCGATTGTTATGTTACTTGTATTTTACTGCTGCTTAAATAGATTGGAAGCAGAGTGTCGCGTATGTTTAAGCCTGGAACACACTCTTGCCTTGGTAGCTGTGTGAGGATTTGTTAATCGTCTGCTCCCAGCAGGATCATGCTGCTTTGCCCACTTCTCCAACAGCATCACAGTTTCACAAGCAGTCCAGAACATTCGGTTTACGGAAAATCTTGCATTCTTAGCATATAAATAGTTAGTGTGTTGTCTTGTAAATAAACCACTACCTCTGAATACATATTTGTTATGACTCATTGCATTCTCAAGACATTACGAGAGCAATTGTACTTACAGCCAGGAGTTATTGAAGCTGAGTTGCCTGATACTCCACTCACCATGCCAGAGAGTAGCACAGCCTGGAGAGGGGCAGGGGCAAGGGGTGGTTGACAGTGCACCCTCGGGTGGTGCATTGGAATCTGGCCATCCATGGGGTGGCAGGGAGGAGATGTTGGGATGGACTAAGCCACAGGTTGTACAACTGACAGGAGTGGGGTGCAGCAGGCTGTGGGAAGGTTAGTGGGGGTGGCAGTCCGAGGATCACAGGGATCAGAGCTGATAGGGGATGGAGTGAATTGTGAACACAGCCCAGACCATCACACAAACCAATCTCCCTCCCTTCACACTGCCTCGGCAAGGCCAGCAGCATAATCAAGGACGAGTTGCGTCCTGGCCACTCCCTCTTCTCCCCTCTCCCATCAGGCAAGAGGTACAGGAGTGTGAAAACGCACACCTCCAGATTCAGGAACAGTTTCTTCCCAGCTGTTAACAGGCAACTGAATCACCCACCACAACCAGAGAGCAGCCCTGAACTACTATCTTGGTGACCCTCGGACTATCTTTGTAGGAAAATAACTGCAGATGCTGGTACAAATCGAAGGTATCACAAAATGCTGGAGTAACTCAGCAAGTCAGGCAGCATCTCTGGAGAGAAGGAATGGGTGACGCTTTGGGTCGTGACCCTTCTTCAGACTTCAGGGTCCCGAAACGTCACCCATTCTCTCCAGAGATGCTGTCTGACCTGCTGAGTTACTCCAGCATTTTGTGATATCTCGGACTATCTTTGATCGGACTTTGCTGGCTTTACCTTGCACTAAACGTTATTTCCTTACCATGTATCTGTACACTGTAAATGGCTCGATTGTAATCATGTATTGTCTTTCCGCTGACTGGATAGCACGCAACAAAAGCTTTTCACTCTATCTCGCTACATGTGACAACAAACTAAAATAACCAGAATCCCAAGAGTTTTGGTGAGTATTTAACTTTATGCGGGGCAGATCGGTGGTCTGCAAGACCATTTTGTCCTGAGAACTGCCAGACTGCACAATCCCTTTATACTCATTGTAACAGGTTACTTTGGCGCATTTACTAATTGTAGGGTTTAGCCAAGAAAAGCAAATATTTGGGTACTTTTGTATCTTCCATATAAATAACCACAATCAGAAATAATTATGGTACACATGGTTACTAGGCAATTACAGTCAATGCAGGTTCCACCTAAAGCCATACATCAATAGTTTTAACATCAATAGTTTACCAAAGAACCATGAGTAATACAGGTTACACCCAAGCCATTTTCTATAAATGAACACATCAATGTGTAGTACCACTAGCTATACATGTGGCACATACTGTAATTATATAACTTTGTTTTATAAGATCATACACGATGCCTCAGAAAAGCAACCAGCATCCACAAAGACTCTTCATACCCCTGCAACAGTCTGTTCGAACTTCTACCATCGGGCAGACGATACAAGGCCTTCTACGCCCGCACCTCCAGACTCAGGAACAGCTTCATCCCCAGGGCCATAGCTGCTATGAACCGGTCCTGCTGAGCCGGATGGTCACATCGCACAGTGATCCGGCACAGATCTACTTGCACTTTATCCTGTTTTAAAACTGTTCTAATTTGTTTCATTGGGTTGTTTAAATTTATACTGACTAGCTAATTAATGTATTGCATCGTATGGGAGGCGCATTCCCAATCTTGTTGTACCCCTGTACAATGACAATAAAGATATATTGTACTGTATTGTATGTCATAAGTGATAGTAGAATTAGGCCATTCGGCCCATCAAGTCTACTCCGCCATTCAATCATGGCTGATCTATCTCTCCCTCCTAACCCCATTCTCCTGCCTTCTCCCCATTACCCCTGACATCTATACTAATCAAGAATCTCTCTATCTCTGCCATAAAAATATCCACTGACTTGGCCTCCACAGCCTTGTGTGGCAAAGAGTTCCACAGATTCACCACCATGTGGTTGCTGATGGAAGTTGTGGCTTTACATCCAGGTTCACAAAGCCAATGCACAAATGCCCACTCACCTCTCACCCCGGCATAATGATGTTACAAGATTAGCATTGAACAACGCAAGTTACATCCAAACTCATACTTTGCCTGATAACTCGAATAATTGTACTATAAATGTTCTCACTTCATAATTAAAGACCACAGCAACCATTGATGTTAGTATCCAAATTACAAAGATCAATGTCAAACCTGCTGAGCAACATTCGATGTTATTATACTTCCTGTAGATGATGAAACTGAGAGCCTGGCGCAATGATCTCGTATACACGAGATACTGATTTTTATAAGTCTTTTTAAAAATCTGTGCAACTGTTGAAAACTCAGCAGAGATTCGTGGCATACTGAAAATATAAAATCCACACTCCATAAATAAGGAACTCCAACAAATAATAGACCATGTTGCTGTTGATTGATATTCCCATATCACCTTTTTCTGACAGGTTAATTCTAATGCCATATTAATGATTGCGTTTTGTGTCATCCATAAATAAAGTGAGGAGATGCATGCTGAAACCTCCGATGGTACCGTTGGATAAAGGAAAGGATAAAGGACAATCTTACTCAATCTCTCCTCCCAATCCAACCTCATCCCCAGAGCCCAAATCTATTCAATTCACTCTGCATTGAGTCCAAGACAAGTATATTTGTCTCTAGTTATGGAGAGCAAATGTCCATTCTGTACTGGAAATAAAGTCTCGGAGAAGTTCTGTAAAATCTCAGCATTTTTTTGTTTTAATAATTGTACACCAAACTAGTTTCAATCAAGACTAACAAACTATTTGGCTTCCCAATAACTTGATTAACTTGCCTATTTCCATTCCTGCCGTTTCAGAAACCAACACCCAAAAATCCCTTTGAAGACAACATTTACTAGTTACCAAAACATATAGAAACATGGAACTGCAGATGCTGGTTACAAAAAAAAGGCACAAAGTGCTGGAGTAACTCAGCGGGTCAGGCAGCATGCCTGGAAAAATCTCTGAAGAAGGGTCTCGACTCAAAACGTTACCTCTGTCCACATTCTCCAGAGATGCTGCCTGACCTGCTGAGTTACTCCAGCACTTTGTGTCTTTATTAGTTCAGTTTATTGTCACGTGTACCAAGCTACAGTGACAAGCTTTTGTTGCATGCTAACCAGCATGCGAAAAGACTACATGACCACAATTGAGCCATTCACAGTGTACAGATACATGATAAGGGGAATAATGTTTAGTGCAAGGTAAAGCCAGTAAAGTCCGATGTAGGTAGACACAAAATGCTGGAGCAACTCAGCGGGTCAGGCAGCATCTTGGGAGAGAAGGAATGGGTGACGTTTTGGGTCGAGACCCTTCTTCAGACTGATGTCAGGGGAGGGGGCGGGACAAAGATCGAATGTAGTTGGAGACAAGATAGTCTGAGGGTCCTGATGAGATAGATGGTAGTTCAGGACTAATCTCTGGTTGCAGCAGGATAGTTCAGTTGCCTGATAACCGCTGTGAACAAACTGTCCCTGAATCTGGAGATGTGTGTTTTCACACTTCTATATCTTTTACTAATTGCCCATTATTTGAAAAGCATTCCATTCTTGCAACCAAATGAATGAGCTGATATTATGCTCTGTGATATCCTACACTCTATCTGTGATTTGTTTGCTCACCTGCTTCATATCAACTTAACAGAAATGTTGTATCCTTATTTTCCAAAACGGTGGTTTCACGCAAGGCATTAATATAATTAGTGTTTATATCATAACTCTGCTTTGATCCCTGTGGTACCACACTGCTAAAAGTTTATCACCTTGAAAACAACCCACATGCGATTCCATGCTTTCTGCTCTTGGCCTTCATTAATCATCTTTGTTAATGTTCCCTTCACCCCATGAACCACCCTCTATAAAAAAGTTGCCCCTTCAGGTTCCTAATAAAATCTTTCCTCTCTCACCTTAAACCTATCTGGTTAGCACGCAACAAAAGCTTTTCACTGTACATCAGTACAAGTGACAATAAACTAAACTAAACTTTTTTTTAAATCCATGTCCTCTGGTCCTTGATAGCCCTACCCTGGGTAAAAGTCTCTGTGCATTAACTCTATCCATTCCCTCATGATTTTATAAATGTTTGTACATGCTTGTTAATGAGCTTTGTGTAAGAAGGAACTGCAGATGCTTGTTTAAACCAAAGATAGACACAAAAAGCTGGAGTAACTCAGCAGGATAGGCAGCATCTCCGGAGAGAAGGAATGGGTGACGGTTCGGGTCAAGACCCTTCTACGGACTGGTTAGGGTTTGAAGAAGGGTCTCAACCTGAAATGTCACCCATTCCTTCTCTCCTGTTAATGAGCTTTGATTGATTAGATGAAAGAATACAAACCATGAAGTTGACTTTTCCAAAATGGATGGAGTGACAGAGAAACTAATGTTTTTATTATGAATTTAATTGCATTCACTATTATATTATAAAAGTGTGCTGCTGGATTTTCATCTTTAGCTTTGTCCTGAACAGCCACTTGATTCTTTCAGCAGTGTGAAAATTCCTGTAAACATTCTCCAGAAATGTGGTGTGCTGGGGAAACTGTGAGTGGAAGCCAAACACTTCCAGTTTACAGGGATAGTGGATTAGAGATGTATGTTTATCTTTTGGATACTCTGATGTCTTCCTTCGTTTGAAGAAGAAAATATATTTGTTAAATGACTTCCGCATTGATGCCATCTACCAATAAAAAATATTTTTTGATTACATTTAAAATACAACTATTAGTATCAGGTCCATTGGCTTTTATGATTCTGTTTCCAAATCCACACAGTGTTCTGAAAATATTTATTTTGGTATATTTATGGTAGAAACCTTGTCAGTACTTCCCTTTGTGTTGGATAGGAAGTTTGGTGCCATAAGTTATTTATTTAAGAGAGGTTTTCCTTCCCTTCATTTTACCATCAGGTTTTATATGTAAATATGGTAAGACTTAACAAATATTGGAAGATCTGTGTCCTACAAGACTGTGAGAAGCACTTTTAAAGTTTTAAAGGCCGGGTCACAGTGCCTTTCATTCAAAATGTGTCCAGTCCCCTTGCTCAAATTCCCAGTAGATCTTTCCACCTCACTTTCAACCATCAACTATCATTATTTTCCTTTTTCTTATGCAAAAGTACACGGTTCTGGGAATCACTTTCCAGTTTTTTATATCGTTATAATTATTTTCAGAGTTTTAGTTCCATTTCCCCCATTTACTGGGCATTTCACTCTTTATCTGAATCCATTTCTTTTTAAGTGACATTGTGTCTTCTATTTATCGTGACTTCTATTTCTCAGCTCTGGCAGGGAATGTGTACTCTGTATATATCACATTGCATTCAGGAGACAGAGCGGAACAGTTCCCATTAAACAAAAATCCATCAATGTACCATATTTAAAGGTTTGGGTATCTGCCCCCTGCTTTCTTGCCTCAGACTTAAAACTTCTATCAGTCAGTAAACCATTGTTTAGATTGAGGTTTATTATTGCCATGTGCACAGCAAGATACAGTGAAAAGCTTTGTTTTGCATGTTCTTTAATTAGATCAGATAATACTATACATCAATACAATTAAGTCAAACTCAAGAACAATAGGTAGAGTAAAGGGAAAGATATAGAGTGCAGAATATAGTTCTTAATGGTAAAATGGGGAAATAAAATGCTCAATGTTACCCTGCTGGGTAACACAGCAGGTCAGGTAGCATCCCTGGTGAAATGCGAATAAGTAATGTTTTGGTCGGGACCCTTCTTAAGATACAAAATGTCACCAATCCACATTCTCCAAAGATGCTGCCTGACCCGCTGAGTTACTTCAATACTTTGTGCGTTGTTTTGTTAACCAGCATCTGCAGTTCCTTGTATCTCCTCAATGTTACTGTACTAGAAATCCTGAAGGGAAAAAAATAATGTTTGTCACTTCTGTATAACAGCCGCTGTTGTTACACTGCTTGTAGGAGGAGCTAAAATACTATTGTGTTTCTCTGCTTTGTTAAATAATAAATGGAGTCTGTGTCATAGAGCAATCTAATCAAATATCAGCGTAAGTACCAGCAAGAGATGGAGGTGCACTTCTCAACTTTCCCCACTGCAAACAGAATGGAGTAGACAGGAGGAAAGGGGTTTGGAAGCTGCTGGATGGGAGCAGAGACCTGTTGCATCATTTTGAAATGTTGACTGATCCTAAACGCAAGAGTATCAACAATCACTGCTTTCTTTGGCCAATGGTAACATTGCAACAAAGCACAGGCATGTCGCCACTCACCTGACGATTACCTGATTACATGAAGTACTCTCGCATCTGCAGAACCGTGTGCAGCAGGAAGTAAACCTGCACAATAGGACATGAGAACACACGAGTGTCCCAATCAACGGACCACTGGTTGACAGGTAGACACAGAGTGCTGGAGTAACGCAACAGGTCAGGCAGCTTCTCTGGAGAAAAAGGATGGGTGACATTTTGGGATGGGACCCTTAAGCTGAGGAAGGGTCCTGACCCGAAATGTCACCCATCCTTTTTCTCCAGAGATGCTGTCTGACACGCTGAGTTACTCCAGCACTTTGTGTGTATATTTGGTATAAACCAGCATCTGCAGTTCTTTGATTCTAATGATTGACAGGTGTTCCTTTTGGGACAAACTGCTGGGGGAGTGATGAAGAGGGCAGGGAGGGGAAGAAGGGTACCACCATGAAGGCATATTCATCTCCTGAATCTCCCACCTCAACGTCAGTGGAGGACAATGTACAAGATGTCTCTACTCAGAAAGGATGTCCCCACCAAAGTCAGCCTCTCATCCCAGCCACATTGCATCCTCACAACTCAGGTAGAAACACGTTGGCAATGGCTTTCGGGCAATCTTCAGAGAGTTGTTAAAGATATTCTATTGTCATCTCTTTTACTCTGAGTGCAGCACCAAAGGCAATATCTTTGGACTTTGGTCCCTTCTCTTGCTGACATTCCCATCGTTCTCTCCGTCCCTTCATTCTCTGCAGCTTTAAACACACTTGTCTTCCACATTTCACTGTTCTGAAGGATCACTGACCTGAAATGTCAACTCTCTTTGCGTTCCACATCTGCTGCCTGATCTGCCGAGTGTATGCAGTACTTTTGGTTCTTGCTTCTGAAATTCTCAACCTTGACATGAATTATGTCAAACTTGACTCAACATAAGAAAAGTCAACTGAAGAGGAAAGTAACCAAAGCCAGTTTGCCCAGGCAGCCACAAGGAATTGCAGATACTGGAATCTTGAGCACAAAACACAAAAGTGCTAGAGTATCTTACTCCAGGCAGAATCTTTGGAGGACATGGATAGGCGACATTTTGGGTCGGGACCTTCCTTCGGGAAGAAGGGTCCCAGGTATCGCACACCCACGTTCTCCAGGGATGATTTGTGTTTTTTGTAGTTTTGCCAGGATTAGAGAAGCTGCTTTCAAAATATATGAATCTTGTTACATAGCTGGAACCTGTAGGCTTCGAGTTTTTAAAAAAAGTATTTATAAAACAAAGAAATTCCTGTGGAATTTGCTTTCATTGGTTAATTAAATCCATCAGCAAGAATAAAGATTTCTTCATCAAATAATACTGCAGATACTGTCAAAAATTGGCTAACAAATTCTATTAGTATAAGGCTCACAATCTAAGAAAAATATTGCCCCATGTATCAGTTAAACCTAAGTTATGGCCAGAGGAACAACTTTACAACTTCATAAAAATAGCTACTGTGTCAGTTCTGGGGGATTAACAATAACATGCTCAGCACAAGAGTGGTTGCCTGTATTTGCTGTTTGTAGCCGCACGTTGGCTAACCAAGTCAGTCACCAAACCGCTCTGCAAAGAACTGGCACCACAAATTCAAGCTGATATTTGATAATGGCTGATTGGAGACGAAGTGAAACTGGTGCCATTTCAACCATCATCACATGCAGCATGCGATTCTGTTCTTGATTTATGTAAACAATCAGAATGTGTGGAGAGGATGTTTCCACTAGTGGGAGAGTCTAGGACTAGAGGTATAGCCTCAGAATTAAAGGACGTTCCTTCAGGAAGGAGAATGGGGTTAGGAGGGAGAGATAGATCAGCCATGATTGAAAGGCGGAGTAGACGATGGGCTGAATGTCCTAATTCTGCTCCTATCACTGATGACCTTGTGTACAATATTGTTCATCGTTCCTTGCTTATGCTGTGAATGACCTTTAATTGTGTTCATCTCCTCTAATTCAGTCTTCCTTTCGATCCTTTTCTTCTTTATTGTTTATTCTTTAAATCGGAATAGACAATTAGATGCCCTGTTTATTCCATGTCTAGGTTGTATTTTTATTAAAATGTCTCCAAGACATTTTGTTTTATTATTTTATATTTCATGCTTAATTATCCATTGGTAGGACATTAAACAGTCATTTTTTTCATTTGAACTGATGCTTTAATTTGTTGGTATATTGTTGTTGAGTTTTGGATAACATATCATTGATAAAATCAGGAACAGTTGCAATTATTTTTTACTAAAAAGAAAGATCCTACTGCATTCTCAATCACTGTTGGTTAGTCAATTGAACAGTCAATAACTCTACTGTTCTCCTTGGCTTCAATTCTGCCGTCATCATCATCACTCCCCTCATGGAATTCTTGACCCCTGTGACTGTGAAACCCTTACCCTCCATGTCACCACCATCCTCCCCTCCCCCCCTTCCCCAAGCCACAAGGTACATATTATGGTGATCTCAATTTAAATCTGTCTTTCCAGAATCTTTTTAATTGACGTTCCATTTGGCACAGTACTGGAATGGCTTTTCAGAAAGTCATGATTATCTCCTATGTAATGGGACAGACTAATCTACTCCAACTTGTTCTTCCTGATCTGTAGTGTATCACATGTTACGTTCTTCCAATGCCTCTACCACCCACCTAGTTCTTAAATATCTCCAAGATCTTGGAACTTTCGTAAGCCTGGCAACTGTCAAAACTTCTTATCCTCCAATTTTGGACCAGATCATACTCACATTTAATCACAGCTGCCAAAACTCCAAACCCACCATTACCTCCTGAAAGCCTCTGTGCTCCTGTCCTTAAAAACACTCTAACTAATTGGCCATCTGCAATAATAATTCAAAATATGGCTTAATATCAAATCTTGTTTGAAAATACTCTCCCTCAGTATCTTGGGATGTTCAGTCACACCAGAGGTCCAACATAAATACAAGTTCTTGTGAATTGGCCCTCAGGTTCTATATCTAGTCTTTGGCTAATCATCGGTATATCTGTGCCTAAAACTAAAGAATGGGTCACATTGACTTGAGTATGAGCCGTATCTTTCATATGCTTTGTATTCTGACTACAACAATATGAAAATCTTCTTAAATCTGGAAACCATCATAAAATTCCACTAACTAAGTTACTAACATGGAAATCTGCCTTCCTTGCTTTTGGATAAATTCAAAGTATCTGGCTGGAGCTGATGCATTTACTCATGCCAGCAAGAGCTTTGAATCTATTTTGTTAAGTGTTGTACAATTTATTTTTGATCTAGGTGCAGTTGGATCAAATCCAAACCAATATGAGTAAATGTCTTCAAGACTACAATAACTTCAAAACTATTGAAGTAATCATCACCAAATGTTGCATGCAACTTCCAAGATTACTAGTCACATCTTGAGCAAACACGGGCTTGGAAACGCTGGTGCATTTACCAGTTTTTACAGACTAGCAATGAGGCATGCTGACTTGGCAAAAGAACTGTTAAGTCTGGAAGCAAAAGAGCAAGAGTTCGGCTGAGCCAAATAGAACACAACAACACAGGAACAGGCCCTTCGGCCCACAGTGTCTGTGCCGAACATCATGCCAAGTTAAACTAATCTCTGCCTGCATACGATCCATATCCCTTCATTCCCTGCATACACACGTGCCTATCCAAAAGTCTCACATGGCACTATCGTATCTGCCTCCACCACCTTGGCAGCATGATCTTGACACCCACCACCCTCTGTGTAAAACCACCTGTCCCCCAAATCTCCTTTCCCGTTGCCCCTCTCACCTTAAAGCTATGCCCTCTAGTATTTGATTTTTGCATCCTGGGAAAAAGGTTCTGACTGTTTACCCCATCTATGCCTCTCATAATTGTATATATTCTCCCAGGTCTCTACGCAACCACAATTGTTCAAGAAAAACACAACCCAGGTGTGTCCGTCCATCCTCTCTCTCCCTGGAGCTAATACGACCTGGTGCAGGAACAAAATGGGGAACAAAAGCCTGCAACATAAATAATTAGAAAATCTGAAGGAAACCCTGGTACCATAAGATTCACAGGTTGCCTATTTACCTTATTGGTATTTGTAGACAAGGTCTGGGGGTGGGGGTGCTGAGATAGCTGTGGGGGACCCATATACTCTGCCATAACACACCATTCTTAATTATCACCAGCATTTTATGAGAGGTGGAGGTAGAGAGGTAGACAGAGATGCTTCCCCTTGAGAGAAGGTCAGGGACTAGAAGATACGGAATGAAAGTAACTGCAAAAGGAGCAGAACTGATGGGGGCAATGGTTGCTTTGATGTGGTGAATGGTTAGGATCAGAAGCGCACTGGTGGGAATGGATGCCACTTCTCTTGTGGCGCTCACCAGGAAAATGGAAACGTAGCAAAAAGGAAATGGAGGGCTGAGCAGAGAGCAAAGGGTAGTCGGAGTGGGTGGGGTGCTTCTAGATAAAGTCAGCAAGCACTCAGTGGCTGAATGGCATCTTTTCCTGCTATAACCTAGTTGTGATTTTCAGCAGAAGATAAGTTGGTGTATTTTCCTGCAGTGAGACAACTTTACTTTCCACAGAACACTAAATCTGCACAAATTTAAACACGGACTGGGCACCTGACATGGTCCTGCATCAATCCCGCAGCTATGTTGACGTTTTACGGCCACACTGCTCCTGCATTGCTGCCAGCAAAGCTGCCGCAATGACTGATGCATGGTGGCACTTGCAGTGACTGGTGCTGTGATGCATGGTGGCACTTGCAGTGACTGATGCTGTGATGCATGGTTGCAGCTTGCAGTGACTTTTGCTGGTGTTGGTGATGCATGGTGGCAGCTCGTAGTGACCGGTGCTGTGATGCATGGTTGCAGCTTGCAGTGACCGGTGCTGTGATGCATTGTTGCAGCCCGCAGTGACTGGGTCACAGGTAGATGAATACAATGTTCTTCACAAGAAGGGCCCCATGAAAGGTTCCTCACAGAATACCTTGTCACCGTTTCCAGATTTCCCTGATGATTTAAAGTACATTCTATCCATTCCAGAATCACGATGTGGCACGCTTTTACAGCTTTTGGAAAATGTTGTTCCAAAAACAAAGAGGTTTTTAGATAGGCACATGGCAGTGCAGGGAATGGAGGGGTATGGATCATCTCCAGGCAGATGAGATCAAGTTAGCTTGGCATCACATTCGGCACAAACATTGTGGGCCAAGTGGCCTGTTACTGTGGCCGCACTGCTCTGTGTTCTATGTTCTAACTGAATTAAAAATCATAAACCAAAGGGAAGTAGTATCAGGCGAACACTGTGAGATTACCAAACTCCATGATTAGACATCAGGGTTAAACCTTCTGGAATGCATCCAGCATAATTGACAACTTCAACAGCACAGAGCACCCTGATATATAGACCAGTGCAGCCCACGAACAGGCCCTTCAGCCCACAACGTCTGTGCTGAACATGATGCCAAGACCATCACTATGTACCTACATGTCAGTGATGTCCCTCCATTCGCTGCAGATCCATGTTCCTGACCAAAAGTCTTTGAAATGCGTCAAACAAGTCTGCTTCAACCACCACCCCCACCAGGGGTTCCAGATACCCACCATCGCCCGTGTAAGAAACTTTCCCCACACATCTCCTTTCAAATCTGCCCTTCTCACCTTAAAGCTATGATTTAAGCATCATAAGAGTTTGAAATAGACATACAACATAATGAACATATGAAACTAAATAATTATTTTGGAAATTTACACCTGTCTGCCATACATTTTAATGAATTCATTACAAGGAACCATAATGGTTATAAACAGTACATTGATTGATAAGAAAAAAATGATCTGTAATGAGAACATAACTTGTAACCAATAAAGTATCTGGCAGAAATCCTAATATTGGTGCTCACTCACTTAATAGCTGTTGATCTAAGGGATCTTTAGGGAAATCACATCTCAACATTGAGAGAGGTTTAGCAGTTAAAGATTAGTTCAGTTTAGACGCAGGGCGGCAGAAGCAGGAAGCGATGAGCCTGGTAGATGTAAACACATGGCTGCAAGTGCTGAGAAGATCACTAATGTATCTGTCAGAATGATTTTCATTTAACTTGTAGCATTACAGTGCACATGCTGTTATACAATTAGAGAAATTAGTTGTCGTGTGGCATTAATCAGCGTTGCCACAATAAAGTCAGCACCACTGGTCGTGACCCTGGCTATTGTTACATTATAGCTGCCATGTCAAGACCGATTGCCCCAAGTTAATTCGAATACTACAATCCTTAGAACTAATTTTGTCCATTGCTTAAAAAAATACAGGAGTGGTGTACTGGCTAAGTAATATACCTGAACCAAATCCATACATGAAGAAATCAATTCACAACTTAGATCAATCTGGAGAAGGGTCCTGACCGAAGCATTGCTCACCCATGTTCTCCAGAGATAGTTCACCTGTATTCATCCCTCTGGCTTCACAATTCACATCTCCTCTATCCTTTTCTAGCACCTTTGTCTTTTCATCTCTGGCCATTGTCCAAGCATCTGCCTAGCAAAAAGTCCCCTCACTTGTATCCACCTATCACTGTCTCCAGCTCTCCTCCAGCTTTCCCCCACCCCCGCTCGCCCCCCTCGCTAACACTCTGTCTGATTAAAGGGTCCTGGCATGAAACGTCGTCTATCCACATTCTCGAGAGATGCTGATTGACCCAATGTTACTCCAGCACTTTGTCTTTTTTTGTAAACCAGCATCTGCAATTCTTTTTGTCTCAATTTGGATCTTCAGTTAAACACATAAATGTTGAGACGGAGCTTGAGAACAAATCAGGACAGTAAATGAAACAGCATTTTGCCGAAATAAATATCAATTGTAATCTTTTAAAAGAGGAGCCATGTAATTTTAGCAGCACAGTGGGGCAGCTGGTAGAGCAGTTGCCAGACACCCAGGTTTGATCCTGATCTTGAGTGCTGCCTGTGTGGTGTTTGTATGTTCTCCCTGTGTATGAGTGGGTTTCCTCCAGATACTTCTAGTTCCCAAAGACGTGTGAGTTTGTAGGTTAATTGACCTCTGCAAATTGCCCCTGGTGTTTAGTGAGTGGACGAGAAAGCAGGATAACATGGAATTAATGTGAACGGGTGATCGATGGTCAGCATGGACTCGTTGGGCCAAAGGGCCTGTTTCTAGGCTGCACCTCTAAACTAAATTAAGCTAAACTCTTCATTTATAGTTAGAGTTGACTGTTAGCCAAACAACATCTGTGGAAAACCACCAACCCAAAACATTGGTTTCTCTTTTCATAAATGTTGCCTGACTGGCTGAATTCTTCCAGCTGTTCCGTTTTTGAGTTTAGACTTTCGAGATGCAGCATGGAAACAGGTCCTTCAGCCCACCAGGCCCGCAATGATCAGCGATCACCCCATACACCACTTCTATCCTACACACGAGGGACAATTTATAATTTTACTGAAGCCAATTATCTGATAAACCCGTTCATCTGCAGGATGTGGGAGGAAACCGGAGCACCTGGAGAAAACCCACGCAGGTCATGGGGAGAACGTACAAACTCCGTACAGACAGCGCCCGTAGTCAGGATGGAACCCGGGTCTCTGGCGCTGTGAGGCAGCAACTCTACCGCTGCACCACCATGTCACCATCAACGTTAACAAGTCAGTCTGTTCCAAGTGAAAGGGAGCATTTCACTCCCCACCCTCCTGGACTCCACTACGTGGACCTGTGGTCTACCTTACTGGTTGCCCAGGTACAGTGAAAAGCTTTTTTCTGCGTGCTATTCAATCAGACAATACCGTCCGGTGTTCGCCATGGACTTGTGGGCCAAAGGGCCTGTTTCAATGCTGTGTCTTTCAAGCAATCAAACTAGCCCTGACAGCATAAAGATAGCCTGTATTTCTGAAAGGAGAATATTTTGTGCTTAGTTTAGGATAATTATTGTCAAGTGTACAGAGGCACAGTGAAACGTTTTGCATGCTATCCAAAATGATGGGATAAACCATACATAAATACAATCAAGGCAAACTCAAATGCAAAAGGTAGAGCAAAGGGAAAGATACAAGAGAGAGCAGAATGTAGTTCTCAGCATTGTAGCGCATCAGTTCCACAGACAAAGTCCAATGTCCGCAATGGTCTGAAGAAGGGTCTCGACCTGAAACGTCACCCATTCCTTCTCTCCAGAGATGCTGCCTGACCCGCTGAGTTACTCTGGCTTTTTGTGTCTATCGTCGGAGTACATGTGAATCGGACTGTGCCCTAGCCCCTGGCAACCTGGATAACAGACGGGAAGAAGCTGTTCCTGAGTCTGATCGCGTGCACTTTCAAGCTTCTGTACCTTCTGCAAGAAGGAAGGACCAGGGTGGGACAAGTCATTGATTATGGTGACTGATGGATCTGAGGCAGCATGAAGTGTAGATGGTGTTAATGGTGGGAAGTCTGATCTGTGTAATGAACTGGGTGCATCTACAGCTCTCTGCAATTTCTTATCGTGGTTCTATAATCCTCCCCTTAGCATCAGCCACAGTTGCAATCACGAGTTGTAATGTGGTTATAATCTTGGCTGGGTGCCTGCTTGGAACAATAACCCTTGCAGCTTGCAACCCTGCACACTTCAAACATAAACATGCTTTACAACACCAGTATGCCACATGTGGAGCAATGACTGACAAAATGCAAGGATTGTAGCGAGAGAATGATAAACTGTGGAAAAAATCTGCTGTGTGCGCTCAGTGCCAGGGTTGGAGAGTCCAGAAACAAGCGTGCTAGCATGCAGCTGATTGTGAGTAACCCAAGCACAGTAATGACTCCAGTCACTCCAGAAACAAACGTGCTAGCATGCAGCTGATTGTGAACAACCTCAGCACAGTAAGGACTCTAGAGAAACAAACGTGCTAGCATGCAGCTGATTGTGAATAACCTCAGCACAGTAATTACTGTCCACAACTCGGGTTATGAAGAGGAGAAAGTGTTTTTCCCCTGAGTGCAATCAGCTGCATTGCTGTGATTTTTATTTCTTTCAGTTCTAAAAATACAGCCACGTGCAAAGCAACACGCTGGGCCTCGGCTACCCTAATGCACAGGGCGTTTGATAGTAAGTTTAATCCACACCTGCAAGGTTCCACGCTCACAGATACATTGCCACTGCTGAACCTCAGGGGTTGCTTGGTTACTGCTACCCATTGCAGATGACATTAATTTTAAAGATATTTTTGAACATACGACTTTAAAATTAAATGATTAACCTCTCTTTGTGGCGTTATGCTTCTCAGCGCATTCCTTCCCCCCGTTCTACATTTCCGCTCCTGCACTCTGCTGCTGCTGCTGCTGGTGCAGGATGGAAACACAATGGATGTGGAGAGTTTAGGACCAGAGGTCGTAGCCTCAGAATTCAAGGGCGCTCTTTTAAAAAGGAGGTGAGGAGGAACTTATATCGTCAGAAGGTAGTTAATCTGTGGAACTCATTGCCACAGAGGGCTGTGGAGGCCGAGTCAGTGGAAAAATATCAGTGGATATTTTTAAGGCAGAGATAGACAAATTCTTGATTAGAATGGTGTCAGGGGTTATGGGGAGAAGGCAGGAAAATGGGATTCGGAGGCAGAGATCAGCCATGATTGAATGGCAGAGTAGACTCGATGGGCCGAATGGCCTAATTCTACTCCTATAACTTGTGAACTGCTAGTGCTGGAATCTCCATCTAAACACCTAGTGCTGGAGGAACTCGCTGAGCCAGGCAGCATCTGTGGAGGGAATGGGCAGATGACGATTTGGGTGGCTGTTTTTTTCAGACTAGTACAGGATTTTAGAACAAATTGGTCTCGCAACCAGTCTTTCCCAAACCTTCCAGCTCCTGCTGTGAGATTTCCTGCCACTAAAAGGGAGGGCTAAAGTTCTACGTTCCCGTGATCTTCATGCTCAGCTCTCTCAGCAATTTGTAAAGGTACTCGTGACTGGGACATTGTGGCCGTTACAGAAACCTGGTGATGGAGGGACAGGACTGGCCTGGCAGCTTCATATTGCAGGGAACAGGAGCTACAGGTGAGACACAGGTGGAGGTCAAAGAGGAGAGGGAGTTGCTTTATTTTTCTCTCAGAGGATTGTGGGTGTAAGGAAATGAGTTGCCACGGGAGGTAGATGAGGCAGGTATGATAGACATAGAAACATAGAAAATAGGTGCAGGAGTAGGCCATTCGGCCCTTCGAGCCTGCACCGCCATTCAATATGATCATGGCTGATCATCCAACTCAGTATCCTGTACCTGCCTTCTCTCCATACCCCCTGATCCCTTTAGCCACAAGGGCCACATCTAACTCCCTCTTAAATATAGCCAATGAACTGACCTCAACTACCTTCTGTGGCAGAGAATTCCACAGATTCACCACTCTCTGTGTGAAAAAAAACGTTCTCATCTCGGTCCTAAAAGACTTCCCCCTTATCCTTAAACTGTGACCCCTTGTTCTGGACTTCCCCAACATTGGGAACAATCTTCCTGCATCTAGCCTGTCCAACCCCTTAAGAATTTTGTAAGTTTCTATAAGATCCCCCCTCAATCTTCCAAATTCCAGCGAGTACAAGCCGAGTCCATCCAGTCTTTCTTCGTATGAAAGTCCTGCCATCCCAGGAATCAATCTGCTGAACCTTCTCTGTACTCCCTCTATGGCAAGAATGTCTTTCCTCAGATTAGGAGACCAAAACTGTACGCAATACTCCAGGTGTGGTCTCACCAAGGCCCTGTACAACTGCAGCAGAACCTCCCTGCTCCTGTACTCAAATCCCCTCGCTATGAATGCCAACATACCATTTGCTTTCTTCACTGCCTGCTGCACCTGCATTATAAGAAGACATTTGGACAGGTACATGGATAAGAAAGATTTACAGGGATAGATACAAAATGCTGGAGTAATGCTGGCAACATCTCTGGAGAGAAGGAATGGGTGACGTTTCGGGTCGAGACCCTTCAGAATCTCCACAAGGTTTACAGGGATATAGGCCAAATATAGGAGAAACAACAAACATAGAAACTAAGTCATGTAACTCCCACAGATTGTGTCTACTACACATCTGAGACGGAGATGTGACACAGTCCACTGTCGACGCCTCTAGATAATTGTCTGAGGAACAATAAAACTGTCCGACAAACTTCAAACTGCGATTGGAAACTGGTAGGTAAATGAAAAGTATTAACACAATTTGGCAGCTTAAATTTTTTTACATACTGGAGTAAAGACAAATTAAAAAGCAAAGTTTAAAGGAGATGTGTGGAGCAGATTTTTTATAACACACACACACTCTCACACACACCACACCCACACACACACTCACACACACACACTCACACACACTCACACACACACTCACACACACACTCACACACACACACACACACACACACACACACACACACACACACTCCGGGTGGTGGGTGCCTGGTATGTGCTCCAGGAGTGGTGGTGGAGGCAGATAGTGGTGTTTAAGATGCTTTTAGTTTGGCACCTGTTTATGCAGGAAATGGAGACAGAGGAGGTTAATCTGAAGATAGGTCGTGACCTGAAACGTCATCCCTGAAACACCTATCCATGTCCTCCAGAAAAGCTGCCTGACCCGCTGAGTTACTCCAGCGCTCTGTGAAACGTCACCTATCCATGTTCTCCACAGATGCTGCCTGACCCGCTGAGTTACTCCAGCACTCTGTGTTTTAATCTGAGATTAGTTTATCTCGGCATCATGTTCAGCACAAACATTGTGGGCCGAAGGGCCTGTTCCTGTACTGTACTGTTCTGCGTTTTCTGACGATTATTTTAAAAATCCCATCTTTTCCCCCCCTCAGTAAGGGAGATATTGATTTCTGAAATCAAAGGTTATTTGACTCATTATGGCCATTATATGTTTGAGGTGAATGAGAAAGTGCAGGCTGGCAAAGACTATTCGGTTGAATTATGTTATTACGGATATTAGAGTCTTTTGCCCAGAGTAAGTGAATCGAGGTCAAGAGGACATAGGTTTTAGGCGAAGTGGAAAAGATTTAATTGGAATCTTTGCCTTTTTGCCTTTGCCTTTTTCACACAGAGGGTGGTGAGGGTATAGAACAAGCTGCCAGAGGAGGTAGTTGAGGCAATGTTTAAGAAACATTTAGACAGGTACATGGATAGGACAGGTTTGGAGGGATACAGGCCAAACGCAAGCAGGTGGGTCTAGTGTAGCTGGGACATGTTGGTCGGTGTGGGCGGGTTGGCCCTGTTTCCACACTGTATCACTCTATGACCTTATTATTCACAACTGCGTGTTTGTCCTTTACCCGTTCAGTGTTGCGTTGATACCCTGGGTGCAGTTTGCTGTTCAATATTTTCTGCGTCTGCATTTGCAACTTTAGGCACGCTGAGGCTTCAGTTTCAACAATGAGTCAAATTGCTTCTCGATGAGCAAATCCCCCTGATGTTAGCTGCACCTTTGATATGCTGGATTAAAAAAATTGCTGGCCAGCCCAACACCTTTAATTTGGTCCACTGGTAGATGGTTAATGATGATTCATTGGTGGGATATTCAACAGAGTTATCACTGGACCGCAGAACAATGCAAACCGGAGTGGAAATATCCTATCCCACAGTTAATACCACAGCTTCCATTGGAATGAAAGGCCACAACAAAATAATAAACTTCACTACTACAGTATTATACGTTGCACCAAATACAAAGCATTGTTCCTCTACAAAAATGCAAATGTTCTGTTTGAAACCAGGCATTCTATTTTGTGAATACAGAATATAGAAACAAGTATAGAAACAAGGAACTGCAGATGCTGGTTTGCCAAGGAAAGACACAAAGTGCTGGAGTAACTCAGCGGGTCAGGCAGCATCTCTGGAGAACATGGATAGGTGACGTTTCACAGAGTGCTGGAGTAACTCAGAGGGTCAGGCAGCATTTCTGGAGAACATTGATAGGTAACGTTTCAGGTTCTTCAGACTCTTCCAATCCATTGTTGCCAATCCATGTTCTCCAGAGATGCTGCCTGACCCGCTGAGTTACTCCAGCACTCTGTGAAACGTCACCTATCCATGTTCTCCAGAGATGCTGCCTGACCCGCTGAGTTACTCCAGCACTCTGTGAAACGTCACCTATCCATGTTCTCCAGAGATGCTGCCTGACCCGCTGAGTTACTCCAGCACTCTGTGAAACGTCACCTATCCATGTTCTCCAGAGATGCTGCCTGACCCAGTGAGTTACTCCAGCATTTTGTGAAACGTCACCTATCCATGTTCTCCAGAGATGCTGCCTGACCCAGTGAGTTACTCCAGCATTTTGTGTCTTTTTTTTACAATAAACATCCTTAGAAATGAGTTCCATGCCCACATCTGAACCATTCCCTGCAAAACCTACACATGACTCTTTGGCATTTCATCCTAAAGTGTTCTGAACTGGTTTTTAAAATTGGTTCAAGTACAAGTTAACAGGGGAAAAACTATGAAACTATTAATGTTCGATTTCGGTTAGGTTCGTATAAATTGGTATCAAAACTTAAATATCAAACTTAATTAAAATCAGACATCAGCTGTGAAAGGCAAAATCAGCATTTTTCCGTGACAAAGGCAGTCAGGGATTTAAACACCATTCATATCACAGGATATTTGATCTCTGCATTTAATCTATTCATCAGCAACAAGTCAGTGTAACATTCCTCCGAGAGTGAAGCCATGCTGTCTAAAGTGCACACTGAGGTACAAACGTCAATGATAATTACATGCTCATTGCAATTGTATTACGTTATATTATTTGCCTGAGCAATCCACAGATATATTTCAGATAAGGATCTTAAATTATGCCTGAGTTTTAAGAAAATGATTCACGCACTTACCTTATCTTCGAGACGAATCAGTCTGGCTCCTGCAGTGTAGTAACCCTTGTCTAATCCCTTCTCTACACAAAAAGGTAAGATATGAAGCAAAAAAAGGAACCACGAAAAAAAAAGAGATTATGGTGCTTCAAGATTAACTTTAGAAAATTATTCTTGAAAGCCTACAGAGAGACAAACTTGACCAATTTTAACTGAAGCCAACTAGGATAACTTAGATGCTGCAGCATAAAATGTGGCAGGGTTCCCCACTGCCCGATTTAGACTGGGTCCAGCCTGCGTGACACTTTAGTCAGAGGGTGGTGAATCTGTGCAATTCTTTGCCACAGAAGGCTGTGGAGGCCAAGTCAGTGGATATTTTTTAAGGCAGAGATAGATAGATTCTTGATTAGGACATGTGTCAGAGGTTATGGGGAGAAGGCAGGAGAATGGGGTTAGGAGGGAGAGATAGATCAGCCATGATTGAATGGCGGAGTAGACTTGATGGGCCGAATGGCCTAATTCTACTCCTATTCCTTATGAACTTATGACTGTGAGGATCATGGGATTGATAACTTGTCTGCTTTAGGTGTGAGAGCAGTTTCAATACAGACAACAAATCCTAAATGAGATGCGCAGGCCCCCGATTGCAGGCCCAGACAATTCTTCAGACCCTAACCGGCATCTGCGGGTTTTTTTCCAACACTTGGACACAGATATTGAAAGCTAGCTGGGGGTCCTCAAGAAATGGCAGACCTATGGTGAATGTGTAATGCTTGTGAGACAATATTCTTACTGGTGCCATAAAACAGCTCAGAGACTGGTGGCTCAGCTTCACACCTGGGACTGTTACCACTTTTAGTTCCAAGGAGGTTATTTTAAACCTTGCCCTGTCAGCAAGTCTCTGTGGACATTTTAATTTGGCAGGTGCATCTATCTGAACTCACACAAATCACCTTCTTTTCTCAAAATATAATTGGTTGATGTGGTGTCCCGATTTGAACATTATGTTATTAACCTGGCAACATGAGTGTGTGTGTGCCAATAAATCAGCATGAGAATTTAAATTCAAGCAATTAATAAAAACATGGAATTAGAAAATAAATATGATCCGTGTTAGTCATGGTGAAAATTGATTGATTTAATTGATTGAAAGATACAGCATGGAAACAGGCCCTTCGGCCCACCGAGTCCACACTGACCATCGGTCACCCATTCACACTAGTTCTATGTTATCCCACTTTCTCATCCACCCCCCCACTCACTAGAGACACTTAGCAGAGGCCAATTAACCAACATCTTTGGCATGTTGGACGAAACCGGAGCACCCGGAGGACATGTATGCGATCATTCTTTGTAGCTGTAAAACTATAACGCTGTAACAGTACGTTGTCAGGAACTCTCTTTACACTACCTGTTGTGTACGGCTTGACTGTACTCATGTGTCTGCATGATTTAACTGCATGGCACACAAATAACGTTTGTCATTGTATCGCACTGTCCACAACAATAGAAACATAGAAACATAGAAAATAGGTGCAGGAGTAGACCATTTGCTTTCTTCACTGCCTGCTGCAACTAATAAGACACCAAACCAAAACCAATATTCTGAGCAATATGTACATCAAAATTGTAAACATGTCCAGAAACAACAGCTTTAACAATTTGCTATATCTACTCAAATAAACCTCCATTCTTTTATTGAAGGTAGACACAAAATGCTGGAGTAACTCAGCAGGTCAGGGCGCATCTCTGGAGAGAAGGAATGGGTGACGTTTCGGGGCGGGTATCCCCGCCCACTCCCCTGACATCAGTCTGAAGAAGGGTCTCGACCTGAAATGTCACCCATTCCTTCTCTCCAGAGATGCTGCCTGACCCGCTGAGTTACTCCAGCATTTTGTGTCTACCTTTGATTTTAACCAGCATCTGCAGTTTTTTTCCTATCCATTCTTTTATCATTGGTTTCCTGTGTGTATTGCAGTGTCGTGTCTGCCAAATATAAGAAACTGGAGATTTCTATGCACATTAAAATTACAAGCACCTTTTTATATATATTTGAAATGAACAGAAAATATTATTTTATACACTTGTGAAACATTTACCTGAAAGAAAAAATGCAGGTTTTCCCAGAGAATGATCCAACCTGGAATACAGACAAGTCGTGTTAACTTTATACAAAATCTTCGCAGTTGACAAATAACAATGATAGTATGACATTATTTTAATAGATAATTCATTTTAATAGTTAATAGTTAATTACCCAAAACGGTGTGAAAAATACGTCTTTTGATTTTCACAATTGCTTTCAAATTTTAAAACTGAGGTGAGAAAACCCTTTTTCGCCCAGAGAGTTGTGAATTTGTGGAATTCTCTGCCACAGAAGGTAGTGGAGGCCAATTCACTGGATGAATTTAAAAGAGAGTTAGATAGAGCTCTAGGGGCTAGTGGAATCAGGGGATATGGGGAGAAGGCAGGCACAGGTTACTGATTGTGGATGATCAGCCATGATCACAATGAATGGCAGTGCTGGCTCGAAGGGCCAAATGGCCTCCTCCTGTACCTATTTTCTATGTTTCTATGTTTCTATGAATGAAATTGATTTGCAATTGTTTGTGTTTTGGGGTCAGATATTTGTTTGCTATCTTAACATATGAGCAAGTCATTCATTTCTGAAAATCAAAGAGCTAGAAATCTGAAATAAAACTAAATGTCCTGGAAAAAAGCTCAGCATGACAGGCAGCATCAGTGGAAAGAGAAAAAACGTTATTGTTTTAGGGTGATAGTCGTTTGATCAGAACTAGGAAAAGTAAAAAAAAAATACAACGTCTTTGAAGTTGCAGAAAAGCGTGAGGGATGTAGAAAGTGACAGGAATGCTTGTGATAGGATGTGAGTCAAGAGAACTGAACGTTACAGATGTGTTATTGCCAACAGAGGGGAGGGTGGGGAAAGCTTGTTATTCGTAGCTGAAAACACAATGTGTTGCAGGAACTCAGCGGGTCAGGCAGCATCTGTGGAGGGAACGGACAGGTGACGTTTCGGGTTGGGACCTTCTTCATTCCTATCCATTCCCTCCACAGATGCTGCCTGGCCATTGAGTTCCTCCAGCACTTTGTGTTTTATGCAAGATTCCAGCATCTGCAGTTCCTTGTGTCCCTTTCTCTCTCTTAATTGTAGCTGTTGTGTCTGGAGTAAAGAGTGCAATGTGAATGAGAACAAAGACATGAAACAATCATGGCTGCGCATGTTATGAGACGCAACGTCTGTTCACGTTTACCTGCGTTGTAATTCTTTGATCCGGACCATCATAGTCAGGTGGCCTTGGGAATATTGTTCAATAACATCTCGTACATCGTAAGGTTTGCGAGCTTGCTGTGGAAAACATTGCAAAAAAATGCCATGAATTTAACAATTATAAAACTAGTCTCGGCAGCAAGTTGCAGCAAAATAAATACATGTGTACATATTGTGGAAGATTATTTTAATTGCGAGGGTCCATAAACAGGTGAGCTGTGCAGCATCTTTCGCTGGCATTCCAGGGTATTGACAATCGTAATTATTCATCAGAGGTGGTGTAGTTTAGAGATGCAGCATGGAAACAGGCCTCTCGGCCCACCGAGTCCACACTGACCATTCAACACCCCGTCAACACTAGGTCTATGTTATCCCACTCCCACACACCAGGGGCAATTTACAGAGGGACAATTGACCTACAAACCCACACGTCGTTTGGACATGGGAGGAGCCTGGGCGCCCGGTGGAAACCCACACAGTCACAGGGGGAACGTGCAAACTCCACGCAGACAGCACCCGAGACAGCATTGAAACCGAACTGCACCTGCCAGCTGCACCACGATGCTGCCCTGCATCACTGTGCCTGCACATTTTGCTATTTTATTGCGTGATGCGATTATAATGCAGTAAAATGCAGTTGCCAATTTGTGTACAGTGAGGTCACACATAAATAGCACAGGAACAGCATCTTTGGTCCATAATGGACATGACCACAAGTGAAATGAATCTAATCTGCCTGCAGTACCCATGTAAAAGCCTCTTAAATGGCACATCTTTAAACTTTGTCCCTTGCACCTTAAGGCCATGCCCTTTATTCCTTGATATTTCCTCACTCGGAAAAGGTTCTGACTGTCTACCCTATCTACGCCTCCATTCATATTTTAATTTTCATAATGAATGGCTAAAAATGTCATTCCGCGATTGAATTTCTGAGCACCTATTTGTTTCTCTCAGGTGTGGGATGAGGTAGGGGGGTGGGAGAAAGCCTGGCAAGGCCAAGGTGGATACAGGTGAGGGGGGGGGGGGGGTGGATTAGGAGATGGGTGCAGTAAGTGACAAAACCTAGAGGTGAATGATACACTACCTTCCAACCCATAGCTGAAATATCACTGGTATCTCCAATCAAGAATTTTTAATAATATCATCTCGTCTCTGATAGAACAAATGTGAGCTGAAATTCAGACATTTCCACCAGCACAAGTGCAGGCACCTGGTGTTTTACGCGTGTTTGATTTATACGTTTTTGAATGAATACGTTTATTCCTTCAATACCAAAGCTTGGTTTACCTATTGGTATTTTGGGTATAAAGCTTTCAAATTTACTGCCGATAACATAGTCACTTATCTGTTTAATTTACGTGTTTGTGAATTACGCGCCACTTTTCAAGCAGGTAATTCTCCCTCTCCCGTGTAAAATGCAAGTTGCCTATATTTCCTTTTCTTTAGAATTGTCCGGAACATTGATAACATTTCAACTTGATCTAATTGATTCTTATTTCTCACCTGAAAATTTCTCCTGGCAACAAAATACTGCATCCGCCGAATAACTTTCACAGCAGCCCTGTGTGCTTCTGTTAATCTGAAAGACAATGGGGAGTTAGGAATAAACCGTAATGTAACTGAACTCAATCATGTAGACAGGATGATACATGCTCAGTTTTGCAATAGACAGCAAAATGAAGGCAGTTAGATTTAGCTACGATTCATCAGGCTCCGTAGGCAATGGAGGTGGCAAGAATCAAACTAGCTCGAGACTAGACCAAGAATCAGATCAGACTAAAGTCTAATCAATCCACGAGGATAACTCGTCTCTAATCTCCGCCACCAATTGTTTTTCACAGTGGAGTTATTACTGCAGGGCTTCTCCACACATTCCCCCCTTGGTCTTAAGTGACAAGCTGGAATAGACTTATCTCCAAATGCATTTTTCATTCTGTTTGTTTAGCTGGGATTTATTTGACTTGAAGTGTCACAAACAACGTCTCAAAGTGTCTGATCCTATCCAATATAGACATGATTCAACCTTTTGATTGGAATGTAGCTTTTCCCCAGGTGTGGAACTAAAGGGCAATGGGATCGAACATGGAACTCATAAAGGATGATTGTAATCCTATACGCCCAGTGGAGACAGGCTGACATTTACCTGATCACGCTAAACTCCATTTTAATCTGATTTCCCGAGCAGGTGACAAAAAACACACCTGAGGCAGTTACTGTCGAGGTAATTTGAGAACCAGTGATGTAATTTTAAGATTGTTTTTTTGTAGTCGGGTAGAGTTGGGGTCATCTCTCCGTTAATTCTCTTCCAGGACACCTCCCAGGAGTTATCTTCTTTTCGGAAAGTGTAAATGCCAAAGCTTCTGTTCCCTTCAGCTGAGCCACTACCATCTCCCAGAGACCACTCTCTTTAACAACGCCTTGGTCCACTCATCCCTCACCACCCACTGACCCTGTCTCCCCTCCCCAGGTTCTTTCCCCTGCAAGATGTAACACCTGTCCCTACACCTCCTTCCCCACCTCCATCCAGGGACCCCAGCAGTCCTTCTAGATGAGACGGAGGTTCACGTGCACCTCCTCCAACCTCATCTACTTCATCCAATGTTCCTGAGGTGGCCTCCTGTGCATAGGTGAGACCAATGTTGACTAGGCGACCATTTTGCCGAACACTTGCACTCTGTTTGCCAAGGCCTGCTGGATCTCCTGGTTGCTAACCATTTTAACTCCCCATCCCATTCCCACACTGACCTTTCTGTCCTGGGACCCCTCCATTGCCAGAGTGAGGACCATGCAAACTGGAGGAATAGCACCTCATATTCCACTTGAGTAGCTTACACCCCAGCGGTATGACATTGGTGGATCTCCAAACTCTAGTGGTTCACTCATCCTTGCAGGCTACAGGTGGGAACATTACCAGGATCTGCTAATCAGGAGCAGGAGTTAACGTCTCTCTCACTCAGAGCACCATACATTCTCACCGCTGCACGCAAGAACTAAGAGGCAGCCAAATGTGTTCCAAGCATCTGCTTTTGTTAAACAGAACAGCAATTTATCAACTGTTTGCAACGTTGGGGGAGTGAGAAAAAGAAAGAACTGTTGGAGGTCAAATGGTTTAAAGTCAGTAGCTGAATGAATGTCTTAATCTTCCCATGTTACAGGTTTCAACTTGGTTTATTGGGAAATGTATTGCCAGGAAGGTCTCAAATTCTATCTTAAGTGTGACTCCACCCCCTGACACCTGCAGAGTGATTCTACACATTTTCTAAAAGCTTAAAGGAAACGGCTGAGGTTTAAGTAGTAACAGGTGTTAACTGCAAGGGAGAAAAGTAGATTAGACAGATTAGTGGATGCATTAACTTTTGTTATAGACACCAATAGTTTTTAAGTGTTTATTGAATACTGAAGGTTGCAGGAGCACAGGCAAACTGTAATTCAAATTATGAGCTTTACTGCAACATTGTCCCCCAACTATTTCATATTCGCTGTTTCCACGCTCGACCTCTCTTTGAAATTTATTGTTGACACATGCACTGAGCTACATTGAAAAGCGTTTTTTCGCATGCTATCCAATCTGATCAGATATACCACACATTGATACAATCAGTCCAAACTCAAGTGCAATAGTTGGAGCGAAGGGGAGGAAACCGAGCACAGTGTGGTAACGGTAACGTATCTCTTAGAGTAGGTCACAAGCAAAGCTACTGGGCATCTCAGCGAGAAAACCTTGCAACGATAGAGCGGGAGAGAGAGAGGGGAAAGAGAGCAACATGGCCGGTGAGCTGGGATTCAGCATGGACCATCACACACACCACACTCCCCACCATTGTAGATGTAGCCCAGTCCATCCCACACACCACACTCCTCACCATTAACTCCATCTGCATTTCACCCTGCCTCGGCAAAGGAGTTCATGTAATCAAACACATGTCTCACCCTCGTTATTCCTGTTTTGTCCCGGCTTCCGTCCAGCAGAAGGTACAGAAGCTTGAAAGCGCGCACCACCAGACTCAGGAACAGCTTCTTCCCCTCTGTTATCAGGCTTCTGAACGGCCCTTCCATAAGCTGGGGCACTGTCTGATTCACCTCTACCCCATTGCAGACATTGGACTTTGCCTCTGGAACTGATGCGCTACCATGCTGAGACCTATATTTTGCACTCTGTATCTTCCCGTTTGCTCTGTCTATTGTACCCCTGAGTTTGGCTTGATTGTATTTATGTATAGTATTATCTCATCTGATTGATTGGATAGCATGCAAAACAAAGCTTTTCACTGTGTCAATAATAACCATAAACCTCAACCCTCCTAAAGTTTGAAAATACATTTAGGCAGTAAGAGGTCAGACATTTTCCATAGAGTAATAGCAGAAGTCGACAAAGTAATCATCAACTATTCCAGTAACTGAAGAAGTATATAGAAACATAGAAAATAGGTGCAGGAGGAGGCCATTCGACCCTTCGAGCCAGCACCGCCATTCATTGTGATCATGGCTGAATGTCCACAATCAATACCCCGTGCCTGCCTTCTCCCCATATCCCTTGATTCCACTAGCCTCGAAAGCTCTATCTAACTCTCTCTTAAATCCATCCAGTGATTTGGCTTCCACTGCCCTCTGTGGCAGAGAATTCCACAATTTCACAACTCTCTGGGTGAAAAAGTTTTTTCTCACCTCAGTTTTAAATGGCCTCCCCTTTATTCTAAGACTGAGGACCCTGGTTCTGGACTCGCCCAACATTGGGAACATTTTTCCTGCATCAAGCTTGTCCAGTCCTTTTATAATTTTATATGTTTCTATAAGATCCCCTCTCATCCGTCTAAACTCCAGTGAATACAAGCCTAGTCTTTTCAATCTTTCCTCATATGACAGTCCCGCCATCCCAGGGATCAATCTCATGAACCTACGCTGCATTGCCTCAATTACAAGGATGTCCTTCCTCAAATTAGGAGACCAAAACTGTACACAATACTCCAGATGTGGTCTTACCAGGGCCCTATACAACTGCAGAAGAACCTCTTTAATCCGATACTGAAATCCTCTTGTTATGAAGGCCGACATTCCATTAGCTTTCTTCACTGCCTGCTGTACCTGCACGCCAACTTTCAGTGACTGGTGTACAAGGACACCCAGGTCTCGCTGCACTTCCCCCTTATCTAACCTGACACCATTGAGATAATAATCTGCCTCCTTATTTCTGCCGCCAAAGTGGATAACCTCACATTTATCTATATTATACTGCATCTTCCACGCATCTGCCCACTCACTCAACCTGTCCAGGTCACCCTGCAACCTCCTAACATCCTCTTCACAGTTTACACTGCCACCCAGCTTTGTGTCATCCACAAACTTGCTAGTGTTGCTTCTAATTCCCATCTACCAAATCATTAATATATATGGTAAACAGTTGCGGCCCCAACACCGAGCCTTGCGGCACTCCACTCACCACTGCCTGCCATTCTGAAAAGGACCCGTTTACTCCTACTCTTTGCTTCCTGTCTGCCAACCAATTTTCTATCCATGTCAACACCCTACCCCCAATACCATGTGCTCTAATTTTGGTCACCAATCTCCCGTGCGGGACCTTATGAAATATCTGATTGCACGTTTACAGGTATACAGTAAAAGCATGCTGACTGGTTGGAAGCATCACGGCCTGGTTCACCAACCCAAACACCCATGAAGGAGGGAGATTATCAAAAGTGGTATCACAAATTGCTGGAGTAACTCAGCGGGCCAGGCAGCATCTTTGGAGAGAAGGAATGGGTGACGTTTCGGGTCGAGACCCTTCTTCAGTGGTAATCACTGCCCGGTCCATCTCGGGCACCGATCTCCCCACCATCAAAGGGATCTACAGGAGGCGCTGCCTAAAAAAGATAGCCAGCATCATCAGAGACCCACACCACCCTGGCCACACTCTCACTGACCCACACCACCCTGGCCACACTCTCACTGACCCACACCACCCTGGCCACACTCTCATTGACCCACACCACCCTGGCCACACTCTCACTCACCCACACCACCCTGGCCACACTCTCATTTCACTCCTACCATCGAGAAGAAGGTACAGGAGCCTGAAAACCGTGACCTCCAGGTTCAGGAGCAGCTTCTTCCCAGCAACCATTAGCTCTTGAACACCACACAACCAACTAAACCACAAACTGTCTTGGTTGTTAAAGGACATCAGGCTTTTTTTAAACGCTAATAATGGGGTTTTAATTTATCACATTTTGTTTTGTTTATTATGTTAGCTCTGTGTACTATGTTTACAGACTGTTATGTTGCTGCAAGGAAGAATTTATCGTCTTGTTTTTGGTACATGTGACAATAAACGCTCTTGACTCTCTTATGAGTAGTTGGACATTTATCAAACCTTAACGGGTACATTTAGCAAATATGGAATCGAGGCAAATTTCAAATAAATGGCAAACCAGTGGTTGGACACTGATGACAAGATCAGAGTCACTGCAGAGTTGGGTATTGCTTGTGAGAGTGCAGGGAGGTTTATCGTTAAACACTGCTTTGTGCATCTAAAGGTGAAAAAGATGTCTGCAATATTGTTGGCTCCTTTCAAAAGGGCAATGGAATCATTGAGTAAGAATTTGTTATCTTTACAATCACACATTCTGGCACAAATAACACTGGGCACGGATTTACAATTAATTTAGTAATAGGATTCTGAACTATTTAGGAGGATCAGACGTGTTAAAGAAAGGGCCATTTATTTCACTTTGACAGCAACTCAAATTACCCGGGACTACTGTTGATATTTCAACAATGTGAGGGATTACTCAGCAGCTGATGTCTGAACTGTGTATAATATGCCTGGCTAATGGCGATATTCAGATTATTTTTGGTTCTGTAGTACAGTTTCATAATTACAAATGATAAGCTGACTGATAATTAGTGCAAACTAGGAACCATGCTTTTGAGACCTTGAGCAGCGTGACCTTGGTAATGCAGTTATGGGTTGCGGTTCATTCTCCCTGCTTGAATGCTTTGTTTCATGGCCTTCCACTCAAAAGTGCTGACTGTGCACTCTGTTGAATGACAAAGCCCATTGATTCAATGACAGAGTCACGTACAGCTCAAGAGCAGGGAGCAGTAAAAGTAGTCACAGAAATCATCAACTATGCCAAGAACTGGAGCAGTATATCTATTGGAACTCATTTTTATGAGTAATTGAACATTTAACATAATTTCAAAGCTTTAAACAATACATTTAACAAGTACAGAATCTTTTCTAAAATTCAAATTGTGGGAGTAACTTATGAAGATAATGGGTCAAATTTGAACCTTAAATACTTAAGATTTTGATTTACATTTCAACCCATTTATTTCTGGATTAAACTGGTGGCAGCAGATAACAAACCAACACACATCTCAGAGGGTCGGCCACACGCAAGAGTTGTCAGGAAAAACAACAATCACATATCTCTATTTCAACGCACTTTCTATTTTGATGGGAGACAATTTTCTCTGACACTTGAGAAAAGGTTAAAGGGTGGGGCAGGACTCATTGGGATAAAGTAGTGCTGTACACATACACCCTCCTTCAAGTACACCTGCATGCAAAGGCAGCACTTCATCACCACATCACTATCTAGGGCAGAGGAGGGGAGGGGAGGGGGGAGGGGAAGATAGAATTAACCAAATCCATTCTCCCATTGGGAAATGAGCCAGTAGTTTAGCAGACATTAATCTATGCATTACTGATTAGATTGTATTTTATATCTTACTGAAGTGATGATCAGAGGGACTGAGAGTGTGGTGGGGGCCTCAAAATGATGGTGGGGTCTCAAGATGGCGGTTGGGGTCTTTCGGCCCTGTGCGGCCCTGCCCTCTCCTCGCCAGCCCCCCCCTCCCTTCCCCTCCCCTCCCCCTCCCCTCCCCTCCCCCTCCCCTCCCCTCCCCTCCCCTCCCCTCCCCCTCCCCTCCCCTGCCCTAGATAGTGATGTGGTGATGAAGTGCAGGGGAGGGGAGGGGAGAGGGGAGGGGGGAGGGGAGGGGAGGGGGGAGGGGAGAGCTGGCGAGGAGAGGAGAGGGCAGGGCGCGCACAGGGCCGAAATACCCCAACCGCCACCTTGAGACCCCACCATCATTTCGTGGCCCCCACCACACTCTCAGTCCCTCTGAACATCACTTCATGAAGATATAAAATACAATCTGATCAGTAATGCATAGATTAATGTCTGCTAAACTACTGGCTCATTTCCCAATGGGAGAATGGATTTGGTTAATTCTATCTTCTTTGCTCAGCGACAAAGACTCCCATGACTATGGGTCTCGACCCAAAACATCACCCATTCCTTCTCTCCAGAGATACTGCCTGACCTGCTGAGTTGCTCCAGCATTTTGTGTCTACCTTCGATTTAAACCAGCATCTGCAGTTTTCTTCCCTTGTGCTGCCTTACAGCGGCGGCGCCAGGGACCCGGGTTCCATCCTGACTACGATCCTGACTCTCCGAGACACGGGGTTAAATGACTCTTTTGTTGATCATACAGAATGTGTTTCAACCAGATGGGATGTGCAAGCCGATTGATCCATGAGTCAAGTTGAAGTTGAACTCCATTGTCCTTTTTTATGGAGATGTTAAACTGAAACCTTAACTGTTTTTTCCTCTTTGGAGTCACAAGGAACTGCAGATGCTGGAATCTTGAGCACAAAAACTAAGTGCTGGAGGAACTCAGCGGCTCAGGCATCCTGGAAGTATGAAGAAGTGTCCTAGTCTGAAATGCTGTCTGTCCATTTCCCTCCACAGATGCTGCCTGACCCACTGTTGGTTTATTGGTTTTTACTGCAGTGCCTTTTTGTAGATTTACTTGATTAGGGTTTATGGGGCGAAGGCAGGAGAATGGAGTGGAGAGGGAAAGATAGACCAGCCATGATTGAATGGCAGAGTAGACTTGATGGGCCAAATGGCCTAAGTCTGCTCCGAGCACTTACTGCATGACCTTGCGTCCCAGTTTGCAAGTTGGTCCTTGCTGTTGGCGTCCATGGTGGATCGCCATCCTATAGAGCAGCTCATCGCTCATATGATACTGACCGCTCGGTTTTATTTTTTAAACTTCAGTAATCATTTTGTAATATTAAAACAAAATTGAAAATCCAGTTTCACTATTTTTTTGACATGTAACCGCCTAATTTAATTCATAAGTTTTATTTTTTCAACTTTAGCAACCTTTTTGTAATATTGAAACAAAATTGAAAAAACATTTCAACATTTTTTTGACACGGTTCATCCCAAAAAAAACAGAGTTTTTTTCCCTTTGGTAAAATGATCTGGTGGTGGTATTTGAATAGGTAGCAAGGGGTTCCCCAGTCAGCTGGGTAATGTTCCATCCTCAGAATGTATCCAAGAAGACCGCTAGCTTGATTATTCATCAGCCAACTGCAATAACATTGGACTTTGTGCTTGTTTCCATTTTAACGTAATCGCATTTAAAAAAGATATTTGCAACATCCTGGGTATGTACTACCTACATTTATTTATTAGTTTGTTATGATTCACCTGAAAAACTGACAATACTCTATATATTCACAAAATGCTGGAGTAACTCAGCAGGTCAGGCAGCATCTCGGGAGAGAAGGAATGGGTGACGTTTCGGGTCGAGACCCTTCTTCAGACTGAAGAAGGGTCTCGACCCGAAACGTCACCCATTCCTTTTCTCCCGAGATGCTGCCTGACCTGCTGAGTTACTTAAGCATTTTGTGAATAAATCGATTTGTACCAGCATCTGCAGTTATTTTCTAATACTCTATATAAGTCTTCAAAGGTTGGTAAAGCAAATGTTATTCTCACTGTGAATCAACGCCATTTTTATTTTTAGATTATTCCATTGTTTTATTTCAGCAAAAAATACTAATTCCTAAAATTCACTGCAGAGTTTATTGTGAGAAACCAACTTGCTGTCACGATGGAAGGGGTTGCCTTTATAAAGGACGGTGTCTATAATGTCTTACGCAGGCATTTTGTAAGCCATTTATCACCAGAAATGCAGGCCCGGCTGATGAAAGCCAGCATCTCGGCAGCAGGCACGTGCACTGACTTAATCAGGCTGACGCCTCTCACATCATTCCTTGGCGTGGTTCCTGACAAATTCCAACTACTGTACATCGCTGGGTAAGCAGGATACTGAATGCGATCTGGGCCAGCAAACCAAAGTGCACTGAATTAGATGCCATTAATTTGAGCTGTGTAGCTTCTGTCTGAATCTGCTGCCTCAGCAGAAGATGCAGTGTGGTGTGTGTGGCAAAGGGCAGAATGTTGACGTCTGATGTAGCCCCGGGCACATTGAAATGCGTCTGATCTGCTAACCGTGCTGTGCACTTCACAAGCTCACATCCATCGCCTCCCCTGCCAGACTTTAACTAACCAGTGCATGCTTATTCTCATAAATATCTCGGTTTTAGTTAGCATTCTTTACAAAAGATTGATAGATGGAAAGGCAGCATCTCTGGATAACTTGCATGGGCTGCGTCTTCTGATCATTCTTCTGACTGGGTTTTATAAAACATAGAAACAAAGAACTCCAGATGCTGGTTAATACACAAAAGGGCACAAAGTGCTGGAGTAACTCAGCGGGTCAGACAGCATTCTATAGAGAACATGGATGGGTGACATTTCAGGGCAAGACTCTTCTTTCGAATCGAAACATCACCTATCCATGTTCACAGATGCTGCCTGACCCGCTGAGTTACTCCAGCACTCTGTGAAACGTCACCTATCCATGTTCTCCACAGATGCTGCCTGACCCGCTGAGTTACTCCAGCACTCTGTGAAACGTCACCCATCCATATTCTCCACAGATGCTGCCTGACCCGCTGAGTTACTCCAGCACTCTGTGTCCCTTTGGGTTTCACAAGACAGATGACAGCTCTTTCAGATGACTGCCCATATGATGAATAAGACATTCTGTGCCAATATGGTGCCTGGCTACATCCTGTTCATGGAGAAAGTATCACCAGGCAAAGTGGATGCATTTGATAGAATTGTATAGCATGCGAACAGGCCCTTCGGCCCACAATGTCCATGCGAACATGATGCCAAGTTAAACTAATCTCCACTGCCTGCACATGATCCATGTCCCTCCATTCCATATCTAAGAGCCTATCTAAAAGCCCCTTAAATGCCACTATCGTATCTGCCTCCACCATCACCCCTGGCAGTGCATTGCAGGCAGCCATCAATCACCCTCTGTGTAAAATAGACTTGGCCCGCCTATCTCCATTAAACGTTGCCCCTCTCTGCTTAGAGCTATGTCCTCTAGTCTTTGAAAGTCTTTTTCATTTGCAAGATCTCTGCTGTTTTTCGCTTATGAAAACCAGGCAGCAATGTAACACAGACGGTGTACGTCATGAACAAAGGCTCCCAATCTCTGGCATGGCAGTCAGTGAAGCAGCAATCTTGGCAATGGAGCCCTGTACTGTGGCTATGTTGTCATGGCAAGTCACAGAAAACCATGCCAAGAATAAAGAGAGGGCGAGTGTATCACTGAGATAGAGAAAACAAAATACACCAAGAAAAAATGACCACTTCTGTCCATTTGACTTGCTCACACCAGGGTTGGTAATTGGCTCAGTCTTATGAATGTTTCACATTATAAATGCAGGCACCTGTCTTACACTCATATCAGTGAGGATAAAAGCTTCTGCATTTTATTATCTTCTCTGCTGTTTGAAGCTCCATCATAGTTCTGCCTTTATTGCAAACGGCAGAAGCCCTTGACAAATTATATTTTGCTGTAAACCATTTGAAAATTCTGGTGATATGTTTTTACACATCAGTCGTGCAATTTATCCAAATAGCTGGACAATGTCACAAAAGACAGTTAATTTATAACAGTTATCAGGGAAGATCATCAATTACCATTAAAAAAACAGTTTCTTATGTTTTCGTAACTGGTAGAAATAAAAAATGGTGGATTTTTAAAATTTCAGGTTAGCCATTGTAACAAAGTAGAATGTTTAATTAAAACTGAAGATATTGCAATATTCATTTGTCGTTTTTTCTTGGTGATTTTAAATGTGCAAGTGGAGAGGGCAGCCAACCCACGATGCAGTGTATGAGTTTGTGTACTGAAGCTGCAGAGAGTGCTGGATGCAGCCCAGTCCGTCTTGGGTACACCTCTCCCCACCATCAACAGCATCTTGGTCGGCACGGGCGAGTTGGGCCGAAGGGTCGCTTCCACGCTGTATGACTCTATGACAAAGTTGTGTACATCGAAAAATGTCTGGCATCTAATTTCCAGACAAGAGTATGAACACCCAGGTCAGATTTGTTCCTCTAACTACAAATGCTGAGTTTCACTACCTTCTCCCTGTCCTCCTTCCACCTATATTCACTCATCTGGCATCACATTTCATGCCTCCTCTGTCCTAATCTCACTACTTTTTGTCTTTTTATCTCTCGCCTTTGTCCAACTATCTGCCAATACAAAATCCCCCCTCACCTGCTCCCACCTGTCACGTGCCCGGCTTTGTCTCACCCCCCCCTCACCTGCTCCCACCTGTCACGTGCCCGGCTTTGTCTCACCCTCACCTCTCATCCAGCTTTGTGCCCCCTCCTATAATCATCCTGAAGAAGGTTCCTGACTCGAAACGTCTCCTATCCGTGTTCTCCAGCGATGCTGCCCGACCCGCCGAGTTACTCCAGCACTTTATGTCTTTTTTTTGTAAACCAGCATCTGCAGCTCCTTGCATCTCCATTTTGCAATATCTTTTATCTTTATACCACCAGGACTCCAGGGGCCAATAAATTTCAAGCTTAGTTGCATAAATGACCTTCAGTTGAACCTGTGAATAATCACTTTGAAACAGCAATAATCACTGGCTGTAACTAAACAATTGTTCACGGGTTTAGGACTGGAATTTGCATAGTGACAGTACAAAGTGAAATACAGAATTGCTTTTCAGTTTATATGAGTTTTTGAGGATTTTCATTCTCATTTTCATTCTCAACAGCAACATATCTTCCATTGTTTATAATCAAAGAGATTGATCGATATTTAATAATATAACAATTTATCATAGCCTAATGGGGCATTAATGTTCCCGTAAAGCTCACTTTTGAAGGACCGAAGCAGACTACAGAAGGTTCTGCAATTCGGACAACTTTAAAACATATTCTGCTTTAAACAACCACAATAATGAAACTCTGGCCAAGAAATTTTATCTCAATGTGTGAAGTCTATGTGTGCTACTTGATGAATCACAGGAGTCCATACCTTTCCCTCCGATTTCTCTGTCCATTGGATGAGAAATGACAAGTTGACCATTTTCAATCCTGATTCTCCAACTCCATAAGCACGTATTGAAAAGGTCATAAGTGATAGGAGCAGAATTAGGCCATTTGGCCCATCAAATCTACCCCGCCATTCAATCATGGCTGATCTATCTCTCCCTCCTAACCCCATTCTCCTGCCTTCGCCCCATAACCCCTGAATCCCGTACTAATCAAAAATCTATCTATCTCTGCCTTAAACATATCCACTGAATTGGCCTCCACAGCCTTCTGTGGCAAAGAATTCCACAGATTCACCGCCCTCTGACTATATCTTGAATATTTTGAAATAAAAGCAGGAAATTAAGTATACAACAGGTTGATCAACATAGTTAATGGTTATGACAGTGTTTGGGTGTGTATACACCATTTGTATACAGTCTTTATGAGAAGCAGCGTCTACCTGCATCGTTCAATATTAGGCACGGCTACTTTTAATCTGCAAAAATAATGATCGGTTTTACTACATTTTTGGAGGTTCGGCAGATCGTTGCTAAGAACAATTAAGAAAACAATGTAAGCCTATTTAAACCTGTTGTCTTCTCAAGAGCTTGAAATTCTTCTCAGAAATATTTTTGAACTACTGCCAAAAAGCTACATTTTAATATATCGTCAAGTCTATATTAAAGATAGGTGACCTTGCAAATATGTGGTTATGCAACATTTTGTCAACATTATGGTCTTTGTTTTTTAGATCCTAGTTGGAAATAAAGAGTCTAAAGAAGGGTCCTGACCTAAAATGTCTGTCCATTCCCCTCATAGTTGGTGCCTGACTTGCTGAGTTCCTCCAGCACTGTGTTTTACACAAGATTCCAGCATCTACAGCCACTGCTGTCTCAGAGGTATCACACAATGCTGGAGTAACTCAGCAGGTCAGGCAGCATCTAGGAGAGAAGGAATGGGTGACGTTTCGGGTTGCAACCCTTCTTCAGACCCTACGTCACTGACAATAGACAATAGACAATAGGTACAGGAGGAGGCCATTTGGCCCTTCGAGCCAGCACCGCCATTCAATGTGATCATGGCTGATCATTCTGAATCAGTACCCTGTTCCTGCCTTCTCCCCATACCCCCTGACTCCACTATCCTTAAGAGCTCTATCTAGCTGTCTTCATCGTTATTAGTTAACTAATAAAAAATGTATTAATGACTTCTCAAAGCCAAAAATATATCTCCTTGTTCTCTTGACTCTTTGGACTTTAGAGATAGAGCCTGGAAACAGGCCCTTTGGCCCACCGAGCCCCATACACTTGCACTATTCTACATAATAGGGACAATTTACAATTTTACCGAAGCCAATTAACCTACAAACCTGCACGTCTTTGGAGTGTGGGAGGAAAGCGGAACATCTGGAGAAAACCCACGTGATCACAGAGAGAACATACAAACTCCATACAGACAGCTCCCATAATCAGGGTGTCTGGTGCTGTGAGGCAGCACCTCTATCACTGCGCTGAAGGTCATCTACAATATGAGCAAATAGTAACACACTGAGGCAAGTGCACCAAGCAGGATCATGGTAAACGGATGGACAGAATATTACAATATCTAGTATTCAACTGTTGTAAGCAAGCCTCCTGAAAGACTCCAAGATCATGATAACTTGTCTTGCAGAAATAGAGCAGATGGAAGAAAGAGGTTCAAGTGTAACTTGGTCCAGGTTACATCGGAAACTAGACTGTAGACAGGAATAATTAACAGTGGTCACAGAAAGGACAGGCGTAACATTGACATTCTCTCATGTTTAATATCAGTGATGGTGAATAGGAGGTCACCATCTTTATATCTTGATTTTATAAATCTATATTCTGATTGCATGTCTGTGAAACAGGAATGAATGGGTGGGGAAGAAAGGAAGGAATTAGCTCTCAGCTTGGATAAATCTCAAACAGTTATCACTAGATTTCGGAACAGTGCAGCACACGAACAGGCTCTCCAGCTCACAATATCTGTGCCCAACATGACGCCAAGATAAACTAATCTCCTCTGCCTGCACATGATCCATATCCCTGTATATCCATCAGCCTATCTGAAAGCCACTTAAACACTATGGTATCTGCCCCCACCCCCACCCCTGGCAGTACGTTCCAGGCCCCCACCCCCACCCCCACCCCTGGCAGCGTGTTCCAGCCCCCACCCCCACCCCCACCCCTGGCGGCACGTTCCAGGCCCCCACCCCCACCCCCACCCCTGGCAGTACGTTCCAGGCCCCCACCCCCACCCCCACCCCTGGCAGCGTGTTCCAGCCCCCACCCCCACCCCCACCCCTGGCGGCACGTTCCAGGCCCCCACCCCCACCCCCACCCCTGGCAGCACGTTCCAGGCCCCCACCCCTGGCAGTACGTTCCAGGCCCCCACCCCCACCCCCACCCCTGGCAGCACGTTCCAGCCCCCACCCCCACCCCCACCCCTGGCAGCATGTTCCACCCCCCACCCCCACCCCCACCCCTGGCAGCATGTTCCAGCCCCCCCCCCACCCCCACCCCTGGCAGCATGTTCCAGGCCCCCACCCCCACCCCTGGCAGCACGTTCCAGCCCCCACACCCACCCCCACCCCTGGCAGCACGTTCCAGCCCCCACCCCCACCCCTGGCAGCACGTTCCAGCCCCCACCCCCACCCCCGCCCCTGGCAGCACGTTCCAGCCCCCACCCCCACCCCCACCCCTGGCAGCACGTTCCAGGCCCCCACCCCCACCCCCACCCCTGGCAGCACGTTCCAGGCCCCACCCCCACCCCTGGCAGCACGTTCCAGGCCCCACCCCCACCCCTGGCAGCACGTTCCAGCCCCCACCCCCACCCCCACCCCTGGCAGCACGTTCCAGCACCCACCCCCACCCCCACCCCCACCCCTGGCAGCACGTTCCAGCCCCCACCCCCACACCCACCCCTGGCAGCACGTTCCAGGCCCCCACCCCCACCCCTGGCAGCACGTTCCAGGCCCCCACCCCCAACCCTGGCAGCACGTTCCAGCCCCCACCCCCACCCCTGGCAGCACGTTCCAGCCCCCACCCCCACCCCCACCCCTGGCAGCACGTTCCAGGCCCCCACCCCCACCCCTGGCAGCACGTTCCAGGCCCCACCCCCACCCCTGGCAGCACGTTCCAGCCCCCACCCCCACCCCCACCCCTGGCAGCGTGTTCCAGCCCCCACCCCCACCCCCACCCCCACCCCTGGCAGCGTGTTCCAGGCCCCCACCAGCCTTTACGTAACACAAAACCTGTCACAAGCATCTCCTTTCAACTTCGCCCCTTCCTCCTTAAAATAAAAGTTGCAGGACACAGCTTTAACTTTTTCTGGACCAAACACAAAATAACAGAGCAGCACAGTGGTGGTGCCACTGCCTCACAATGCCAGAGACCCAGGTTCAATATTGGCCCGAGCTGCTGTCGACATGGAGTTTGCACGTTCTCCCTGATTCTGCGTGAGTTTCCTCCGGGTGCTCTGGTTTCCTCCCACATCCCAAAAGTCGTGCAGGTTCGCAGGTTAATTTGGCCTCTGTAAAATTGCTCCTAGTGTATCGGATGTGGATGCAAAAGTAGGTGAACAGAACTAGTGTGAATGGGTGATCGATGGTCAGCAGGGACTTGTTGGGCTGAAGGGCCTGTTTCCTTGCTGTGTCTCTCAGAACAGTTGAAACAGTGCCACCTAAATTTGTACCTTAAATTCCACATGGAATCCATAGATCTGCAACAAGCAAGTGGCTTGTTATTTTACAGACACATAGAACCGCAGATGTTGGTTTACACAATAAAAGACAAAGTGATGGAGAAGATGGAAAGCCAACGTTTTGGGTCAGGGCCCTTCTTTGGACTGATTGTGGTGCGGGGGGGGGAGGAGAGAGAAGAGGGCAGAATAAAGGCAACTGCAGATGCTGGTATATACCTAACAGAGACACAGAGTGCTTGCTGGAGTAACTCAGCGGCTTGGGCAGCATCTCTGGAGATCCTTTTTCTCCCGAGATGCTGCCTGACCCGCTGAGTTACTCCACCACTCTACTTGACGAACTGTACACTGCAAGGGGCAGGAAGCGAGCGGGCAAGATCATCTCTGACCCCTCTCACCCTGGCCACAAACTCTTTGAAGCACTTCCCTCTGGAAGGCGACTCTGGACTGTCAAAGCAGCCACAGCCAGACATAAAAACAACTTTGTTTCCACGAGCAGTAGCTCGACCCAACAACCAAAAGTCTGTAGCCTCCTTTTGCTCTGGTATTTTATTTCATTCTTCACATGTTTAAGTTATGTTTTCTTAATTGTTTACAGTATGTCGCGTTGTTACTTGCGAGCAAAGCACCAAGGCACATTCCTTGTATGAAAACATACTTGGCTAATAAAATGTATTCAATTCACTCTGTGTCTATCACAGGTGACAGGTGAATACAGGTGAGTGGGGGGGAAATAATTGGCCAAAGGCCAGATACAAAAAGTGTGAGATGAGGTGACTAATGTGAAGCCTGAGGAAGGAAGAAAGGTAGAAGGTGACGGGGCGGGTAAAGGAAGGAATGGGTGCAAATCGAGGAGGGGCCGAGGAAAAGTTCAGCTAATGCCCTTAACATGCAAAATATATGCTTGGTATTGTAAGCAAATTTCTATGCAACAGCAAATTAGATGCTATTATTTCTCCTGATCTGGAGTCCCTAACAGTTAAATGCAGGCCTTTTTACCTTCCTCGCGAATTTACAGGGGTTATAGTAACAGCAGTCTACATCCCACCGAATGCTAACGCTAGCACAGCTTTAGGCTACCTGCTAGGTGCAATAAACTCACAACAGAGCACATATCCAGAAGCAGCCCACATCATAGCCGGGGACTTCAACCATGCAGACCTAAAGTCAGTTCTCCCGAAACTTGAACAACACATAAGATGTGCTACCAGGGGGAAAAACACACTAGACAAGGTTTACTCAAATATTAAGAAGGGGTTCAGGTCAGCACCACTACCACACCTGGGGCAGTCAGATCACCTGTCCATATTCCTAACCCCAGCATACACCCCACTCAGGAGGAAAGCTCCAGTCACCATAAAGACTGTGAAGACATGGCCTGAAGGAGCTTCCTCGCAGCTGCAGGATTGCTTCGAAAGGACCAACTGGGATATTTTTGAGGATCAGGACTTGGAGTACACATCAACTGTACTTTGCTACATCAAAAACTGCGTTGACAATGTCACCGTCGACAAACGCATCCGGTTGTACCCCAATCAAAAACCCTGGATGACAAAGGATGTCAGGTCTCTCCTCAAGGACCGTAACACCGCCTTCAGGTCTAGTGACAGAGCTCTATACAGTGCTGCTAGAACCAACCTGAAGAGAGGCATCAAGGATGCCAAAGCGTCCTACAAGAGGAAGATTGAGGACCACTTTTCCAACAATGACCCACGGCGGGTATGGCAAGGCATCCAGCACATCACCAATTACAAGACCAGCAACCGCACGACTGCCGACGGCGACGCCTCGTTGGCTGAGGAACTTAACTGTTTCTTTGCTCGTTTCGAGGTGAAAGCTACAGTGGCAGACATTACACCCTCTCCAGCACCTGAGAGCAACACCTTCACTGTGCAGGAGTATGACGTTAAGCGAGTGCTCAGAGCAGTGAATCCCAGGAAAGCTGCAGGCCCCGATGGTGTGACGGGCAGAGTGCTGAGGGAATGTGCAGACCAATTATCTGAGGTCTTCACAAAAATCTTCAACCTGTCCCTTTTAAAATCCACCATCCCTCCCTGCCTGAAGTCCGCCATAATCATCCCACTGCCGAAAAAGCCTGTCATCAGCGGTCTTAACGACTACCGTCCGGTAGCACTCACACCGGTCATCACAAAGTGCTTCGAGAGACTGGTCCTGCAGCACATCAAAGCCAGCCTCCCACCCACCTTCGACCCATACCAGTTTGCCTACAGAGCAAATAGGTCTACAGGGGATGCCATCGACACTGCTCTTCACACTGCACTGACCCACCTTGAACACCAGGGGAGCTATGTGAGGATGCTCTTTCTCGACTTCAGCTCTGCCTTTAACACGGTCATCCCGAGCAGACTGGTCACCAAACTTTCCGACCTTGGATTTTCCCTAACCATCTGCAAATGGATCAAGGACTTCCTGACCAACCGCCCCCAGACAGTCAAAATAGGCCCTCACCTCTCCTCCACCATTACACTGAGCACCGGCTCACCACAGGGCTGTGTGTTGAGCCCCATCCTTTACTCCCTCTACACTCACGACTGCGCCCCCACCCATCCCACCAACACCATCATCAAGTTCGCGGATGACACGACTGTGGTTGGACTTATCTCAGAAGGAGATGAGACAGCCTATAGGGATGAAATCCAAAGGCTGGCAGCATGGTGTTCAGTGAACAATCTGGTCCTGAACTCCTCCAAAACAAAGGAACTTATAATTGACTTTAGAAAAACCAGTGGAGATTACGACCCACTCTACATCAATGGGGTCTGCGTGGAAAGGGTACCAGCTTTCAGGTTCCTGGGTACGCACATCGCAGAGGATCTCACCTGGTCTACCAACACCATCACCACAGTAAAGAAGGCACAGCAGAGACTCCACTTCCTGAGGATCCTCAGGAAAACCAACCTGCAGGAGAAGCTCATGTTGTCCTTCTATCGCTGCTCCATCGAGAGTGTGCTGGCATACTGTATAACCACATGGTATGCCAGCTGCTCAGAAAAGGACAGGAAGGCCCTTCAGAGGGTCATCACGATGGCCCAGAAAATCATCGGCTGCTCACTGCCCTCCCTGGAGCACCTGTTCAGCCTGCGCTGCCTCAGTAGAGCAGGCAAAATAATAAAAGATCCATCCCACCCCGGCCACCGTCTGTTTGTTCATCTGCCCTCTGGTCGACGTTTCAGGTCAATCAAATCCCGAACAAACAGACTTAAGAACAGTTTTTACCCCAGGGCCATACGAGAACTGAACACTACCTGTGCACTAGGCAACACCGTTAAAAAATCTTGTACTTAATTTAATTGTATTTATGTATTTATTTGTTTTTGCATTTATTGCATATATGTTTGTACGCACCGTCAGGATTGGCTGTTTTTTAATTTCGTTGTACTCGTTGCAATGACAATAAATGAATATTATTATTATTATTATTACTCACGTATCTACTGTTTGAACAGAGGGCTGGCTGCTTTACATAGGGCCTCAATGTAAGAAACTCTTGTAACCATTGAATGTAGGGCTATATATTAAAATCAGGCAAACCGCAAGGACTCGTGTCTAGGCAACCTGCTCAGGTAGTTGGATATTAATTATTGCAATGACTTCACCTTGAAAAATCACACAAGGACAGCTCTAAACTACCAGTACACCATGCACAGACTGTAAGTGTGCAACTGGACTGCTTAATTAGACCCCATCTGTAATTTAATCTGTCTAATTTCATGTGTAGGAAAGAACTGCAGATGCTGGTTAAACTGAAGATAGACACAAAAAGCTGGAGTAACTCAGCAGGTCAGACAGCATCTCTGAAGGTCTGAAGAAGAGTCTCGAACCAAAACGTCACCTATTCCTTTTCTCCAGAGATGATGCCTGACCCGCTGAGTTTCTCCTGCATTGTGTGTCTATTTCCTGTCTAATTTCATGATGTATTAGATTGAGGGTTTCGACTTGTTATTGTCACGTGTACGGAGGTAGAGTGAAAAGCTTGGTTTTGCATGCTCTCCATTTGGATCAGATATACAAATGCAATTAAGCCAACTTGGGGACAAGCGGCATCTTGGTCGGCATGGACTCGACGGGCCGAAGGGCCTGTTTCCATGCTGTATGACTCTCTGACTCTGCAACAGGTAGAACACAGCGTGCAGAATATAGTTCTCAGCATTGAGAGGATAGCAGTCTGCAATGGTAGACAGACCCACCCTAACCAGAGGACACTGATTACGAGAATTCAATGTGCTGCCTCACTGTTTTCCTTAAAGCTATTTGTCAGCGGGTTCAAGAGACGAAACAAAATTATTGAGTTCCTGCCAGTTATCGAAGCCCCCTTGTGTGGCCTGTGGCGTATTGTTGATTCAGTTACACTAAATTGTAAATTCAGTTGCAATAAAATAACACTTGAATCTGCTATCTGATCCTAATTTGTCACCTCCTGAGGGGGGAATGTGTGGGGAAATTACATTTCAGGTTTCTTATTCTCACGTGTACCAACATAACAGTGAGAAGCTTTTGTTTGTGTGCTATCTTATCAGATGAGATAACTATAACCGAATACTAACAACCCAACACGCTTAACAACGAGCAAAGAGAAAGATACCAGAGTGCTGAATATGGTTTCTCAGCATTATCAGTGCATGCTGCGTGACATTTACCACTATACCACCATTTTGACCAAACAATTATAAATTAAATAAATTACGATGCAAAATTAGAAATTAGAGTTTTTAAGTGAGGGGGGGAAGATTTTTAATAGGAACCTGAGGGACAACTTTTTCGACATAGATGGGTGTATGGAACGAGCTGCTAGAGGAGGTTCATAGTGTAATTTAGTTTAGAGATACAGCACGGAAACAGGCCCTTTGGCCCACCGGGTCCGTGCGGACCAGCGATCCCCTCACATTAACACTACCCCACTGGGGACAATTGTACGTTTATACCAAGCCAATCAACCTACAAACCTGTACATCTTTGGAGTGTGGGAGGACAAAGGAGTCAGAGAAAACCCACGCAGGTCACGGGGATCGTACAAACTCCATGCAGACAGCACCTGTAGTCGGGATTGAACCGGGTCTCCTGTGCTGTGAGGCAGCAGTACTACCTCTACACCACCGTGCTGCCCCTGCTGAGGTAGTTGGGGCAAGTACTTTCAACAACATTTAAAAGACATTTGGACAGGTACATGGATAGGATAGGTTTAGAGCGACTTGGGACAAACACAAGCAACTGAGAGTAGTGTAGATCGGGCATTTAGGTCAGCATGGATGAGTTGGGCTGACGAGGCTGTTTCCATGCACTATGACTATGAAAAATACAGTTTGCTAAAATATATAATAAAAAGGAATTGCAGATGCTGGTTTATACCAAAGATAGACACAAAATACTGGAGTAACTCAACATCTCTCGAGATCATGGAGAGGTGATGTTTTGGGTCAAGACCCTTCTTCCTAGATGACTCAAGGCAATTATTTGGATTTATTAAATTGCCAAAGCAAACTTTACTTTGTCACTGTACAGCTCAAATTTAGTAAATGAGACTAAAAACTATAAATCTCATATATATATAAAGAAAATCACACTGCCCTCTTCTGGACTTGCACGATTAAAATAAATATATTAAAACAGAGTTTGGCAAGTGTATTCTTCACCCTTGCCATGTAATTATGCGGTTCTCATATGCGAGTGTTCCTAATGTGGCGGTTGCCAACTTCCTCACTCCCAAATACGGGACAAGGTGACGTCACCGCCCGGCCAGGGCGGCTACCATTGGTGGAGCGGGAGCACGTGGCCGCTGGCTGGGTGAGGTCACGTGGGCCGCGGGGCGGTGATGTCACCCTTTGTCCCTTATTTGGGAGTGAGGAAGTTGGCAACCCTACTGACACGGGACAATGGCGGTCCCGTACGGGACAAACCAATTTAGCCCAAAATACGGGAAGTCCTGGCTAATACGGGACAGTTGGCAACCCTATCCTAATGTCACTTAAGCCTGAAGAAGGGTCCCGACCCAAAACGTCACCTCTGCCTGGTCGTCCCTAATGCTTGTATATAACATCCATTATCTGGATCTTGACATGAAATTGCCCACAGGATAGCAAGACAGCGATATATCTATAATATTCAATTGAAAGACTCTGTAAACACCTTCACGGCACCTTCCAGTCTACATGCGTGACAGAGAATGGAATGTTCTCCTTATTCAACACTACAAATTCCAGATTAAATTGCAACACCATTCTTCTCTAATACAGTCATTGAGTGATACAGTGTGGAAACAGGCCCTTCGGCCCAACTTGCCCACACCGGCCAACATGTCCCAGCTACACTAGTCATAGAGTGATACAGTGTGGAAACAGGCCCTTCGGCCCAACTTGCCCACACCGCCCAACATGTTCCAGCTACACTAGTCCCACTTGCCCACATTTGGTCCATATCCCTCCAAACCTGTCCGATCCATGTACCTATCCAACTGCTTCCTAAATGTTGGGATAGTCCCAGCCTCAACTACCTCCTCTGGCAGCTTGTTCCATACACCCACCACCCTTTGTACGAAAAAGTTACCCCTCAGATTCCTATTAAATCATTTTCCCTTCATCTTAAGCCTGTGTTTAAATTCAAACCAGATGAGCCACGGTTTATGTCCATAAAAACACTCAACAACTTTAGCACCATGCATTTGTGTGAGAAAAACATCCCCCCCCCCCCCCTCACAAATCTGCCCCTTATAAACTGAATGTGATGTGATTATGTCTTAATGACTTTCAAACAGCTTTTTTCGATCTGTACGACTCATTCATTAGGTCTTCAGTAATAATAGGATTATGTTTGAATTTCGAAACTTTTATTAATAGTCTGAATTCACGGAATTAATCTCAGTTGAAAAGAAAGCAGGAATCCCTTTAAAGGGTGCAGATAAAATCAAACCATTAGGGGTAGTCTTGGGTGGTTTTCAAACCAGAGATTGTTCCACAATTGATATTATGTACATAGACAGATCTCTCCATAGTTTTCCTATTGTGGGCAGTGTGGGCGTGCAGCAGGTAGTGCAGCAGGTAGAGCAGCAGGTAGTGCAGCAGGTAGTGCAGCAGGTAGTGCAGCAGGTAGTGCAGTCCTGGCCCCTGGTGCTCTCTGTGTGGAGTCTCCTCTGAATCCTCCCCTTTCCTCCCACATTCCAAAGATGGAAGCGGGTTACTCTGTTACTGTTCACTGCTCCTTCTGTGAACAGTTAGGTGGTTGGGAGAGTTAGGCAGAGTTTATGCTGAAGTGAGTAAGAGTAAGTTGTCATGGAGCCACAGAAACCTCTGCCCTTCCCCATACCTCTGGCTTCACATTTCCTCTCTCCTTACCTATTTTCTCACAACCTTTCGTCTTTTCATCTCTGGTATTTGTCCACTCATCTGCCTATCAAACACTACTCATCAGTCTGAAGAAGGGTCTCGACCCGAAACGTCACCCATTCCTTCTCTCCCGAGATGCTGCCTGACTTGCTGAGTTACTCCAGCATTTTGTGAATAAATCGAACTACTCATCAGTATCCACCTATCACTCGCTAGGCTTTGTCTTACTGCACCTCTCTTCCAGCATCCAGCTTCGACATCCCCCCCCTCCCCAAACCACCATCAGCCTGAAGAAGAGTCCACACTCAAAACGTCACCTATCCATGTTCTCCACAGGTGCAGCCTGACCCGCTGAGTTACTCCAGCACTCTGTGAAACGTCACCTATCCATGTTCTCCACAGATGCTGCCTGACCCGCTGAGTTACTCCAGCACTCTGTGGCGTTTTTAGACACAGAATCTTCAGCCACCATGCACCACTTCCCTCACATTTCCACAATCACAGGTTCAATCTTTGTGTGAACAATTTACCCCTCAAATCGCCTGTAACCCTCTCCCCTCTCCCCTCTCCCCTCTCACCTTAAACCTTTTCCCTCTCGTTTCAGGCAGCCCTACTGAGGAGATAGACCCTGGCTATCTTGGCCTCTCATAGTTGTGTATAGCTCTGCCATGTCACCTCTCTGCCTCCTTCACTCCAGGGAGGACAGAGCTCTCTTATCCAAACTCTCCTGATAACTCAAGCTCTTCATTTCCAGCAACATCCTTGTGAATTGTCTCTGCACCATCTCCAGCTTAATCAAGTCCTTCCTTTCACGTGGTGACTGGAGTGGCACATACACTACTCCAAATGCTGAATAGCCATCGTTTTGTATAACCGTGACATTATATCCCAACGCATATATACAACACAGCAGCCAATGAAGGCTAGCATTTCTGACCACACTGTTCTCATTTTTAGGTTGCTGAGGTTGACTAAGGTCTGTCTATTCAAAACCCCTCCCCAGGGCCCTGCCAGTCACCGACTATGGCCTGAACTGGGTTATTTTCCCAAAATGCAGCTTCAAACGTGCCCAAGTTAAACTCCATCAACCACTCTTTTGCCCACTTTCCCAGTTGAACTAGCTCCTGCTGTAACCTTAGACAAGAAGATAGACACAAAAAGCTGGAGTAACTCAGTGGCACAGGCAGCATCTCTGGAGAACCTTAGACAACTGTTTTTCACTATCCACTGTACCACCAATGTTGTCATCTGCAAACATCCGAATCATGCCACCGACATTCTCAAACAGACAGACAATATTAAAGTCCCCCCCCCACCCTGGCCACACCGCATTTCACTCTGTCCATCGGGAAGATGTTTACAATAGACAATAGGTGCAGGAGTAGGCCATTCAGCCCTTCGAGCCAGCACCACCATTCACTGTGATCATGGCTGATCATCCACAATCAGTACCCCATTCCTGCCCTCTCCCCATAACCTTTACTATTCAGTTACTGGTACAAATGACAATTAAACAGTTTTTAGACTTTACTTTAGACTTTAGAGATACAGTGTGGACAGGCCCTTCAGCTCACCGGCTCCGCGCCGATCAGCAATCATCCTGCACATTTACACTATCCTACACACGAGGGACAATTTACAATTTTACCAAACTCAATTAACCTACAAACCTGTACGTCTTCGGAGTGTGGGAGGAAACCGGAGCACCCAGAGAAAACCCACACAGGTCACGGGGAGAACGTACAAACTCCATACAGACAGCCCCCATAGTCCAGATTGAACCCGGGTCTCCGGCGCTATAAGGCAGCAACTCTATCGATGCGCCACTGTGCCGCCCACCATGATGTCACTTAACGGTCAATGATATCTTTGTCCGGTGTGCCTCGCCAACAGTCTGTCTGTCCTTTCTTCTTTTTGTTATTTTTAGTATGTGTTAAAAAGTATGTTTTAGTGTTCCTTGGTTTGTTTTATGTGGGGGGGTGGGGGGGGGTGTGAGTTGGGGGAAACATTTTTTCAATCTCTTATCTCGACGGAGATGAGATTTTTTTCCGTATCGTATCTCCGTCCCCACAGCGGCCTGACGTCGTGGAGTTGGCAGCCTTTCCTGGCGACCGACGGGCGCTCCAAGCCGCGGGAGACTGCGGGACTTTCACATCGTGGAGCTTGCAATCCCTTTGCTGGGGATCGAGGCTCCAACCGCGGGGCCTGTGGACTTTAACACCGTGAAGCCTGCGGTCTCTGGTAAGAAGAGGCCGACTCGGGAGCTCCATGCCGCGGGAGAGAGTTTCAACCGCCCTGACGCAGGAGTTTCGATCGGCTCGACGGGGGCTTCGATCATCAGCTGCGGGGGCTTTGATCGTCCCGACTTCGGATGATTTGACTGCCCTGACTGCAGGAGAACAAGAGGAAGAAGATTGATCTTTATTGCCTTCCATCACAGTGAGGAATGTGGAACCCATTGTGATGGATGTTTATATTAACTTTTATGTGGTTGTGTGTCTTGTTGCTTTTCACTTAGTATGGCTGTACGGCAACTCAAGTTTCACTGGTACATGTGACAATAAACTGACCATGAAATCCTAATTTTTAAACATCCTATTTTTTTGAGGGGCTGGATTGGGAAAGGGAATGAATGAATGAAATATTTAACTTCACATGAAAATGAATTGAGACTAAAATTATATTTTGACAGAGGGTGGACTGATAAGATTTAATATTTGTAAAACATCTTTGAGAAATGAGCCCCCAAAGCAAAAATTAAAGTGTTCTGAAATGCGCCTTCAGTCAGATACCCCACGTCATCAGGGAAAACTTAAGTCAAGTTTAATTGTGAACATATTTTAAACCCAAAGAAACTCGCTACATTCCTATACATTCAACCCTAGAATGATCTGAAACCACACTATAACATGTTTTTAACTTTGAAGTTGTGATTTAAACTATATTTACACTCGGGCAGTCCATTTGAACGAAATCCAAATCAGATTAAAAGGAACAAATATTTCCATTAGGTCATAGTGCGATGCAACATGCAAACAGGCCCTTCGGCCCAACTTGCCCATGCTAACCATATTACACAAATGAGCTCGTCCCACTTGCCTGCATTTGGCCCAGAGCCCTCCAACCCTTCCCCATCCATGTCCCTGTCCAAACGCCTTTAAAATGGTGCTCTTGTACTTGCCTCCACTATATCCTCTGACAGCTTGTTCCATATGCCCACCACTCTCTGTATGAAAAAAAATCCCCTCAGATCCTTTTTAAATATTTCCCCTCTCACTCTAAACCTGTGCTCTCTAGTTTTTGACTCTCCACAGAAAATGATACAAATGTTAGGAAATTGTTCCAGTTTCTGCCAACGTCTCTGGGTTGGTATGTTCTCTGACCACTGTAAATTGCCTCAAGTATGTGGGCAAGTGGTAAAATCGAGGGGGGGGGGGGGGGGCAGTGGAGTAGATGGGAATTTAGAAATAAGATTCTTGATTCTTGATTTTCCTTATGTTATCTGAGCTTCATGCTGTAATTATTTTATGAATTTTACTAAGTTTTTCAGAAAACTTATTTATAAATTAAATAATAAGATAACTATTTAAACGGCACATGATGTTTCACCTGGTTCAGCAGGTTGGAAGTTACCAGTGTGTTGTCATCTTTCAGACCCAAACAGCTGGACTAACTCAGCGGGTCAGGCAGCATCTGTGGAGAACATGGATAGGTGACGTTTCACAGACTGATGGAGTAACTTAGCGGGTCAGGCAGCATCTGTGGAGAACATGGATAGGTGACGTTTCACAGACTGCTGGAGTAACTTAGCGGGTCAGGCAGCATCTGTGGAGAACATGGATAGGTGACGTTTCACAGAGTGCTGGAGTAACTCATTGGGTCAGGCAGCATCTCTGGAGAACATGGATAGGTGACGTTTTACAAAGTGCTGGAGTAACTCAGCGAGTCAGGCAGCATCTCTGGAGAACATGGATAGGTGACGTTTCACAGAGTGCTGGAGTAACTCAGCGGGTCAGGCTGGAGAACATAGATAGGTGACATTTTGGGTCGGGACTCTTCTTCAGACTGAACCTACCCATGTTCTCGGGATGCTGCCTGTCCCGCTGAGTTACTCCAGCACTTTGTGTGTATATTTGGTATAAACCAGCATCTGCAGTTCTTTGATTCTAATGATTGACAGGTGTTCCTTTTGGGACAAACTGCTGGGGGAGTGATGAAGAGGGCAGGGAGGGGAAGAAGGGTACCACCATGAAGGCATATTCATCTCCTGAATCTCCCACCTCAACGTCAGTGGAGGACAATGTACAAGATGTCTCTACTCAGAAAGGATGTCCCCACCAAAGTCAGCCTCTCATCCCAGCCACATTGCATCCTCACAACTCAGGTAGAAACACGTTGGCAATGGCTTTCGGGCAATCTTCAGAGGGTTGTTAAAGATATTCTAAAGGCATCTTTTTTACTCTGTGTAAACCAGCATCGGCAGTTCCTTGTTTCTACTTCTGCTGTCCACTGGTTAAGTCGGAGACTGGGCTCCTGTGTCTGGTTTTAACTCACTGCTGTGATCAGCTCACTCCCTTCAGGTCTCGCACACAAGACTAATCCACGAGGAGCTTGCAATTATCAAAGCAGCAGCTGAAAGCTAGAAGCTTGCTCCATGAAACCCGATACAAAACTATAACCGTGAATGAAGTGGTAACATTAGCTTTCTAACCGAGTGTAATAACCATGTAGCTGCATCCATTATAAATGCAGAAAGACATATGCAGAAAGGGGTGGATCATCGACCATATGGTCGTTTGGTGATGTGGGTGACAGGCACATGCAACTAAAGCTCGCTGTCTCACCCAGAGTAGAGCATTTCCCTCGTTTCCTCACACAATGTTACCCAGACTCGCCTCACTCTCTGAGAGTAGCAAGTTAGAAAGATCATGTTGCTCATTTGCTTTCTATTTGTTTCCACAGACATCCAACATGTGTTGTTTGGAAATCATTAGGTAGATGTTGCCTTTGATCTTTATTCTATGAGGCATAGATGCCGTGCATTAAAAGATAATAAGAAATAAACATGATGGGAGCTTCCGAGGGTCAGCCAAGTGCAGCTGGTATCAAGGACACCAACAACCAGCATAACGTGGGATCATCAGAAACAAACAAAGAGCTGGAAGATCCCAGCAGGTCAGACGTGCTGCAGTCCCCCAGCAATTTGCTTTTTGTTAAAAGTATAAAGGGATAATGCACCTTTTAAATTGTTGCATTCCTTTTTGTAGTAAAAGCTACAATAATAGAGTCTAATTAAAGAGGGCTTTAATCTCAGTCCAGCTGGGGGAACAAGGTGATGCCAATTGCTTGTCAATCCTCTGCTCCCCAAAACACTGAACAATAGTTTGCCTCGTGGACAAACAGCATGCCCAGGGCAGACTGTTACTTTAATCTCCGACCAAACCAGGAAAATATGGTGCTTTTCTGCCGGTCTAAATGAGTAAGTTGTAGTCAAAGCCAGTATGATCCAAAGATAAGTGTTAAACCTATGTTAATCTTGTTTTATGGCAGGAGAAGCAAGACTTAGCATTGAATAAAGTCTCTTCACTTGCTAAGAGACTGCTATTTGGTGACACCCAAGTATATCTTCTGAAGGTGCAATGCAAAGCACCCGAGGTTGTCCAGGTTTAGCTTTTAGTTTTAGACTGACCATCGATCACACTAGTTCCACGATATCCCACTTTCTCATCCACTCCCTACACCCTAGGAGCAATTTACAGAGGACAATTAACCTACAAACCCGCGTGTCATTGAGATGTGGGAGTAAATCTGAACACCCGGAGAAAACCCACGCGGTCACATGGATAACGTGCAAACTCCACACAGACAGCACCCGAGGTCAGGATGGAACCCGGGTCTCTGACACTGTGAGGCAGCGGCTCTACCCGCTGCACCACTGCTCACGAGATACAAGAGGGCATGGGGTAAGTTGCCCCAGTCGACCAGGAGCTTAATGCAGGCTTGAGGACTTGATCTTCATAGTCTCTCCCTCAGATAGCTGAGGGTCACACTGAAGCAGTGAAGACGTGAGCTTCACCATCAAAGTGTACCACTGCTGAGAGCTGACTCTTCAGGTGCAGTAACTGGTCTCTGTTTACCTCATTCTCATTGTGAACTAAGCAAATATATTCAATGCTAAAACATACAAAGCCAATTTCAAAAAGAACCAAAAAGGAGCATTGAAAATAAAATAAAAACTTGCAGATGCGAAACCGTGCAATGTTGATTTTTATCCCTATTGAAATTTCTCAGTGACCTCTCTACAGGATGCACATAATGGAAGGAATTTGCTGTGTGTTAAAAAGAACATAAAACATTCAAAGGAAAGACTTGCCTTCTGAGCTGTATTTAGTATTGCCCTCCACCAAACGTGCTGAACAAGACACTTTTTGTCATTTAGAATGCAAACAAGGTGGCAGAAGAAAGGATATGCGGCCAGACGTGCAGATACTCCAAACGTTTGTGATTTTCATAAATATTTAACCAGTTTTGATTGAAGTAACATGTATGCAGAGTGCAGAGAAGATTTACGAGGATGTTGCCAGGACTCAAGTGCTTGAGCTACAGGGTGATGGTGAGCAGGCTAGGACTCTATTCCTTGGAGCACAGGAGGCTGAGCGGTTTAGTTTAGTTTAGAGATACAGTGCAGATACAGGCCCTTCGGCCCACCGAGTCCGCACCGACTATCGATCCCCGCACATTAACACAAGCCTACACACATTAGGGACAATTTACACTTATACCAAGTACACAAACCCAAGCCAATTAACCTACAAACCTGTACGTCTTTGGAGTGTGGGAGGAAACCGAAGATCTCGGAGAAAACCCACGCAGGTCACGGGGAGAACGTACAAACTCCGTACAGACAGCACCCATAGTCGGGATGGAACCCAGGTCTCCGGCGCTGCAAGTGCTGTAAGGCAGCGACTCTACCGTTGTGCCACCGTGTTGCCCTTGTCAAGGTGAATAAAATCATGTGGGAAATAGATAGTGTAAATACAATCTTTTAACCAAGGTGTGGGAAATCAAGAACCAGAAGACATAGGTTTAATGTTTAAGGTCTGAAAAAGGGCCTCGACCCGAATTGTCACCCATTCCTTCGCTCCAGTGATGCTGTCTGTCCCGCTGAGTTACTCCAGCATTTTGTGTCTATCTTCGATCTAAACCAGCGTCTGCAGTTCCTTTCTACACAAGGGACATAGGTATCAGGTTTAATAGGAACATTTTCACAGAGGGTGGTGGGTATGTGGAATGAGCTGCCAGAGGAGGTAGTTGAGGCAACATTTCAAAGACACCTGCACCGGTACATGGATAGGAAAGGTTTAGAGAGATATGGGGCAAACATGGGCAAATGACACCCACTCCATGACATACTGGTCAACCTGAGGAGCACCTTCAGCACCAGACTGGTCCCACCAAGATGCAGCACAGAACGCCACAGGAAATCCTTCTTCCCTGTGGCTATCAAACTGTACAACTCCTCCCTCTTCTGTCGTGGGGTAGACTGAGACTGACCCTCCCCAATCTTTGACCCATCCCCCAAGCCTTTCCACTCGTCACTTTAATTTCATGTTTCATGTATTTTGTGTTTTTATGACTGTTGGCAGATCAATTTCCCTCCTTGGATAAATAAGGTTCTATCGTACCGTGGCGTGAATGGGACTAGCATAGAGGAGATGGGCTGAAAGGCCACTCTCCGTGCTGTGTCACACTATAAGGTATTCATTATTATCCCACAACAATCAAATGGTGTGTAAAAATTAAGTCGCAGGGACTGCAGATGCTGGAATCGTGAGAAAAAAAATAGAAAGCTCTGGAGTAACTCAGCAGGTCAGTCAGCATCCAGCTCCAAAGATATCACAAAATGCTGGAGTAACTCAGCAGGTCAGTCAGCATCCAACTCCATAGATGTTACCTGACCTGCTGAGTTCATCCAGCACTTTGGTGTTTCAACTTTAAAAATTACATGTGTCTGATCATAATGTAGACACAAAATGCTGGAGTAACTCAGTGGGTCAGGCAGCATCTCGGGGGAGAAGGAATCGATGTGACCACCCATTCCTTCTCTCCAGAGATGCTGTCTGACCCCCTGAGTTACTCCAGCAATTTGTATCCACCTTCGATTTTAACCAGCTTCTGCAGTTTTTTTCCTACACATCTGATCATAATGTATTTCTTTTCAAAAAGAATGAAACAAGAGGTATTTGTCATGAAAGCTGATATTTCTCAGCGTGTGGTGTCTTTATGACAAGGATGTTTTGAGATGCGTGGCTTAAACCTAACAAAGTTGCTAACTTGCCGAGATCACGAACTGCTGCGTGTTGATGCACAAGTACGTCTCCTGAAGGGACAACACATAATACCAGTTCCAGAACCAGGGGCCACAGTCTTAGAATAAAGGGGAGGCCATTTAAAACTGAGGTGAGAAAAAACGTTTTCACCCAGAGAGTTGTGAATTTGTGAAATTCTATGCCACAGACGGCAGTGGAGGCCAATTCACTGGATGGATTTAAGAGAGAGTTAGATAGAGCTCTAGGGGCTAGTGGAATCAAGGGATATGGGGAGAAGGGTTACTGATTGTGGATGATCAGCCATGATCACAATGAATGGTGGTGCTGGCTTGAAGGGCCGAATGGCCTCCTCCTGCACCTATTTTCTATGTTTCTATGTTTCTAACCCAAGACCAGAACACCCCAAGACCAGAACAACACCCCAAGACCAGAACACCCCAAGACCAGAACAGCACCCCAAGACCAGAACAGCACCCCAAGACCAGAACACCCCAAGACCAGAACACCCCAAGACCAGAACACCCCAAGACCAGAACACCCCAAGACCAGAACACCCCAAGACCAGAACACTCCAAGACCAGAACACCCCAAGACCAGAACACCCCAAGACCAGAACACTCCAAGACCAGAACACCCCAAGAACAGAACAACACCCCAAGACCAGAACACCCCAAGACCAGAACAGCACCCCAAGACCAGAACAGCACCCCAAGACCAGAACACCCCAAGACCAGAACACCCCAAGACCAGAACACCCCAAGACCAGAACACCCCAAGACCAGAACACCCCAAGACCAGAACACTCCAAGACCAGAACACCCCAAGACCAGAACACCCCAAGACCAGAACACTCCAAGACCAGAACACCCCAAGAACAGAACAACACCCCAAGACCAGAACACCCCAAGACCAGAACAGCACCCCAAGACCAGACTTGGAGAGCTTGATGAAAAGTGCTCCAGTTAGGGTACTTAATATATGCTAAATGTGAGGTAGCTGAGAGACATTTTTGCCACTTTATAAAGTTTTTATTTATGTTACTCCAATACCTGGAGTATTGTGTACAGTTTTGGTCTCCTAATCTGAGGAAAGACATTCTAGGGAGTACAGAGAAGATTCACCAGATTGATCCTTGGGATGGCAGGACTTTCATATGAAGAAAGACTGGATAGACTAGGCTTGTACTCGCTGGAATTTAGAAGACTGAGGGGGGATCTTATTGAAACATATAAAATTCTTAAGGGGTTGGACAGGCTAGATGCAGGAAGATTGTTCCCGATGTTGGGGAAGTCCAGAACAAGGGGTCACAATTTAAGGATAAGGGGGAAGTCTTTTAGGACCGAGATGAGAAAACATTTCTTCACACAGAGAGTGGTGAGTCTGTGGAATTCTCTGCCACAGAAGGTAGTTGAGGCCAGTTCATTGGCTATATTTAAGAGGGAGTTAGATGTGGCCCTTGTGGCTAAAGGGATCAGGGGGTATGGAGAGAAGGCAGGTACAGGTTACTGAGCTGGATGATCAGCCATGATCATATTGAATGGCGGTGCAGGCTCAAAGGGCCGAATGGCCTACTCTTGCACCTATTTTCTATGTTTCTATGTTAGCAACAGGGTACTGGTTTACATGGCCAAACCTACACCTTGATTTAAAAATTAAAATCAGGAAAAAAAAGCTCAAAGCAGATCTGGCAGACAGACAAACATATTGTAAAGCAAAGGAGTGGGACTGATCTCAGCCGTGATCTGTCTCACAATGGTATAAATCATCCGCACCATTGCCCGCTGCAGCACGACCTTTTTAATGTGTCAATTGAAAAACTATGAAGAACAAGCACTTTGTAGATGGCAAAAGTAAAAATAAAATGTAAGGATAAAAACAAAAATACTATCGTAAATGATAATCAAGTGTTATAGATTGAGAGTTTGTGGTAAAAATAAAATTATTTGGGGTTTTACCATGGAAAGGCCAAAGCAGCACTGTACAAAGTGACCAGTGCTGGCAATGAATCTCCTCGTAATCAACTCCTCACACTGTTACTGTTCTTGTGCACACAGGAACTGCAGATGCTGGAATCTTGTGTAGAATACAAAGTGCTGGAGTAACTCAATGGGGCACACAGCATCTCTGGAGGACATGGACAGGTAACGTTTCAGGTTGGACCCCTCAAACGCTACCGATCCGTGTCTTCCAGAGATGCTGCCTGGTCGTCTGAGGTACTTCACCACTTTGTGTTGTACCATTCTTGGAGTGCAGACTGTCTTAAATTACTTTTACAGCTCAAACTTCAGTTATTTCTTTAGCAGTAGCCCTTTCACCAAGTTATACAGCGACCCCATGTAATCTGACCTCTCTCACAGAGCACGATAACTGAAAATAGACCAATTCATTACATGTATCTTCAGTGTCTTTGAAAATCTAATGAAAACTGCAAATGTTGGAAATTTGAAAGTAAAATTTAAGATGCTATGAACACTAACCAGGTCAGGCAACATGTGGAAATAGTGACAGAGTTAATGTTTCAGTTCCGAGACACTTCATGAGAATTAGCACTGAATACAGAACAGTACAGCACAGGAAGAGGCCCTTTGGCCCACAATGTCCATGCTGAACATGATGCCAAATTAAACATATGTTCTCAGCCTGCAAGTGACCCATTATCATTCTATTCCTTGCATATCCATGTATCAATCTAAAGCTTCCTAAATGCCACATCATAGCTGCAGGGCCGTCTTAACGCATGGGCCTGATGGGCACTTGCCCGGGGGCCCACGAGCATAGGGGCCCCATGCTGATCTGTGTATGTTAAGTGACTTGCAATAAATAAATACTATTTTAAAAATGTAGGTTCAATAAGTGCTTTTTTCGCAACATTTTCGGTCACTAAGTGCTTCTCACAGCGATCTATAAGCGCTTTTCGCAACAATGTAGCACCCTAAGTCCATCGCTAAGTGCTTTTCGCCGGCATGACAGGGGGGGGGGGGGGGGCTGGTAGGGAAAGGGGGGTGGGGGAGAGTAACGGTAGGGGCCCCAGTACACTGCTTTGCCCGGGGGCTCATAATGCTGTAAAAACGGCCCTGCATAGCTGTCTCCACCAACACCTGGCAGGTACAGGGTTAAAGCTGAAGGTTGTATGAGGTTCATACAAAGTAGTTCATGACAGAATCAGAACCCAACTTCATGCACGGATTATTTGCAAATTGAGTCAATAATCAGACTAGTTTCATTCGTCAGCACCTTTTCCCACAGCCAACAATGGACTGCATTGTGGGCTCTACATTTCCTTGATCATCGTTTCTGTCTTTGGCTTGTTCTTTTCATACCTTTCATTCATTTGTACACCTCTCGTTTCCCTCTCCTCTGACTCTGAGCCTGAAGAAGGGTCTTAACCCGAATCGTCACCCATTCCTTCTCTCCAGAGATGCTGCCTGACCTGCTGAGATACTCCAGCATTTTGTGCCTCTCTTTATGTATGGGATATTGCATTGACATATGGCATATCTGGTCTGTTTGGAATTGTATTTAAGTATATTATCTGATCTGACTGGATAACATGCAAAGAGCTTTTCATTGTATCTCAGTACAAGTGACAATAATAAACATAATAAACATAAGCACATTTGTTAAAATGTGCTGCAAATTATCCTCTTGGAGAAAACATAATAAACATAATGGATACAACGATGGAGAAAGGTGCAGATTTTGCAGTAATGGCATTCTTCAAATTGCTGTCACAAATCAAAAGATAAATCAAATACCGTGGCTAGGCGATCGCATGTCAAGTGAGTAAACACAGTTGTCTCTGAGCCTGATAACCGGAGTGCTTAAAGAGGCAATAAGCAATAACTCAAATTAGCTTTAACACTTGGACAGACCTTGGACAGGTACACGGATAGGAAAGGTTTAGATGGATATGGGCAAAATGTGGGCAAATGGGACTAGCTTAGCTGGGGCATCTTGGTCGACAGGGGCAGGTTGGGCCGAAGGGCCGGTTTCCTTGCTGTTTGACTGACTCTAATTGGCACCTCTTGGTCAATATCATTGAAGATCCACACCACCCTGGCCACACTCTCATTTCACCCCACCCCCCATCAGGCAGAATGTACAGGAGTTTGAAAACCATGACCTCCAGATTCAGGAACAGCTTCTTCCCAACAACCACCAAGCTCCTGAACACAATACACAGGCAATATAGAAGAAACAGAAACAACATCAATAAATTAATATCCACAAGAAGGGTCTCAACCCAAAACGTCCCCCATTCCTTTTCTCCAGAGATGTTGTCTGACGTGATGAGTTACTCCAGCTTTTTGTGTCTACCTTCGGTTTAAACCAGCATCTGCAGTTCCTCCAAACCACAATTCTAGTGTTTTCTTATACACTACTCAGCACTAAAGTATGAACTATGAGTTCCGCAAGGGTCGGTGCTGGGGCTGCTTCTCTTCACGTTGTATATTAATGATTTGGATAAGGGGATTGAAGGCTTTGTGGCCAAGTTTGCAGATGATGCTAAGATAGGTGGAGGGGCAGACAGTGTAGAGGAAGCAAGGACTCCTCAGAAAGACTTGGACAGGTTAGGAGAGTGGGCAGAGAAGTGGCAGATGACATTCAGTGTAGCAAAATGCAGAATCATGCATTTTGGTAATATGAATAAAGGCATAGATTATTTCCTAAATGGAGAGAGAATCCAGAAATCGGAGGTGCAAATGGAGTGCTGGTGCAGGATTCCCAAAAAGTTAATTTGCAAGTTGAATTGGTATTAAGGAAGGCAAATTCAATGCTAACATTTATAGCAAGAGGACTGGAATACAAAAACAGAGATGTAATGCTGAGGCTCCACAAGGCGCTGGTCAGGCCCCATGCCTGAGGAAGGATGTGCTGGCACTGGAGAGGGTCCAGAGGAGGTTTACAAGAATGATTCCAGGTGAGTGGTTAACATATGATGAGCGTTTAACAGCACTGGGCATCTACTCGCTGCAGTTTAGAAGGTTGAGGGGGGACCTCGATGAAACTTACAGAATAATTAAAGGCATAGAGTGGATGTGGAGAGGATGTTTTCACAGAGGGCTGTGGTGGTCAAGGTAGTGGATATTTTTAAGGCAGAGATAGACAAATTCTTGATTAGAATGGGTGTCAAAAGTCAGGAAAATGGGATTAGGAGGCAGAGATCAGCCATGATTGAATGCCGGAGTGGACTCGATGGGCCGAATGGCCTAATTCAGCTCCTATAATTTGTGGACTTCTGTGGACTGTCTTTGGTTGCAATAAGGACTATGGGCTTTTTGTACTGGTATTGTGATTATTATTTTTTTTGTCTATTATATATTATCCACGTGTATTGTGTTTACAGGCAGTTATGCTGCATGTAGGTGTTTCATTGTTCCATTATTGGCACATATGACATTTAAATACTTTGACTCTCAATGTGTGACTGGCTTAATGTGTGGATGGTTCCAATGATGGGGACTTTAGCAGGGAACAGAGAATATTCTCTGCTCTCAGAATTCTCCCTCCCATCCAATGACCAATCCATGTTCCACTTTTGCTAATAATCCTTTGCATGCAACTTTACCAAAGCCTTCTAAAAACTCATACAGGCAATACGTATCATTGTTGTTTTGTCTAGTCTTCTTGTTGAACTCATAACAAACATTTAAACTATGATTTGGGCACGATCCACCAAACACAAACCCATACTGATTCTTTCGTGTTGACACTCATTAAAATTATTTGATGCCACATTGCATGAATTTGCCAACAAATAAGATCTGAGGCTGGAGATTTGTTCATCCTTCTGCATGTGCAGTAAACATAGAGTGCCACTCACTGAATCCTTTCATCCACAGTAAGGACCTCTCATGAGGTATTTTACTAATGATGCCTAAGGCTGGTGACACAGCTAAAGACATAGAAACAAGGAACATCAGATGCTGGTTTACATAAAAAGGACACAAAGTGCTGGAGTAACTCAACAGGTCAGGCAGCATCTCTGGAGGACATGGATAGGTGACGTTTCACAGAGTGCTGGAGTAACTCAACAGGTCAGGCAGCATCTCTGGAGGACATGGATAGGTGATGTTTCAGGTCGGGACCATTCTGAGGAGCAAGAAAGGCTTTGCTCTCTGGCATGATAAATGACACAGGTTTGTACATGCTCAACCTATTGGTTCTGAGGGCTGGTTTCCCAATTGAAACATTTTTAAAAACTGATTCGGATCTGAAGGTACAAATGCTTTCTTTTCACAAAAAGAAAATTTTCAAGTATGAAATGAAGAAGCAGGTTTCCACAAGGCATGACAAAAAGTAGGCGAGATCTTATCTGGTTTGCACTGATGGTTTGCAAGGAAAGCTTTATATTCCACATTAAGCATCAACAAACTCAAATGTAACGCAGATTAGGCATGTGATACTTTTTATGCATCAGGACATAGTTTGGCAAGTGATAGGTGGATACAGGTGAGGAGGAATTTGATTGGCAGATGGTTAGACAGAGGCCAGAGTTGAAAAGACAAAAAGTTTTGAGGTAATGTTAGAATGATAGAAAAGGTGATAAATTATTAGAAGGAATATAGGTGAAAGGGGATGAGGGAGGGTAGAAATGGGTGCACTGTAAATGCAAATGTACACGGAAGAGGGGAGGGGTGGGGGATGGAGCAGTTTATAGGTTAGGTACCTAAATGGGGAGAATTCTATGTTCATATTGTTAGATTGTAAGCCAGCCGAGTGGAATATGAGGAGTAATAGGGGGCTTGTCCACCAGAGAAGGCAGACTCCTGATGTAATCCTTCGAATGTTAGGGTGATGAGAATGTTTGGCAAAAGATATTTTTTTCCATGGTGAAGTTTCACCATGTAAATGCTACTGTATTGTTGAAATGTAAACATTCAGCGATTTAACAAACTGGAGTTGGTGCATTTAACAAACACGCCTCCTTTACAAACTGAAAGATACAAATTATAAACTTATTTCTGGAAGGTGAGGTCATGATTCAAAAGGCATAATCCATGGCTCGAGACACAAATACATTGCTGTGCTGTTTGTCAGAAGTACAAACTTGTAATTGACCAGCAAAAGCAATATTCTTAAATTTCATGGGATTAATATTTACAGTTAAAGATGAGGTGGAATCTAACGAAGGCTTGGTGAACAAATCATCGCCAGACTCTCTCAGCCAACACACGACATCTGTGTCAATCACCCTCTGATGCCCCCACCTTGCACAAATATCTTGTTTGTTTCCCTCACCCTTCCCCTTCTCCGCAAATTAAACCAAGTTTAATCTTTTGATGATAGGTCATCGTCGTGAAACATTAACTCTTTCTTGGTAGAAACAAAGAACTGCAGATGCTGGTTTATGCCAAAGATAGACACAAAGTGCTGGAGGAACTCACTGGGTCAGGCAGGATCTCACACATCAGGCAGCAAACGTGGGCAGGAGGGATTAGTGTAGATGGGGCATCTGGGTCAGCATGTGCAAATTGGGTCGAAGGGCCTCTCTTCCCGCTGTACGACTCTAAGGGCCCTGATCAGAAACGTCATTTATCCATGCTGTCCACAGATGCTGCCTGACCTGCTGAGTTACTCCAACACTTTGTGTCTTTTTCTGTAACACAGCATCTGCAGTTCCTTGCGGCTCCATTATCTGTACATGCCTGATACTGCACTGGAATAGATGCGACATTCTTTGTACAAAACTTCACGTCAGAAAATAGAACTTTAAAATTAACTTATCTTGGTGTTTTTCCTTACACTGTACTTGACGTAACCCACAATCCATTTTTTAAAAATCTGTTCTATTTTTTACCTTGGGCGACAGATTACTAGCCAGACAAACCCAACTGAAACATTGCAAAATGCTCCTCAGTCACAAACAGAACAGCAACAACGTATTTGAATACTCCCTTGACTCATAGGAATACTTTAAAAAACCACTTGAGAACACCAAGGTTTGGATATACTTTGATCTGGCAAATGTAAAAGAAAGTTGCAGATTAAAGTTGTACAGTGGAATATTTATCTTTCCTTTTTCTTTTAATTAAACATGTATGCATTTACAATGCAAAAAACCCTGAACAGCTGTAGTGCTGTAAAGTTTACAGGGCTGGCTCTTTGTTGGTCTCTTTGGTGAGCAGATGTGAATCGCATTCCTTCAGGCCAAGCAGTAGCGGCCAGTTGCTGCCATTACTGTATATGGTAAATATACCATCTGTCAGTGACAAATCTGAGGTTATTAGACCTGAGCAAGGCAATCCTCTCGCCCACAGGGTCTTCAAGAAAGGAACCTTTGACCCTGTAAATTCTAATGTACAGTTTATGTGGCAGAGTCACTCAGAAAAAACTGGAACCTGTTCGTGCAGCTGTTGGAGAGGGGACTAACCAAACACAGGGTAGTCTCCCCTTGAGTTTACGATGTATTTTGAAGGCGATGTCACCTGTTCACTCCCAGACATAGCTTTGTCAAGTGTTGCTTGATATTGGCTTACATACAGCAAGGAAAAAAATGTGCTTTGTATCTTCAGAAGCATTTTAAGTTCTGGCTGGTCCTAATATTTAGAGTTTAGTGCCGAGACTACCCTGCGTAGCACGGCCCTTTTCTCCACGGATGAATGTGTAAACTCGGCTTCTTAATGAGAATTGTTCCAAACACGTTGGAGGAAAGATTCCACGTGAAACCTACATTTTTATATGTCACGGGCGGCACGCTGGCGCAGCGGTAGAGTTGCTGCCTTACAGTGAATGCAGCGCCAGAGACCTAGGTTTGATCCCGACTACGGGCGCTGTCTGTACAGAGTTTGTATGTTCTCCCCATGACCTGCGTGGGTTTTCTCCGATATCTTCCTCCCACACTCCAAAGACGTGCAGGTTTGTAGGTTAATTGGCTTTGTAAATGTAAAAATTGTCCCTAGTGGGTGTAGGATAGTTAATGTGCGGGGATCGCTGGTCGGCGCGGACCCAGTGGGCCGAAAGGGCCTGTTTCCGCGCTGTATCACTAAACTAAACTAAACAATCTATTTGACATGGAATGATACCCATCCTCGTTCATGGATTATTAAAGGTTGTTTATCAGGGAAATCAAGTCCCACTTTCACACAAATTGTAGGTCACTCACAACTGAAGCATTTTTGACATTTTGTTAAAGGGCCAGCAAGCCAATTCAATCTTCTACACTCTGTTGCTGAACTTCAAGGCAGCCTACTGATTCTGATGATCCATCCCCTTTGGGCCATTTTTATACACAAGACCTTGTCGTCATGGGCACTACAACAGGGCATCCATTACCTACGTTACATAGACAAGCACTGCAGGGAAATCCCACAAATTAAAATGAGAGAAAAAAAGAGTCAAATTGGGCAAATAGAGGAAATGGTTTGCAAGATTAGGAATGAATGATCTTAGTAACAATAACCACAACAAGGTGGCATTGCTGTAAAAACTCATGTGTGTTAATGTTCCACAGGGAAAGAACTCCCCGTTTAAAGAAAATGTCCAGTGGCAGAGGAACACTGTGGAAAATGTCAGTAATTAAAGCAGACTCTCTCATACCTTGATATGTTGACCATCCCTGTACCCTGCCACAACACAAAATATTGAATCAAACAAATGGTGCAGGTATTGACTTGGCATAAAGCGACCAGATTTATGTGGATAGAAGGAACCGCAGGTACTGGAATCTTGTGTAAACAGAAAGTGCTGGAGTAACTCAGTGGGTCAGGCAACAAGTCTGAAGGGAATGGAAACGTGACGTTTCAGGTCGGGACCCTACTTCAGACAGAAATATACTTGACCTTGAAAAATATCCAGTATTATTAACCCGGGCACATGCCTTTCTAGCATGAAAAATAAAGGCAATTTATAGGGGTAACAAGTTAAATGTAACCTCTGAAAAATGTTATCCATTTCCAAGTCTTAACTTGGTGGTACTAGTTTGTGATCATCTCTGAAACAGGGTGTTTAATTAGTTTCCACTGACCGCTGAATATAAGCAGGAAAACAGGTAGGAAAGTGCAGGAGCACATTTTAATAGCCTGAATGTTGGAAAATGTTACTATGAGGATATAATATTCCATGAAAGGTGACAGGGAGGATTAATTGTGTAAGAAGGAACTGCAGATGCTGGTTTAAACTGAAAATAGACACACAAAGCTGGGCGGGGGAGGGATAGAGAGAGAGGGAATGCCGAGGATTGATTGCCAGGCCTACAACATGACTAATTAATAGGGGGCCGCCGGGCCTGATGGGGGGACACAGTGGGGGGCCACGTGCTGCCACAGGCCTGGTTCACCGCCGCCAGCAGAAGGTGAAACTCTTCAAGGAACATTTTTGTAACTTTATCGGTGCTGGAAACATGGGGCCTCTTGTGTACTGCCTTGGTGAGGTCTGCTCTATGATGTTACTGGGATGTATGCACTGTACGTAGGTACATGTGATAATAAACTATCATTGTGTAATGATATGGGTGCTTTGCCTCTTCTTGTTCAACTGCCCCGCTAACACTTGCTCTGGCCACCAATCAACAAGCAATCCCTTATCAGGCAATTGTCACTTCTAAGTGATGACTGAGAGGAAAGCAGCATTTGGTAACTTCATCTCCCAAAGTTACATTTCAGATGGAGAGCAGATGCAAAGTTGCAGAGTTACACGGTGGACACACATTTCCCTGAACAGCTGCCGTGAATGATGGCACTAGTTTGGTGGGAGCCTCAGGGAAACGCACTGGAAGGAGAGCAGTCTCATTAACTACACATCAATCATTGGCTTGCAAAGCAAAAATAGAGATTTCAAACATTGTTTGTTAAGGTTCGTCAATGAATTAAGAGTTACAGAAATACTTGGGAGCAATTGAAAATATTCCTTGCAAAGGAATCTTAATCCAAGATGCTTACAGCTCTGATACTTTAATCAATAAAGCATGATATATGATTTTCCATGTTTTGAATGAATTCAGTTTAGTTTATTCAATTAATCAATTGACTAATTAATGAACATTGAATAATTATTCAACCAATGTTACTTAAAAATAGAAAAGTAATTTCCATCCTAGGACAAAGGTTCTGTGTCTAAACATTTTATGTAAACATATTTTTGCTTAATAGGCGAGTCTCTCGTCCAAAGTTCCTGAAAATTAGAAGTAGAGCTTATAAACCCTGTCTCAATACCTTGCTGTAGTTCATGTGTGGACACAAGGAACTGCAGATGCTAGTTTACAAAAAAAAGACACAGAGTGCTGGAGTAACTCAGCGGGTCAGGCAGCATCTGTGGAGAACATGGATAGGTGACATTTCACAGAGTGCTGGAGTAACTCAGCGGGTCAGGCAGCATCGGTGGAGAACATGGATAGGTGACGTTTCACAGAGTGCTGGAGTAACTCAGCGGGTCAGGCAGCATCTCTGGAGAACGTGGATGGGTGATGTTTTGGGTCGGGTCTGAAGAAGAGTCCGAACCTGAAACGTCACCTATTCATGTTCTCCACAGATGCTGCCTGACCCGCTGAGATACTCCAGCAATCTGTGAAACGTCACCTACCCGCATTCTCCAGAGATGCTGCCTGACCCGCTGAGTTACTCCAGCACTCTGTGAAACGTCACCTATCCATGTTCTCCACAGATGCTGCCTGACCCGCTGAGTTACTCCGGTGCTTGGTGGCTTTTCTGGTAGCTCATGTTGTTGGGTGAACAGGTTCCACGGTGGTAGAGGATCAGCTGTGGTACAAGTTACACCATGCTGGTGAGGGCTTGTACACATGTCGCCAACACCCTCAGGAAATATTTCAGGTCGGCAGCTTGCGATGTCAGTCAGCATGCAGCTCTAATGTTATGCCAGGCACCGCCTTTGCTTGCAGCTCAGACCCAGTTGGTACCCTTTGCACAGCTGAACACACGTCCAGAACCCCCTGCCCTGATCTTTAAAGGGATCATCAAATACTCTGTTTTCGGAGTGATTTACGCCGGCTGTTGCTACAGTTTTAAAGGCGGTCCGTGCTTTCGACAGTTGTTTGAGTTGGGTAAAGTCTGGAGAGTGACGTGGCATGTGTAAAAGGAATTCAGTCGACTTCAAAGCTCATCCACAATCGAAGATGCTTCTAGCCGCTGGTACAGAATTAGAAATGACACTTGGAATACGGTATTTAGTCAGGAGAATCAGCAGAGAAACAGGGCCATTGGCCCAACGAATCCACACTGACCATCCATCATCTGCTCACGCTAGTTCTATGTTATCCCACTTTCTCATCCACCCCCTACACACCAGGGGCAGTTTACAGAGGGCCAATTAACCTACAAACCCACACGTCTTTGGGATGTGGGAGGAAACCGGAGCGCCCTGGTGTGGAGGGTGTGGATGAGAATGTGGGATAACATAGAACTGGTGTGAATGGATGATTGATGGTCAGTGGGCCGAATGGCCTGTTTCCGCGCTGTATTGTTTATTCAATCAATGAACCAGTGAAGAATCCTGCAGTTAGCTGTGACTGAAGTTATTTAAACCAGCCCTGCTGCATAACAACACGCATGAAGTAAAATGTCATCACAATTTGTGGGTACTTTGTTCTGTTTCAGGACATATGACAATGATGGCTCTCTTGATGGACATATATAATACATATAAATATGCACATGCTCTGAAATTATGTAGTTTAGTTTAGAAATACAGCGCAGAAACAGGACCTTCAGCCAACCGAGTCGGTGCCGACCAGCACTCACCCTGTACACTAGCACTATCTTACACACTAGGGACAATTTACAATTTTACCAAGCCAATAAGCCTACAAAACTGAACACTCTTTGGAGTGTGGGAGGAAACCGGAGAACCCGGAGAAAACCCACGCAGGTCACAGGGAGAACGTGCAAACTCCATACAGACAGCACCTGTAATCAGGATGGAACCCGGGTCTCCGGTGCTGTAGGGCAGCAACTCTATCGCTGTGCTGCCATGTGTTTAATGATAGTTGAGGCTATGCTGTTGCTGTCCTCCTCTTGCAACATGACTGAAATCTCAGAGCAAATCATTGCCTTGATGTGCAGAGGGGTCTTGGGGTCCAAGTCCATCGCACACTGGAAGTGGCAACACAAGTAGATAGAGTAGTTAAGGCGGCGTTCATTGAGAATAAGAGTCAGGAAGTCATGATGCAGCTTTATATGACTTTGGTCAGGCTGCATTTGGACTATTGCGTGCAGTTCTGATCACCGCATTACAGGAAGGGTGTGGAGAGGATGTGAAGGGGATTATATCTGCCTGGATTGGAGGGTTTTAGCTAGAGGGGGAAGTTGAAAACCTGGATTGTTTTCTCAAGAAGCTGGAGATTGCGGTGAAACCTGATAGAAGTAGATAAAATTAGAAGAGGCAGAGATAGGGTAGACAGTCAGAACCTTTTTCCCCCTAAGAAGGAAATGACAAAGAGTAGCTTTAAGGTGTGAGGGGCAATGAATAAAAGGAGATGTGTAATCACAGAGTGGTGGGGCCTAGTGCGTGCTGCCAGGAGTGGTGGTGGAGGCAGACACCATAATGGTGCTTGTGGACAGGCACATGGAGAGGCTGGGAATGGAGAGATATGGATCACGTGCAGGCAGAGGAGGTTAATGAACCTGGCATCATGTTGGCACAGACATTGTGGGCTAAAGACCCTGTTCTGCACAGTATTGTTCTATGTTCTAGCGATAAGCTGATACAAACAATTTTTTTAAAATGGGAACTTAATTCAATTCTTTCAAAGCCTACAATGAAGATTTGAATAAAATGACTTAGTCTTTTAATGGATATGGACTGAATGATTCCCTGGGATAGCCATTTAAAATATTAATTAAATTATGCTAAAAGCCTTCCAAAATACAATAGCGGCCTGTTGTTTTTTTAAACAATCTGCACAGATGGATTCCACCCCCCCTCTCCCCCCATCGCCTTTGGTAAACCATTTGTGAAAAAGAAATCTCCATCAAACAGACATGATACATTTAATCAGGCAGAAAGCCCTGTTCAATATGATGACAGCTATTTTCAAACAACTAACTACATAGAGGTTTACCCCCATAAAAGTGACTTCAAAGCACTGCACCATACCCTTGTGTTCAAACCTCTCAGCTCACCACATCAAAGAAAAGCCACACAGTTATGATTTTTGATCAAATGTGGGAAATGGGTGAGTGAGAATAGTTGAAAGGGTGAATCGAGTTGCAAATCTAACATGGGGAAGGTAGTCTTTTTTGACATGTGCAACAATACAAGATTTTATAGAACATTTATGATCATGTTAAAAGAAAGAGGTCTATGAAAAGAATCAATTTAATTTACAGCCCTTCAAATTTAGCCTGATAGCAGAAATTTATAATTAATTAAAATTTACATATAAAATGACACTGCACAGAAATAGGTACAGCATGCAATTGGTGCTGTTTGAAGAGAGTTATTTTTGAGGTCTAATTTCTTTTTTAATGGGAAGCTTTTGAAGCTTTAAGCTTTCATCTGATGCAAAGACGATGATAATAAGTGTTTGGAGTCGTTTCAAAGATTTATGATTGCTTTCTGCAGACGTGAAAGAGTGCGTGGAACCAGGCGTCACTGATGAAAGGGAGTTGGCAGGGTCTTGGGGAACCGCAATGATGCAGCTGGTAGAGCTGCTGCCCCACAACGCCAGAGATCCAAGTTCAATCCTGACCTCGGCCGCTGTCTGTGTGGAGTGTGCATGCTCTCCATATGACCGCAGGGGTTTTCTCCGGCTGCTTCGACTTCCTCCCACATCCCAAAGACGTCCAGGTTTGTAGGTTAATTGGCTTGGTAAAGATAATAATTGTCGCTAGCATGTGTAGGATAGTGTTAATATGCGGGAATCGCTGGTCGGCCTGGACCCGGTGGGCCGAAGGGCCTGTTTTCGCACTGTATTTCTAAACTAAACTAATAGACTTAGAGATTGATAGAGCACAGAAACAGGCCTTTCAGCCAACTCATCCACACCGATTAGGATGTCTAACGGCTAGTCCCATTTGCGCACGTTTGGCCCGCATCCCTCTAAATCTTTCCTGTCCACGTGTCAGAATATTCCACGCAGTATGCTTAGTCATCATGGGAAACACAAGAAAGGAAGTTCTGCTGAAAATACTTTGAAGTAATGTGGAAGAGTAAAAACAGATCAAAGCAACCACATCAAGGAATCCAATGTTTATGGAGGCAAGTCAAATAAGCCATTTGGTGATTGTAGATCCTCCAATGGTTCAAAATGTGTTCCTTAAACCAGAGCACCAAAAACAGACAAAGTTCCAGCAATCACTGATAAACCGGCAGAAAGTGAAAGCATCCTCTCTGGTCACCGGTGTTCATGGATATTAACCGCTGAGAGAAGGAACTGCAATCACCTCCTGACGCTCTGCACTATAGACGGGGGTCCCTCTGAAGCAGCCAGCTGTGTTTTGATGTAATTCTTCAAAACAGCAAGCTTCAGTTGTCTGCTTTGAAGACTCATACATAACTCTTGGCATTAGCAAGGCAGTGAGTTCTCCAACAAGTCAGGCATGGAGAAGAGAAAGGAACTATTAGTCAGCGACAAAATACATGAAAAATATTGCAAGCACTTGCACGTACATATCATATCATATCATATATCTACAGCCGGAAACAGGCCTTTTCGGCCCTCCAAGTCCGTGCCGCCCAGTGATCCCCGTACATTAACACTATCCTACACCCACTAGGGACAATTTTTACATTTACCCAGCCAATTAACCTACATACCTGTACGTCGAAGACAATGCTTGCAAACTGATTAAGTAGCTGATGGGATATTAACCGGCCCTTGAGATCTTAAATATTGTCACACAAAAATAAGTTCATGATTAAACTCTATCATTAGCGCATAGTCTACACTTGCTGGTAGACACATTAGCTAGAGTAACTCAGTGGGACAGGCAGCATCTCTGGGGAGAAGGAATGGGTGAGTCCCACACGACCGAGGCTGCATTGCCCGTTTTATGCCACAATGCAGCAGATTGATTTTCCGACACAAAGGACTCCAGCTTTTGGCTTACATAAAAAACACCAAGAACTGGAGTAACTCAGCATGTCAGGCAGCATAGAAACATAGTAAATAGGTGCAGGAGGAGGCCATTCGGCCCTTTGAGCCAGTACCACCATTCATTGTGATGATGGCTGATCATCCACAATCAGTAACCCGTGCCTGCCTTCTCCCCATATCCCTTGATTCCACTAGCCCCCTAGAGCTCTATCTAACCCTCTCTTAAATCCATCTAGTGGATAGGTGACGTTTCACAGAGTGCTGGAGTAACTCAGCGGGTCAGGCAGCATCTGTGGAGAACATGGATAGGTGATGCTTCGTGTCTGAAAGGTCACTTATTCTTGTTCTCCTGAGGGTGGATGTGGATGGCTCGATTGTAATCAAGTATCGTCTTTCCTGACGGCTAGCAAGCAACAAAAGCTTTTCACTGACCCTCGGTACGCATGGCAATAAACTAAACTGAAATGTCTGAAGAAACACTGCCTATCCTCGTCCTCCACAGATGCCGCCTGACCCGCTGAGTTACTCCAGCACTCTGTGAAACGTTACCTGTCCATGTTCTCCACAGATGCTGCCTGACCCGCTGAGTTACTCCAGCACTCTGTGAAACGTTACCTGTCCATGTTCTCCACAGATGCTGCCTGACTCGCTGAGTTACTCCAGCACTCTGTGAAACGTTACCTGTCCATGTTCTCCACAGATGCTGCCTGACCCGCTGAGTTACTCCAGCACTCTGTGAAACGTCACCTGTCCATGTTCTCCACAGATGCTGCCTGACCCGCTGAGTTACTCCAGCACTCTGTGTCTTTCCTTTCAACATGGGAATGTTTCAGCCGAAATGACCCTTTATGAATGGCGATGCTCGTATCGATGATTAAAAGTGATGGAACAAACAGCAACAATCAGAACTCATCTCTTTGAACAAAAATGTTGGCAAATTCAAAGCTGGGCGCAGAACTTAAACAAAGGAGGCCCCAAGTTCTCCCTGCTGCTTTTACAATACATTGTAAGTGTGCTGCTGGTTAAATAAAGTTAGCACACAGTGAAATTCCACACCATGACTACAGCAAGTGGCTGCGCCCAGCAGTCACATCACGTTTACTTCTGGCCCGTGAATAAAACCATGGGGGAGCAAGTGAAAGGCCAAACTCCAGACCGTCTCCGCTTGCCCGATGCGTACAAAACCCTGCCTCTGATTGAAAGCAGATGAGGGAGGTTAGTGTACTAAAAATAGAATGATTTGTTTGATTCCACGTTCCACCCACCCGTGACTGGCACATGCTGTGTTCATTCACACACTCAAAACAGAGGCCATCACATTTACAGCAGCACCACTCACAATGCTAAGTAGCCACTCAATCACCCTCTCACTTTACTTTAGGTTTTGGTCAAAATTAATAGCAGCCTGTCACTGGGAATCGTAAAAAAATTGAATATTAAAAATCATTCACTGTAAATAAGTCTAAAATAATATCCATTTCATCATGATATGATGCATTTCGAAAACACTCACTTCATTATTATTTACACTTCATTACCCCACTCAGTTTAGTTTTCAATAAAAAAATATTGTAAAATGCAATCACAGAAGGAATGAAGATTAAATTATTTCTACAAATTGTGAAGAATTTATGTAAGGAAGATGTTGAAGCCAAGGTTGGTCGACAAACATCTTCAGGAATGGCAGAGGAGTCTCAAAGGGCTGTTTTTTAATGTTTCTTATTTAGGACTATGAAGAATGATCTTAATATATCATCGTACAAGTCACTACCCTTTACTTTGAGATGGCTGTAGCTATGTTTAGCAGCAACTAGCTGTAAGCAGAAGAAATACACAAAATACTTGAGTAATTCAGCGGGTCAGGCAGCATCTCTGGAGAAAAAGGGATAGGTGACGATTTGGGTCGAACCCTTCTTCAGACTTTGAAGGGTCACCTATCCTTTTTCTCGAGATGCTGCATGACCCGTCGAGTTACTCCAGCATTTGCGTCTATCTGAGGTCAAGCAGCATTTCCAGAGAGCATGGACAGGTGGTGCTTCTGGTCTGAAGAAGAGTTCCAACGTTCTCTAGAGATGGGGAAACGAGGAATGTCCGTGATGGGGTGGAGGTGAATCAGACAGGACCCTAGCCTATGGAAGCCTTATAACAGAGGGGAAGATGAAATTCAGTTTGGGTGAACAACATTAAAGGTGCTGTATTATGCTGCCTGTACATTATGGAGCCCATACATTGTACTCATCTCTGGCAATAGCAAATACTACTCTGTCGACCATGAGGAATTACTGGTCAGGAGAAATCTCTGGCAGACAAGCTATCAGGATTTAACTTTAAAGATATTTTAAACAGACTGCTTTTGGCCCGACCAATGGCAGATGGCAATTCCTACCATAAAAATGGATGGAGGTTATGAACATTTGATACAAAAACGTCAATAAGAGAAGAGTCTTATGAAGAGTTACACACACAGCAGAGCACAGCGGAATTAAGTTCCTGTAAAGAAAGGAGCACAGTCATACTTATGATCCTTTTTTGGCACAACTACTCCTACAAAATACCAACAAACATCACCTGTCCATTCCCTCCACACCTGCTGCCTGACCCGCTGAGTTGCTCCAGCATTTTGTGACTAGTACAATAGACTTCTTAAGTTAAAAATCTACCTCAACATTCTTGCCTTGAAAGCTTTAAGGCGGCTTTAGAGGACTAAGGGCCAAATGTTGGCGAATAGGTCCATCCCAATGTGCCACAAAAAGCTGGAGTAACTCAGCGAGTCAGACAGCATCTCTGGAGAGAAGGAACGGGTGACGTTTCGGGTCATGACCCTTCTTCAGACTGGTGAAGGGTCTTGACCCAAAACGTCACCCGTTCCTTCTCTCCAGAGATGCTGCCTGTCCCGCTGAGTTACTCCAGCTTTTTGTGTCTATCTTCGGTTTAAACCAGCATTGCAGTTCCTTCTTACACCATCTCAATGTGCCAATTTGGTCAGTAAGGATGAGGTGGGCAGAAGGGCCCTTTTCCATGCTGTATATCGCCATGACTAAAGAAGTGTCCCGTCCAGAAACATCACCTGTCTATTCCCTCCACGGATGCTGCCTGACCCTCTGTGAGTTCCTCCAGCACTTTGTGTTTTGCTCAAAGTTCCAACATCTGCAGTTCCTTGTTTCTCAGCTCTGTGATTCTAATCCATAAATACATCTCTTCCAACATGAGAACAAAAATAAAACCCTGAATATAAAATACTTGCTAAATCTATCCATCCAAAAAAAAATTCCAAAAACAATTACAAAAAATCCAAAAATAAATTAAATCCCCAATAAAAAAATTATTAACCACAAATGGATACAAAGTTCAGAATAAGATCCTGATCCTTATACTTTAAACACTTATCTCTGGGATGATAGTTTAAAATAGGTTTCTGAAGCAAACCTGAAAATTAGTTTACCGTCATCTGTGATTGGAAATGCATCTGGTTTAATCCTACAAACACAATACACTGTGTGTAGGCACAAAGAGAGGCAGGAACCACATCTGATTTGTAATGGTCCATGTCACAGCCCACTCTACAAGTTGAACAAAGGAACAGTCTTGTATCAAACTCATATAGATGTCATTCAAAACCGCAGCAAATAGAACCCAATAAAACAGCTACTGGCTGATTTCACTTACACAAAGTGAAGAATGAACTTATATCTTAGTTTCCATTCTCCCCGTTGGATTGCAACATTGTCGTGGTCGGGGAGTTTGTGTATCTCAGTGACCCCTAGAGCTGCGCCAGCGGGTGATTCGTCTCCTGTTAGGGCTTCCCATGATGGACAGGTCGAAGGGTAGAGACGAGACCAAGAGCGATCCACTGGTCCTCCAGGTTGGGGGTTGAGCACAGGGCTAACAACCCCGCCTCGTAAAACCAATATGTGACGCAAACAACAACTGAAGGAATCAACACTACTTGAGGATCTTCGTTGTTGCCCTACATGCCAGGAGGCATAGTGGGCAGTAAGTAAGTAAGTTAGTTTCCATTGCATTCCTGAACAAAATCATCTTGGTCTATTCAATCTAAAAGCTAGGAAGACTTATTTTGGACAAGTTTAACAGATTTTTATCCTAAATTTTAGTTTAGTTTAATTTAGAGATACAATGCGGAAACAGGCCCTTTGGCCCACCGAGTCCGCACCGACCAGCGATCCCCGCACACCATCTTATACACACGGCATATACACAGCAAGCCAATTAACCTACAAGCCTGTACGTCATTGGAGTGTGGGAAGAAACCAAAGATCTCGGAGAAATCCCATGCAGTTACGGGGAGAACATACAAACTCCGCACAGACAGCACCCGTAGTCGGGATTGAACCCGGGTCTCTGTTGCTGCAAGGCAGCAACTCTACCGCTGAATTAGTTCACAAATCATTTTAAACTAACTTTACATCTTTCTTAAATCTTGCTTCCAAATGTGATTGGCAGGTAGATTACTGCATTTTTGCACCACATGCACCCAAAATGCATTTTCCACTCAAAAATCATGATAGCATACAGTTCCATGCAACACCCCATTTAAATCAGCCCACTTGCTCCCTACCTTTGACTAAAATTGTGCACAGTTTCAGATCTGAAATCAACAACAAATGGTCGCACATTTGCTACCATTAATGAGGTTCAATAAAGCTAATCATAGTTGTTATTAAGGAAAACCATTAAAATGGCGATCACCTCTGACCATTTTGTTGTTAGCTGCAGAACTTGTTCTGGATAATAATTATTGGAAATTCAAATCTAGCAAAGTAAATATATTCTTCCCCAGAGACTACATTTCCCTATTGCAGGAAGTTATAATGCTATTTAATACAAAAGATAATAATGCAGCTGTACTACACATGCCCAGTGCAATTTCATGTTATAAAGGAAGAGTGCACATTTTGAGAGGAAGACTATTTCTTTTGATATAACATAGAACATGGCTGAATGTATCTATGCATTATCTCTAAACTAAACTCCTAAACTTTTATTCTTAGGAATAATCCTTAAATAGGACATTGAGTTGAAAGCAAAGTGCATTAAGTTGTTGTGCATTTTGTCCCGCTCCAAGTTAAGTTTTGGTACAACAGCCAAGTTGTTATTTGGTGACACATGGAACAGTGCAAGGTTGCTTCACCTGCTTCTCAGAAAGTCAGAGAGTGAATCTGTGGAATTTATTGCAACAGAAGGCTGTGGAGGCTAAGTCATTGGATATTTCTAAGGCAGAGATAGATTCTTTATTGGTACGGGTGTCAAGGGTTATGGGGAGAAGGCAGGGGAATGGGGTTGAGAGGAGAAGATAGATCCGCCATGATTGAACGGTGGCAGAGACTTGATGGGCCGAATGGCCTAATTCTGCTGCTATCACTTATGAAACTAAAAATCCTAAACTAAAAACAAAACAGAAAACAGTACAGCACAGGAACAAGTCCCTCAGCTCACAATGTCCATGCCAAACATGATGCCAAGATAGGTTAACCTCAGCTGCCTGCACATGATCCATGCCTTGAAGGTCCATTAGGCATCCACCAAGTGACGTAAGCATTGCATTTCCCAACCTAACCGTTCAAAAATAGCAGGAGAGCAGCATGCAATTCAACGCGACAAATCAACAACCGTACACATGCAATGGAATGGAGCTTGTCTGGCAATCCAACATGACAAGAAATAAATCCATTCTGTTTGGAGAAAACTATTTTCTGGTTTTAATTATTTTAAATCAGTTTCAAGAAAATTATTTTTCTCCATCATGGAACACAGAACAGTACATTGCAGGAACGGGCCCTTCAGCCCACAATGTCTGTACCGGACATGGTCCCAAGTTAAATTAATCTCCTCTGCCTGCACCTGATCCATATGCCTCCATATCCATGTGTCTATCTAAAAGCCTCTCAAATGCCCCTAATGGATATCCCGGACAATCACTGAGATGCTTGGCCATTTAAACAAACCTTAATTTGGATTGGAACAAGATGCACAACAACTTAGTGAACTTTGCTTTTAACTCAAATGTCCGATACTGTTTAAATTAAAAATGGCGATCACCTCTGACCATTTTGCTGTTAGCTGCAGAACTTAAAACATTAAGAAAAATTGTCAAGAAATAATAATAGTTCTACCACAGCACTAACATTCTATCTTCAAGATAAAAGGTTTATCCCAATATTAAATCAAAAATATTCTGCTTCGATTAAAAGGTTAGGAAATATTCATGATTCCACCGAATGGACTTGGCACATTGCATATTTTGATATTTTTGTGGGACTCACATTTTAGCAGATCAATGGCTGTTCTTACCCCTGAATCAATCCTCCTTTGCTTAATCTTACGAGATGAATGAAAGGCAGGGTATGTCCACATCAAACGAGAGGAGTAATTAATACGATTTGTTCAGGTGCTGGTAATGTTGCTACACTGGAACTCTCATTACACGGACTGGAAACAGGGAGAATTCATTTATTTACTCAGGTGTCCTGTTTGATCCCTCAACACCCACCAGATCCCACCACACCACTGCTAAATTATTTCGCCCACATAAAACACAGATAATGTGGACAAAGATGATGTTAGAAATCTGTTTTAAGAGTATTACACGCGCAATAAATATGCTCTTGACAGATTATTAAACATTTTCTGACGCTGAAAATGCAAGTAGAAGCGCAGAGGTTTTAGTGAAAAAAAATACGTTTTTTTGTTTCTGAAGGTTATAGAAACTCTTTGGAGTCTCTGCATTCTAATGCTAAAAAACATTGCAACATTTTACCAATGTTGAAACAAGAAACATCACATTATAGCAAGGACTTGGCAGAGACAGCAGAAGTGTTTGACAGATGGTCGACCAATCTTATGCTTGGTCTCGTTTCTCTTCACGTTTGAAGGGTCTCGACCTGAAACTTCACTTATTCCTTTTCTCCAAAGATGCTGTCTGACCCGCCGGGTTACTCCAGCGTTTTGTGTCTATCTTCACGTTTCTCTCACCATCCCCAAAACACTGCTCTGTTCACTCATCCCCCATTTCCCTTTTAACCCCCCCTCTCTCCCTCCCCCGGTCCACTTCCACCCATATCCTCCCTCCTGCTTTACATTTCATTCCGCCTCTCCTTACATGAAACCCCTATCTCCTTTTCACCTCTTTGCCACTTACTCCACCCATCTGCAATTCAACCCCCTCCCCTCACGTATCCACCTATTACTTGCTCGGCTTTGTCCTGCCTCCATCTCTTCTCTGCCAGAGACAATCAGTCTGCAGAAGATTCCTGGCCCAAAACGTTGTCTGTCCATTCTCTTCACAGATGCTGTCTGACTGGCCGAGTTCCTCCAGCACTTTGTGTTTTGCTCAAGAGTAATTCATTTGGATGTAAAACGTTAGTAAACCATAGGAATAATACTCAAGGAGATTGTTGCTTGATTGGACTAATATTTGCCTTCAAGTTAAAGCAAACTATTGGAAGCAATCAGTTACCCAAACTGTTAACAACCTCCTCGTGCAGACACATGATAAAACAATTTGCAAATACTGACTGCCTATTTATTAGCCTGCTTGTTTAAAACACTGATAACAATCAGAAAATACATTTTTACCTGGCAAGGTTCATCACAGTTCACATTATAAAGGAGATAGTTTGCCAATAAAACAACTTTTATTACTTGTGTTTCATTTTATAACAGGGAATGTAACTTTATTTGAAATGAACCTACTTGAAATCAGTAGCAATTCCTGTTATCAAAATCAGTTCAGGTAAAATTGGAGTAAATGTGTTGAATTTAGCAAAAAGCTCAATATCACCAAGATGCAGCCCGTGTAGTTTACATTTACGATCTCAGTTTATAATAGTCTGGGAATTATATCATGTGAATATTAAGCTGCAGACTATCATCATGCTTACAGAAGATTTAACCTAAATGTATTTTAACTGTTTTGAAACACAGAAAAAATGTGCAGGAGGAGGCCATTTGGCCCTTCGAGCCAGCACCACCGTTCATTGTGATCATGGCTGATCATCGCAATCAGTAACCCGTGCCTGCCTTCTCCCCATATCCCTTGATTCCACTAGCCCCTAGAGCTCTAACTCTCTTTTAAATTCATCCAGTGAATTGGCTTCCACTGCCCTCTGTGGCAGAGAATTCCACAAATTCACAACTCTCTGGGTGAAAATGTTTTTTCTCACCTCAGTTTTAAATGGCCTCCCCTTTATTCTTAGACTGTGGCCCCTGGTTCTGGACTCCCCCAACATTGGGAACATTTTTCCTGCATCTAGCTTGTCCAGTCATTTTATAATTTTATATATCTCTATAAGATCCCCTCTCATCCTTCTAAATTCCAGTGAATACAAGCCCAGTCTTTCCCAATATGACATTCCCGCCATCCTGGGAATTAACCTGGTGAACCTACGCTGCACTGCCTCAATAGCAAGGACGTTCTTCCTCAAATTGGGAGACCAAAACTGCACACAATACTCCAGATGTGGTCTCACCAGGGCCATATACAACTGCAGAAGGACCTCTTTACTCCTATACTCAAATCCTCACGTTATGTAGGCCAACATGCCATTAGCTTTCTTCACTGCCTGCTGTACCTGCATGTTTACTTTCAGTGACTGGTGTACAAGGACACCCAGGTGTCGGTGCACTTCCCTTTTTCCTAACCTGATACCATTGAGATAATAATCTGCCTCCGTGTTCTTGCCGCCAAAGTGGATAACCTCACATTTATCCACATTATACTGCATCTGCCATATATCTGCCCACTCATTCACCCTGTCCAAGTCACCCTGCAACCTCCTAGCATCCTCTTCGCAGTTCACACTGCCACCCAGCTTTGTGTCATCTGCAAATTTGCTAGTTTACTTTTAATTCCATCATCTAAATCGTTAATATATATTGTAAATAGTTGCGGCCCCAGCCCCGAGCCTTGCGGCACTCCACTCTCCACTGCCTGCCATTCTGACAGGGACCCGTTTATTCCTCCTCTTTGTTTCCTGTCTGCCAACCAATTCTCTATCCATGTCATACCCTACCCCCAATATCATGTGCTCTATTTTTGCCCATTAATCTCCTGTTGGGTCCTTATCAAAGGCTTTCTGGAAGTCCAGATACACTCCATCCACTGGCTCTCCTTCATCCATTTTCCTTGTCACATCCTCAAAATTGTGATTGCACAAATAAAACAATGTGTATCAAAATACTAAGCAAATAATTTTACAATGAAAATAGAAAGTTGGTGGGCTAATTTAGAATAGTGGGAGAGCCTTGAAAAGTATGGCACAGAAGGAAGCCATTCAGCCCCATGTGACCATGCAGGCCCCAAGTGGAATTTGAATTAATCCCCCTTCCCAGCTCATAGTCATGGTTCTTCTGAATGTTCAAGTGCTCTTCCGAGGCACAGCTTGGAAACAGGCCCTTCGGCCCACCGAGTCTACGTCGACCATCGATCACCCTTACACAAGTTCTGTTTTATCCCACTTTCTCATCCACTCCCTACACACTAGGAACAATTTACAGAGGCCATTATCCTGCAAACCCTCATGTCTTTGGGATGTGGGAGGAAACTGGAGCACCCGGAGGAAACCCACGCGGTCACAGGGAGAATGTGCAAGCTCCACAGACAGCACGAGGTCAGGATTGAACCCGGGCCTCTGGTGCTGTGAGGCAGCGGCTCGACCCGTTGCGCCACCATACTTGTTAAAATGGTGTAGGAGGTTTAGCCTTCATCACAAGTTCATTGAGAGTAATATTTATTTCAATTTTGTTTTACTCCTTCTACCGGTTATTTTAAATCTAATTACTGATGCTCCCATAACAGAAATGAATTTTTCCTGTTTATCTTGTCTAGGCCTCCCTTCTCTGCCTGCTAACACACAAGTATCAATGTGCCATGCATGTAGTATTGGGTATCAAGAATGCACTGCTGGTCAATGCTGACATTAAGCATTGTCTACTTCCCACTAGGGATGGGATAAGAGTTATGTCAGACTGAGGGACCATGCTATGTCCACACAAGGAACTGCTGATGTTGGAATCTTGAATAAAACACAGTACTGGAGGAACTCAGCGGGTCAGGCAGCATCTCTGGAGGGAATGACAGACTGATTGTCTCCTTATCATCTCAAGCCCTTTGTCCAAACATTTGCCAATCAAACCCCCTCAGCAGTATGTACAAATCAGTATACACTGGAATTTAGAAGGATGAGAGGGGATCTTATCGAAACATATAAGATTATTAAGGGATTGGACACGTTAGAGGCAGGAAACATGTTCCCAATGTTGGGGGAGTCCAGAACCAGGGGGCCACAGTTTAGGAATAAGGGGTAGGCCATTTAGAACGGAGATAAGGAAAAACTTTTTCAGTCAGAGTTGTAAATCTGTGGAATTCTCTGCCTCAGAAGGCAGTGGAGGCCAAGTCTCTGAATGCATTCAAGAGAGAATTAGATTGAGCTCTTAAGGATAGCGGAGTCAGAGGGTATGGGGAGAAGGCAGGAACGGGGTACTGATTGAGAATGATCAGCCATGATCACATTGAATTGTGGTGCTGGCTCGAATTGTCTATCACTTGTTTAGCTCTCTTCCAAGCGGATCCAACATATCATCCACCAACATTTCCGTCACCTACAACAGGACCCCACCACTGGCCATATCTTCCCATCCCCTCCCCTCTCTGCGTTCCGCAGAGACCGTTCCCTCCGCAACTCCCTGGTCCACTCGTCCCTTCCTACCCAAACCACCCTAACCCCGGGCACTTTCCCTTGCAACCGCACGAGATGCAACACCTGTCCCTTTACCTCCCCCCTCAACTCCATCAAAGGACCCAAACATTCTTTCCAGGTGAGACAGAGGTTCACCTGCACCTCCTCCAACCTCATCTATTGCATCCGCTGCTCTAGATGTCAACTTATCTATATCGGCGAAACCAAGCGCAGGCTCGGCGATCGCTTCGCTGAACACCTGCGCTCGGTCCGCATTAACGCAACTGATCTCCCGGTGGCCCAGCACTTTAACTCCCCCTCCCATTCCCAGTCTGACCTCTCTGTCATGGGCCTCCTCCAGTGCCATAGTGAGGCCCGCCGGAAATTGGAGGAGCAGCACCTCATATTTCGCCTGGGCAGTTTGCGGCCCGGTGGTATGAACGTCGACTTCTCCAACTTCAGATAGCTCCTCTGTCCCTCCCTTCCCCTCCTCCTTCCCAGATCTCCCTCTATCTTCCTGTCTCCACCTATATCCTTCCTTTGTCCCACCCCCGACATCAGTCTGAAGAAGGGTCTCGACCCGAAACGTCACCCATTCCTTCTCTCCCGAGATGCTGCCTGACCTGCTGAGTTACTCCAGCATTTTGTGAATAAATCGATTTGTACCAGCATCTGCAGTTATTTTCTTATAATCTGAAGAAGGGTCCTGACCCAAGTCTTTGGGTATTTCTAAAGCAGAGATTAACAGGTATTTGATCAGTACAGGTGTCAATGGCTACGGGGAGAAGGCAGAACAGGGTTTAGAGGGAAAGACAGATCAGTGATGATCGATGGGCCGAATGTCCTACTTCTGCTCCTATGACTTATGAACTCACAAACCATTAGCTTTTTTGCTGCCTGGCCCGCCGAGTTACTCTGGCACTTTGTGTTTTAACCATGCTCTGCTGCTGTTTACAAGTAAAAGAGTTAAAATCTACTAATGGAAACTAAGAACTGCAGATGTTGGTTTACAAAAAAAGACACAAAGTGCTGGAGGAACTCAGCACTCAGATCGTCAATTGGTTCTTATAAAAATAATGTATAAATTTGAATGGATAGATAACATAAAACAAAACAGAACAGGAAAAGGCCTTCAGCCTACGATGTCCATGCAAACACAAAATTAAGGGATAAATGTCAAGAGGAAGAGATTTAAAGTGCCCACGTGTGGCTTGCTAATAAACCCAAATAACAGAAATGGCAACTCTACCAGAGGTGGTTCATTCATCGAAATATATCTGATTTGTGATCAAAAGATTTAAGTTGAACTGTTACACTGATTTGGTTGGCAGATTTCCAAGTTAAATTGAAATCTGAAGACCACTGAGGTACAACAGACTTTCAGTGTTTAGTGAATGTTCTAAGGCATCGAGGCTATGAAGAAACAGGTACCAAGCTCAATTACTGAGAAAGAGGCCCCACACCCCTACTTAACCCTGGCGGTCAGTTTACAGCTGGTTAGTTTAGTGTTTAGTTTATTAGAGTCACTTGTACCGAGGTGTGTGCCCGCTATCCAGTCAAAGAAAAGGCTGTACATGAATACAATTATTCCATCCCTGGTGCACGATTAAGGATAATGGGTACAACATTTAGGGCAAAGGTATAACATTGAAACCCGGTAACATTGCTCAGAGCAGGGAAGAGGGGGAGGTATAAAGAGGGAAGGTGGTGAGTGATGGGATTGGGACTCTCCTTCAGAAGAACTAAGGAGGACCCGGTATGGGGGAACCACCATGAGGGGGGGGGGGGGGGGGGGGGAGAAGAACAGAAGTGGACCTGGCGAACGAGGACCGCCATGAGGGGGGGGGTAGAACAAAGGTGGACCTAGCGTATGGGGACCGCCATGGGGGGGGGGGAAGAACAAAGAAGGACCAGGCGTATGGGGACCGCCTTGAGGGGGGGGAGAACAAAGGTGGACCAGGCGTATGGAAGACCGCCATGAGGGGGAGGGAGGAGAACAAAGGTGGATCTGGCGTACGGGGGACCGCCATGAGGGGGGGGGGGGGAACAAAGGAGGACCTGGCACGGGAATACTTTGTCAGCGCCCTTTATGTTGAGACTATTTGCAAGCAAAGAATTCCAATAAAGTATTCACTGATTGATGGAGGAGGGGGAGAGAAAGCTAGACGAGAGAGGTGGAGGTGGAACAAAGCCTAATGACTGATAGGTGGATACAGGTGATGGGGGGTGATGGGTAGATGATAACTGGTGGTACAGGTGTTACAGGTGTGCGCATTTCCATCAGATGCCATCATGGAACCAAGGTGACAAAGGAACTATGCTGCAGATAAGCATATATCTACATTTTTAGCAACATAAAAATAATCAAAGACTGACTAAGTCTGAAGATGGAACAAAATAATGTCCCACAATAATCTATTTACTCATTAAAGAAATATATATTCATAATATAAACAAATTAAATATATCCTCAAAAAGCACAGAAGCTAATCTAATCTCTGTCTGCACATGGTCTATCTCCCTCCATTCCCTATATATCCATGTGCCTGTCTAAAAGCCTCTTAATCACCACTGCCGCATTTACCTCTACCACCACCCTTGGCAGCACGTTCCAGGCCACCACCCTCCGTGTAAAAAACTTGCCCCCACACCTCTCCTTTAAACTTTACCACCCCCCCCCCCCCCTCACCTTAAAGCTATCCCCTCTCGTCTTTGACTTTTCCATCCTGGAATAAAATGAAAGTTATATTGTCCTCATTCGAGATTGACTAGGCAGCGATACTATTCAAAAATAAATGCAACTTTTAAAGAAATTTATTACTTATGTGTGAAAAAGACCCGAGTTTTCTCTCCCCATTAATCTTTAGAAAGTGAATAGGTTTACAACTCAGCAGATTTTCACCAGATGTCAAAGGAACGCCCTTTCATAACAAGGAACTTGCCATTCCTATCCATAAATATTTATAATGGTTTAAAAGAGTTCTCATTAATCTAACTTTCTGAAGCTCCAAGGATTTCAGGAAAGTTAGACACAAGAGAGGGTAATTAGTAGATTTATTTTTATGATTTTATAATTTTATTTCGCTCAATGTGCCCAGCATGTTTACCCCCAGGCTGTATGGGGCAGAAGAGCAAATTTACCACTGGTAGAAAATGCATAGTAAAATATATAGCCTGCTTTTTAAGTACAGGATGAAGTAAAATCATCTTCCTTGTGCTTTGGAACAATTTATTCTAAGAAACCACGTTAAATTTAGTGGGATGTTTCAATGCATTTTATGGAATCACATAAATAAAGGTCACGTTAAAAATGGTGAACAGGTTACCCCCTCTCACACGTAATTGATCTGTACATTCCGCAAAAGGCTGTTTTGCGTGATATCCAAACAGATCAGATCATACCATACACAGATACAATCATGTCAAATTCAAATACAATGGATGGAGCAAACAGGAAGATACAAAGTGCAGAATCTAGTTCTCAGCATGGTAGCGCACCAGTTCCAAACATAAAGTCCAATGTCCGCAATTGGGTAGAGGTGAATTGCACAGTGTCCTAGTCGAAAGATGTTCAGAAGCCTGATAACAGAGGGGAAGAAGCTGTTCCTGAGTCTGGTGGTGTGCAGTAAATGCCTCCAGCTAGGTCAGCCTGCCCATGAGGGCCAGAGAGGAGGTGGTGAAGCCTGGCCTTGTCAGGGGCATCAAGGTCTCTTTGATGCCGCAAGCTGTGATAGCAGATGCACCAGCAGCTGGCAGCTGAAATGATCCCAAGGCAAGAACATTAACAATGTCCTTCACTTGATCCCTAAGAATAGTACAGACACAAGGAACCGCAGAAGCTGGTTTATGAAAAATGACAGAGGGCTGGGGTAATTCAGCGGGTCAGGCAGCATCTCTGGAGTCTGAAGAAGATTCCCAAACCAAAATGTCACCTATCCATGTTCTCCAGAAATGCTGCCTGACCCGCTGAGTTACTCCAGCACTCTGTGAAACGTCACCTATCCATGTTCTCCAGAGATGCTGCCTGTCCTGCTGAGTTACTCCAGCGATTTTGTTTCTTTCTAAGAATAGTGCAGACAGATGTGTGGGGTTTCATGAAATGACAGAGAGCAACACTAAAAAACTTTCACTGAGCCACCCACAATTGTATACCAGTTTTTTGATGTTATGCAAACAAATTTCTGTCTCTTTAAGTATGTTGAAGAGACTTGTCACCAGAGTTGAGACTCAACATTTACCCCCCCCCGCTGTGATTATGCTGCAGTATCTGTAATTGCTGAGAGAAACTAGCAGCGATCAATGGCCCAGGTATTTGCCACTCAAAACTAGGTCACTTAGTATCATAGAGTCATAGAGTGATACAGCGTGTAAACAGGCACTTCGGCCCAACTTCCCCACACCGGCCAACATGTCCCAGCTACACTCGTCCCACCTGCCCGCGTTTGGCCCATATCCCTCCAAACCTGCCCTATCCATGTTTCGGTCTAACTGTTTCTTAAACATTGGGCGGCACGGTAGCGCAGCGGTAGAGTGCTGCTTTACAGCGAATGCAGCGCCGGAGACTCAGGTTCGATCCTGACTACGGGTGCTGCACTGTAAGGAGTTTGTACGTTCTCCCCGTGACCTGCGTGGGTTTTCTCCGAGATCTTCGGTTTCCTCCCACACTCCAAAGACGTACAGGTATGTAGGTTAATTGGCTGGGTAAATGTTTAAAAAAAATTGTCCCTAGTGTGTGTAGGATAGTGTCAATAGTGTTAGTGTGCGGGGATCGCTGGGCGGCGCGGACTTGGTGGGCCGAAAAGGCCTGTTTCCGCGCTGTATATATATGATATGATATGATATGATTGGGATAGTCCCTGCCTCAACTACCTCCTCTTTTTTTTTTATTATCAAAAATTGTACTCAACTATTTAAAAACAATATTTACAATACAATGAGACAAAACATAACCCACCACCAGAATACTATACAAACAAATATACCAAATGAAACTATTATCCAATTATATTACAATCCCCATCCAGGATACATCCAATCCCCCGCGGTGCCCAGCGGTCCCGGAAATCCCCCAGGGTGCCCGTGGACAGCGTGTGGTCCCTCTCCAACACCACCCGGGCGCAGACGTAACCCCGGAAAAGGGGCAGGCAGCTGGCTCGGGCAGAGCCCTCTTCCACCTGGCGCCGTGAGTCACGGATGGCCAGCTTGGCCAGGCCCAGGAGCAACCCAACCAGGACATCCTCGGCCCTACCCTCTCCCCTACGCACAGGGTGTCCAGAGATGAGGATGGTGGGTGAGAAGTGCAGCCAAAAGGCAAAGAGCAGCCCCTTTAGATATTGGAACAGGGGCTGCAACCTCAACTACCTCCTCTGGCAGCTTGTTCCATACACCCACCACCCTCTGTGTGAAAAGGTTACCCCTCAGATTCCTATTCAATCTTGTCCCCTTCACTTTGGATTCTCAACACAAACATCACTGTTCATAAGTTGCAAACAGCAACTTGTTTGATATCAGACTCTTTGCAGAGTCTAAACTTCACAGCAGCATTATTTCCCATAATTTACACTCAGAAATTCAAACGAATAGCATCGGCAATTTTTTAAAATATCAAATATTTCAGACTATTTGCAGTTTTTTTTACACCAGCCACTGTGAAATATGCCCGACAGTTCTTCAGTTGTATAATCCTTCTTTCCTTATGAACATAACACAAAATGCTGGAGGAACTCAGCGGCTCAGGCAGCATCTCCGGAAATGCACAGACGACGTTTCAGATTGGGTCCTTTCTACAGGCTGTGAAATATCTTCTTTCTTATGATTATACTGTCATGCTAAATACAAAGTACTGCACTTTAAAAACTTCCTTCAAGGCTAACCTACCAGTAATATTTAAACTGATTAAAATGTAATCAGCTTATGCCAAAATGCCACTGTTCAGAAATTCACCTCAATGCAAAATTTCACCTCAATACTAAATGTTTTGTCATTGTGGCTGTACACATTATTCAGCGTTCAGACGCCAGTTCCACTGAAATTATGTGTTGTGCATGGAGTCATTGCAGGATGTCCATTGTACTTACACCAAATCTTTTCAATAAGACTAATTAACCAAGTAGCATTCTTTGTTACACCACTGATACAATCTGAACCAAGAGACCACTGGAGAGCAGCAAGGTAATTAGGCACTTTTGTGCCTGAACTCTGATATGTATCTTTAAAACATTGACAAGATTTATATCAGGGGATTCAAAAACATATTCATATGATTTGGCAGAGAAGGCAATAGGACATTATTGATCTCACAGATATCGTACAAAGGAAACATGAAAAGGTAAATTTTCAGTTTCACATCCTGCACAATTCACAAAAGCAAAACATGAAACAGCAAAAACACTGCTTTCAAAGAGAGATCAGAGAAAGAGAGACACAAGAGACTGCAGGTGCCTGAATCTTGAGCAAAACACAAAGTGCTGGAGGAACTCAGCTGGTGAGGCAGCATCTGCGGAGGGAATGGATAGACTACGTTTCGGATCTGGACACTTCCTCGGCATCAAAATCAAAGAGAAATCAGAGAGTCCGTCTCTCCGATATCTCAGGTGGCATTTCCAGCAACGACTACTTGGACCGATGCATCGATCAATTCTGTAGTTTCAATATATAACAGTAGAGGAATAGGCCATTTACCCATTATGTTTGTACTGAACATGATGCCAAGACCAAATCCTATCTGCCTGTACAGAATCCACATCCCTCCATTCCTTGCATATCCTTGTACTTCATCCAAAGTCTCTTAAATGCCAGGATCGTATCTGCCTCACCACCTCCCAAAGGCAGTGTGTTTCAGGCCCCACCACTCTGAGTGATAAAGACTTCCCCCACAAGTCTCAAGACTTCATCTTTCCAGTGATCGTCCTGACTCACCACGCACTCCATCATATCTTTGCCACAACTCTTGATTGCAATGAAGTGGCTTCAAGTACCACTTCAAATGCCTTCTGACTTTACCACCAGCTCGAGTTCAGCTTTTACATATGCCATAAGAGGACCCTACTTTGGCGATTAAGTGGCTAGCATGTCTTAACTTTATTTATAACTTCAGGGATTGGTACTGGGCCCAATGCTGTTTGTGGTTTATATCGATTTGGATAAGAATGTAAAAGGCATGATTAGTAAGTCTGCAGATGGCACTAATGTGGGTGGTATCGTAGATAGCGAAAGTAGTTGTCAAAAATATGAGCAGGATCTTGATCAGTTGGGCAAGTGAGCTGAGGTAAGGTTCATGGAGTTTACTTGCACAATGCTGTATTTTGGGAAGTCAAATCAGGACAGAATCTTCACAGCGAATGGCAGGATTCTGGTTCCTTGATAGTGGAATCACATGTAGATGAGGTGGCCAAGAAAGCTTTCATCAGTCAGGATATTGAGTGAAGAAGGGTCTCGACCCAAAAAGTCACCCATTCCTTCTCTCCAGAGATGCTGCCTGTCCCGCTGAGTTACTCCAGCACTTTGTGTCTATCTTCAGTTTAAACCAGCATCTGCAGTTCCTTCCTACACGTGGAAGTTGGAATGTTATTTTATGGTTACAGATGACGTAGGTGAGGCCACATTTGGAGTATTGTGTTCTGTTTTGATTACCCTGCTATAGGAAGGATGTTATTAAGCTGCAAAGAGTGCAGAGAAGATTTACGAAGGCTTTGCCAGAACACGAGGGCCTGAGCTAGAGGGAGAGGTTGAGCAGGCTAGGACATTATTCCTTGGAGCGCAGAAGTATGAGGGATGATTTTATGGAGCTGTATAAGATCATGAGGGGAATAGATTGGGCGAATGCAGAGGAATGAAGAACCACAAGTTACAAGTTTTAGGTGAGAGGGGAAAGATTTAAAAGAAACCTGAGGGGCAACTTTTTAATACAGAGGGTGGTGGGAATATGATTGCCAGAAGAAATAGTTGAGGCAGGTACTATAATGACATTTAAAACACATTTGGACAGGTACACAGATAGGAAAGGTTTAGAGGGATATGGGCCAAACATGGGCAGATGGGACTAGCGTAGATGGGGCATCTAGGTCAACATGGGCCTGTTATCTTTCTGTATGACTGATATTCTTCAAAGTCTGTTGAGTTTAAAATCCAGGCTTACACTTAAATTAGTTAAAAAAAATATTTGTAATTGTATCATAGCATGAGATCTTTGCCAAACAAATCACTAAGTGCTGTGAGACACACACATGAACAGGAAGAATAAATATTATTGCTACAAAGCCAAGACAGTCTAATTACAGATACCCAAATTCTAGCTAGTTATGTGGAGTTGAGACCAGATCATTCATTTTCCATCTTTGAGCTAAATGCTTGATAGATTTCTGTACAACTATTCAATGTTACAGTAAAGGAACAAACAACTTTGATAAAAATCCAAAGTTCCCATGAGTTTATCCATAAATCCAAACATACAGATGTAGAATGCCACAGAATTTTTCCTTTGTCTTCATACACAATGCTGAAAATTAGCCAATGAGATTCACATATGTATCTTCATGTATACTGCCAAAAATAGTTCAATATGGACAAGGTAAAGTGGATATATACTTTGGTTGTTGAAAAATCATGAAGCATGCAAGAAAGTACGGTATCCAATCCTCACAAGTAAAAGATGACAATATCAGAAAGGCAGAACAGACTTTAACAGAAACAGAGGGCTGGTAACAGGACAAATGTCAGTAAATACCTTGTTGAATTAAGCTGCTTTGTTGCCTGTGGTTCTAAAACCCTTATGTACAAAGGGCTTGTCAGGGTACTGTAAGAGAGAAGTGTTTGGTCTGATTTACAAATGCCAATTAATATCAAGTGTATAGAAAAAACAGCAATAAAAAGAATGGGAAATGTATTGGTATTGGTTGTTAAGAGAAAGGTGATGAAATATGGACGGTCTGTTACGATAATGAAATATTAATATCATTCCACAAATTGTGCACAATATAGAGAATCCAACACTGGATTTGTTTTGATTTTTTTTTAAAAACAAAATATCTACTGAATTAATTCTGCCCCATTTCCACAACAGATCTTGTATATTATAACCAAGTATAAATAAAAGTATGTGGTTAACAAGCATGAGCAGAAAAAAATAAATTAAGAATTAAGAAATGTTCATTTGGTAAGGAAAACTGAAAAGATGACAATTAATCACGACTTCTGTTTAATGTAACCATTCAATGTAAGGACATGATTCGTTCAGACTTTGTAACACAGCGAAGTAATAAATGTCAACATGACTAACTGAGAAATTGAATTCTTTAAATCACATTACTGAGAAAAAATGTGGAAAAGTCAGATTATTTTTTTATCACCAGATTTCTTTTTAACTTCTGTTAATTTTGAGGATAGGACATTCAAAGAAAAAACACTAGACTGGTACTTACCTGCTGGAATTTCTGTGAGCAAATAATGAAAAAAAAAAGAATACCTTATTTAAATAAGGGAATTATATATTGGTTACACAGCACAGCTGATCGTTTATTATACCATAGGTACTACGCGTACATGATCTCAAATTTTGCCAGTTGATTAAAGATTTACTTAATTGATCACAACATTTTTGAAATGAAATATACAAAATTATGCAATGGTCTTAAAAATGTCACTCGTCTCCAATCTGAGCATTAATCAGAAAAACAAAAAAGTAAAAATATTCAAAAACAACTTGTCCAAACCAAGAATGGAAATTAATTAAGTGGTCTTGGTTCTCCAAAATATTCCAAATGGAATTTAAACTGGAGGTGGTGGAGTATGGACTTAAGCAAGAAGGTCTTCTTGGAGAAGAAGAGCTGCCTTAAATGTAGTTGCGTGTAGTTGAGTAACTGTAGTAGAGTGAAGACTATTCCATGCTTTAATTGTGCGAGGCAAGAATGATTTGCTGTACACATCTGTCTCGGCAGCTGGTATCTCAAAGTGAATTGAATGCCCTCGTCTGCTACTGATAGATTTGGATTTGGTGCAGATTTGGTGAGCTGACCATTTAACATTTTGTAAAAACAGGTCAAACGGTGGGCTTTACGTCTGTCTTGGAGCAGATTCCACCCCAATGAATTTAGAAGTTTGGTAACACTCACTTCTCTCTCATAGGTCTCATAGGTACACTCCATCAGAGTGCAGCAAAATATGGTATCTATGGAACCTCAACCAGATTTCTCTATCTCTGACCTTTAATATCCTTGCTACACTCTTTTAAATTACACATTATGAGTAAAGCTTTCTACTCTACCCCAACCAGGCACATATTGCTTATGTGTGTATCATCGTGCCATTAGGAAGCCAGAGCCATTTTCAAGTGTCAGCCTTGTGAATAAAGTTAGCACACGAGGGGCATCAGGTACCCAAGACCTTGTCTCATTCCACAACTGAGGTGACCACATGAAGATCTAAATCAGGAGGCACCAAATGTTTGTGTCAAAGCCAGTTACCCATTACATCAGTCAATCAGTCTGTGGAAGGGTCCAGACCTGAAACATCGTCTACCTGATGCTGCCTGATTCCCTTCACAGATGCTGCCTGATTCACTGAGTACCTGCAGCACTATGTATTTTGTTCAAGATTCCAACATCTGCAATTCCTTGTGTAGCCACTGTCTATGTCTTTGGCTCGAATAAATGACGAATTTAAGGCATTTTCTGGAGCACGTGATAGGTATCTCTTTTCATCACCTGGTATTGACCCCACTATTTCATTTAGTGTAGAGATACAGCGTGCATCCTTTCGGCCCAACGAGTCCACACTGACCATCGATCAACCATTCATATTGGTTCTATGTTATCCCACTTTCTCATCCATTCCCTACACACGCTGGGGAAATTTACAGAGGCCAGTCAACCAACAAACCTGCACGCGTTTGTGGTGTGGGAGGAAACCGGAGCACCCAGAGGAAACCTACGTGGTCACGGGGGGAAGCGTGCAAACTCCACACAGACAGCACCCAGCATCAGGATCAAGGCAGAGTCTCTGGCACTGCAAGGCAGCAGCTCTACCTGCTGCACCACTGTACCACCCCTGATGCACATCACACAACCTCAAAAGAGTCCTTGTGATAAAGAAAGTTGCTGCACAAATAGAATTTCCTGCTGAGGAAATGCTACATATAAACATTTATTTCCTAACTATAATTTATTTATGGCTTTAGGACTTAAAATACATTAAGTGAACACGATAAGCCTTGCTCTTTCCAGACAACTGGGAAGGGTGAGGAGAATGAACAAAATCTTTGTTTACTTGGATTATTTTGCTGAGGATTCACAAAGAGCGTAAATATTTATCCCAACTTCAGTGTAGGTAAATACAATACGATAGAATTCCTCAAAAGGGTTATAAGCATTCAAAGAAAGATTCAAAGCAAATCTTGGCCACTGAAATAATGAGAGTGATAGAGAGGATAGACAGTCAGAGCCTTTTGCTCAGGGCGGAGATGTCCAATACTCTTGAGCATAGCTATAAGGTGAAAGGGGCAAAGTTTAATAGAGAAAGGGTCATAGAGTGATGGAGGAATAGAGTGTGGAAACAGGCCCTTCGGCCCAACTTGCCCACACCGACCACATGTCCCAGCTACACTGGTCCCACCTGCCTGCGATTGGTCCATATCCCTCCAAACATGTCCTATCATGTACCCGTCTAACGGTTTCTGAAATGTTGGTATAATCCCTGCTTCAACGACCTCCTCTGGCAGCCTGTTTCATGCACCCACCACCCTTTGTGTGAAAAAGTTACCCCTCAGATTCCTATTAAATCTTTACCCCTTCACCTTTAAATATCCTCTGGTCCTCAGTTCCCCCTACTCTGGGCAAGAGACTCTGTGCATCTCCCCGATCTATACCTCTCATGATTTTATACACCTCTATAAGATCACCCCTCATCCTCCTGTGCTCCAAGAAATAGAGTCCCAGCCTACTCAACCTCTCCCTACAGCTCTGACCCTCTAGTCCTGGCAACATCCTCGTAAATCTTCTCTGTACCCTTTACAGCTTGGCAACAATGTGTAACGATACAGCATGATCGCTGCGGTCCACTGAGGCCACGCAGACCATCGATCACTGCAGATGTGTGGGCAAGTGTCTTTAACACAGAGACTGATGGGTGCCTGGAACATGTGGCCAGGGGTGGTGGTGGAGGCAGATACAATGGTTTCATTTAAGAGCCTTTGCAGAGGCACATGTAATGCAGGGAATGGAGGGATATGGATTATGTGTAGGCAGATAAGAGTTGGTCCTGATGTCATGTTCGGTACAGGTATTGTGTGCAGAAGCACCCATTCTATGTTTGTCAAATTAAACCATTGGCCAATTTGAATGGGTAGCCTGTACAGGACTGTAGATTTAACTCAGGTCAGACATAAAGAGTTTAGTTTAGTATATTATTGTCACAAGCACTGAGGTACAGTAAAATGTCTGGCGCTTAGTTTTTGTTCTGCAGTAACATGCTCTGCGATGTAATATTTTTTTCTGCAGAATTCTCAAAAGGCTTGTTACACAGGAATATTGATTTGCATCAAAATCAGCTGACAAGGAAACTTATCTTTTTAATCTTAAAATTAAAATTGAAAGAAAATGTTATCTTGTCTACTTTAGGTAGTACATTTTATTTAAAGAAACAATATGCTTTGAATTGTGTTGAAGCATATGGAGGCTTCTTAGTGCTTCATTTGTAGAAGTCTTAAAACAAAATTGATAGTAATTTATCTTTGTTCATTTCCAAAATGTTCATGTGACAGAATAATATGGTAAATATAAAGCTTGGTGGGGACCGGAAAAGGTGAGCAAATGCCACAAGTCAATAATGGATCATGATTTAAACCAAAACACAAAGTTGCTGGAGAAACTCAATGGCCAGGCAGCATCTGTGGAGTGAATGGACAGATGACTTAATTTAGAAGGATGAGGGGGGATCTTATTGAAACATATAAGATAATTAGGGGATTGGACACATTAGAGGCAGGAAACATGTTCCCAATGTTGGGGGAGTCCAGAACAAGGGGCCACAGTTTAAGAATAAGGGGTAGGCAATTTAGAACGGAGATGAGGAAGAACGTTTTCAGTCACGGAGTTGTGAATCTGTGGAATTCTCTGCCTCAGAAGGCAGTGGAGACCAATTCTCTGAATGCAGTCAAGAGAGAGCTAGATAGAGCTCTTAAGGATAGCGGAGTCAGGGGGTACGGGGAGAAGGCAGGAACAGGGTACTGATTGAGAATGATCAGTCATGATCACATTGAATGGCAGTGCTGGCTCGAAGGGCCGAATGGCCTCCTCCTGCACCTATTGTCTATTGTCTATTGTCTATTGCCTATAAAAAGAAAAGTAAATTTGGATGAAAAGTTCATATTCCGTTATAAAACATCACCTGTCCATTCCCCCACAAATGCTGCCTGGCCCACTGAGTTCCTCCAGGACGTTGTCCCTCGCTCAATTTTCCAGCATTTGCAGTTCCTTGTGTCTCCATGCATCATTTGAAAAAAAAACTAACTCAAAGATAAGTCAACACATAGATTACCTTTCAATTAACAAGTAGACCCCATTGAGTTGGTTTGGAGATTAAATCCCAATATTAATCTCTATCTATTGCAAAACACCCACATTTTCTATTTTTATTATTTGAATCTTTAATCATAATCATTACAGTTTTGATCCAAATAACTTAATCAGTCAACAGAATAAGATGAAGGTCCTTCAATCAATTTAATAGCAATATCACCACTGTGTGCCTGGGCTCATTAATTCCACACTGTCCACACAGCATCAATGCTACTAACACGATGGGTGAAACAAAATGTACATCCTATATGAGCAGAATGAGCCAGAACCATGTGCTGGAGCTTACAATTACTACTCCTGAATTAACCAGAAAAATCTATCAATAACACTAATATAGATAAGAAAATATGGAGGCAAGGACTGTTCTCTTTTTGGCTATGTGTTATTAATATTGAGGATTAATGGTCATTCACACTAGTTCTGTGCTATCCCACTTTCTCATCCACTCCCTGCACATTAGGGGCTATTTGCAGACGGACAATTAACCTACAAACGGGCACGTTTTTTTGGCAGGAAACCGGAGTACCTGGAGGAAACCCACATGGTCACAGGGAGAATTTGTAAACTCCACACAGACGTTACCAGAGTTCGGGATGGAACCCAGGTCTCTGGGGCTTTGAGGCAGCAGCTCTACCATCTGCACTACTGTGCCATGCCATGAAGATCAAGATGATGAGACAGAGTTTCATGATTGCAATTAGAATAATGATTCTAAGCCACGGAAAGCTGCTTTTTCTCTCTGGTGAAATCATTGGTGGTCAATGAAACACCTTTACAGCTTTATAACAAAGGCATTTCAACCTCAGATTGATATCCAATTGATTGCATTTTCATGGCTGCCCTCTGGCTCCAGATATTTTGAATATATAACCCGGAAAAAAATATGAAGATTGACGCTTTTCATGGAAAAGAAACAAATCCCTGACTTTCAAAGACCAAATGTTCTAGATTTCTGTTGCATTTTCCAGCATAAAATCATTGAATCCAATTGCAAGCATTTAAAGATCAGACTAAAATATATTTGGATTTACATTTTGTCAAATTTACCGGCGGTTGATTATTCCTAAACTACTGTTAAATCAGCAGCAGTCAGTCACCAACTAATATAGAGCAGAGCCAGATTAGCAAAAGATGGTGGTTTAGAGGTGCAAAAATGACAGGGATTTAAAGTCTGACTAGACTTACTGTAACACATCTGTCACAACAGGCAGTGTCGGTTCTTCATCCATCAAATCCATTCCGTCATTCAGGCTACTGGTCCGTGAAATATCATTTGGGCTGCCTCCAATCGTATGCTTTCTCACTTTCAAAAATAGCACAAAAGGGAAAGGTGTGGAGGTAAATATAATTTTCAGTCGGAATCATTTGGAATCCATCAGCATTATCACAAGACTGCATCTTGAATTGCCACATTGATTAGTCGAAGTGAACAGAAGCTAAAATTAACAGCTTGCATGCAGGAAAAAACCAACAAATTTAGTCCATATTAATGAATATCATTCTAATATTTCAAATATATTCTTCATACGTAGATATATATCAAATACAAGTTCATATCTAATACCATGCATTATAATTAAAAGTACTCTTTTCAATAACTTGTTTATAAGGATTACAAGAAAATACAGGAAATGTAACATAATATGTGCATTTAGATTTAATGATTAAAATTCATGCATTGTGATTATTAATATAAATTGTAAAACAAACGTCTTTACTAGAAGCAATCAACTTTATTAAAAACAAATGCACTTAAAGTCTGATTAATTCATTGGTAATGAGCAAGTATGTTTGTCGTAGAAATCCTATTGTAAACATAGTGTGAGGGATACGCCTTGTAACTGGTGTGAGGGGCACCTTGAGGCACAGATGGTCAGGGAACACCCAGCAAAGCTGACCACCTGCATGCTAGGAGCCAGAGCAAGCTAGGAGCCAGAGCAAGCCAAGAACCACAAGGGAGTTGTAAATCAGGATCACTGATCTCCAGTAAAGTGGGAAGACAAACATGCAGCTGTTAGGACTAAGAGCCCAATTTTCTCCCATGTAAGGCAGGTAAGAAATTACAGCATGCCTGTGCCAACATTTACAAGAATTTTGCCAGTGGAAGTTTACTTAAATTGCACGAATCAGATGAAAGGAACACTCAAGTCAGGCCGAGGTTGGCCTGTGAAGACTTTGCATTAACTCAGGTGTAAAGATTACTGTATGAGCCAATGAACAATGAATCATTTATTAGAGTGATGCAATAAAAATGTATTTATTGAGTTTTATGGATTTTTGTATAAAATAAATGATTTGTTGGCACATATTAATCAAGGAACAGACCATGACTGCTTATTATGCAGGCTCAGATGAATTACTTCGTTTGGTTGTACAATGGAAACAAATGCTGAGACTGTCATTCACAAAACTCATTCTGCATTCAGGGCAGGCAGGAAGCAAAGCAGATGATATGTGGTAACACTGACATTCATTAACAAGCATTACCCCCAAAATAATGGCGCATTTATCTCAAGCCACTGATTTCAGAAATGAATTATTAATGGAGCATGAGAAAGCCAAACAGATTAGTGAACAATTATCTACTGTAACAACAGCAGACACCAATAACAACAGGCAAATAGACAATCGAAACAATGAGAACAGCACTGAGATCACCCATCTGTTTAATTTTCCACACTGCATCAGAGAATTAAATGGAGAAGGAATAAGCATTGGCCATGGAGAAAATTATACATGGAGAAACGAGTTGGGACAAAAGCAAAATTAATTCCTCAATGATCACAGTTCGGACTGCAGCATCTGAATAATTGTTACTGTAAGACAGACTTACCGGATTGTCTAAACATCCTTGTAAGACCTAACAAAGCAGAAATTGATGTGCATATAAAGATAAGCACACAAGATTATTCCTCAGCCTCATCATTATCGAGGCGATCAATCTTTCTTCGAACAAATATCCAAGTTGTAGATTTCAACTATTATCGCAAGACTGATCACTTGGCGGCAGTGGCGCATCGGGTAGTGCCACTGCCTCAGCGCCAGAGACCCGGGTTCTATCCTGTCCTCAGGTCCTGTGTGTGTGATGTTTGCACGTTCTACCTGTGACCACGTGCGTTTGCTCTGGTTTCCTCACACATGCCAAAGACATGCTAGTTTGTAGGTTAATTGACTTCTGTCAATTGGTGTGTGGAGAGGGGTACAATCTGGGGGGAATTGATGACAATCAGGTCAGTGTAGGATTAGTGTGAATGGGAGGACGATGGTTAACGTGGACTCAGTGGGCCGAAGGGCCTGTGTCCATGATGTAGCTTTCAATTCAATCCAATTCAATTATTAGCGAGGTTTCATATAACTTGTATAAGTTAGGTAAAAGACAGATAACATTTTATTTAGCATCTCCGGAGAACGTGGATAGGTGACAATCCGTATCAGAGAGCTTCTTCAGGCTGACAGTGGTGGGGGGAGAAAGGTGGGAAAGAGTGGTGTGAAGCAGCCAAAGCTTGGCAGGTGATAGGTGGATACAGGTGAGGGGGGTTGATGGGCAGATGGGTGGACAAAGGCCAGAGATGCAAAGACAAAAACGTGTGTAATATATTTGCTGTAAAATAATTGCAACTGTGACTGATTCTTGAGTATTGCCATCAGCATCTCTTTTAAAATTGAAGGATGGTTTTCTTTTTCCTCAATTTCTATGTAATTCCATTATGACAAGCATTAACCATCCCTGAAATCTGTTTAGAGAAGGTCATTAAGTCAGACAGATAGCATGAGGGAGCAGAATTAAGGCGCAGAATAAACATCCTGTATTAACTACTGTATCTCAAATACTAATTCAGCAACCACGCATGGTCAGTGTGGATCTCATCAACTTTGCTAATCCCACAGAGTCATCAGGATGTGTTTAAACTCTTGCTTTCAAACAAATCATCACACGCAAGAAAAATGATGAGGATGAAATTTCTGTGCATTAGTTCATTTCTACATTTTAACTCTAGTTGCACTGTGAATATATTTATGTACTGAACTGCATTTGGGCCAAGGGAACAAGCTGAATGTGCATGCTTCCCATGTAACAATGACAACTTGCACTGCTTTCAACTTGCCGAGTAATCCTTTCAAATTCTAGCTTGAGTTGGGAAGTTGTTTTCACTGCAGAGCCTGCCTTGCAGTTCAGGAAAGTCAAGATGCAGTTGAAGTCAGTGGTTGGAGATGTTTCTGCCGACTGGATAGCACACAACAATAGACAATAGACAATAGGTGCAGGAGAAGGCCATTCGGCCCTTCGAGCCAGCACCACCATTCAATGTGATCATGGCTGATCATTCTCAATCAGTTCCTGCCTTCTCCCCATACCCCCTGACTCCGCTATCCTTAAGAGCTCTATCTAGCTCTCTCTTGAATGCATTCAGAGAACTGGCCTCCACTGCCTTCTGAGGCAGAGAATTCCACAGATTTACAACTCTCTGACTGAAAAGGTTTTTCCTCATCTCTGTTCTAAATGGCCTACCCCTTATTCTTAAACTATGGCCCCTGGTTCTGGACTCCCCCAACATTTGGAACATGGTTTCCTGCCTCTAACGTGTCCAACCCCTTAATAATCTTATATGTTTCAATAAGATCCCCTCTCATCCTTCTAAATTCCAGTGTATACAAGCCTAGTCGCTCCAGTCTTTCAACATACGACAGTCCCGCCATTTCGGGAATTAATCTAGTAAACCTACGCTGCACGCCCTCAATAGCAAGAATATCCTTCTTCAAATTTGGAGACCAAAACTGCACACAGTACTCCAGGTGCGGTGTCACTAGGGCCCTGTACAACTGTAGAAGGACCTCTTTGCTCCTATACTCAACTCCTCTTGTTATGAAGGCCAACATTCCATTGGCTTTCTTCACTGCCTGCTGTACCTGCATGCTTCCTTTCAGTGACTGATGCACTAGGACACCCAGATCTCGTTGTACGTCCCCTTTTCCTAACTTGACACCATTCAGATAATAATCTGCCTTCCTATTCTTACCACCAAAGTGGATAACCTCACACTTATCCACATTAAACTGCATCTGCCATGCATCCGCCTACTCACACAGTCTGTCCAAGTCACCCTGCAACCTCATAGCATCTTCCTCACAGTTCACACTGCCACCCAGCTTTGTGTCATCTGCAAATTTGCTAATGATACTTTTAATCCCTTCATCCAAGTCATTAATGTATATTGTAAATAGCTGCGGTCCCAGCACCGAGCCTTGCGGTACCCCACTAGTCACTGCCTGCCATTCTGAACAATAAAAGCTCTCGGTACACATGACAATAATAATATACTAATGTTCCCGAGGTCTGATCACATGACATCCCAATCTCGGGTTTTGATCATACAATGTCTCGTTTTGGGACATTCAGCTGCTGCCTCATGGCGGCAGAGACCCGGGTCGATCCTGACCTCGGGTGCTGTCTGTACCGAGTTTGTCCTTCTCCCTGTGGATACGTGGGTTTCCTCCGGGTGCTCCGGTTTCTTCCCACATCGCAAAGCTGTGCAGGCTTGTATGTTAATTGGCCCTCTGTAAATCGTTCCTAGTGTGTAGGGAGTGGATCACCTATATCCAGCTATCACTTAAGATAGACACAACATGCTGGAGTATCTCAGCAGGACAGGCAGCGTCTCTGGAGAGAAGGAATAGGTGATGTTGTCCCGCTGTTACTCCACCATTTTGTGTCTATCTTTGGTGTAAACCAGCATCTGCAGTTCCTTCCTCCACCTATCATTTGCTAGGCTTTATCCCCCTCTACCTCTCTTTCAGCTTTCTTTCATCACCCCTCACAATGTTTGAAGGGTCCTGACCAAAAACGTCACCTATCCATGTTCTCCAGAGATGCTGCCTGACCCGCTGAGTTACTCCAGCACTCTGTGAAACGTCACCTATCCATGTTCTCCACAGATGCTGCCTGACCCGCTGAGTTACTCCAGCACTCTGTGAAACGTCACCTATCCATGTTCTCCACAGATGCTGCCTGACCCGCTGAGTTACTCCAGCACTCTGTGAAACGTCACCTATCCATGTTCTCCAGAGATGCTGCCTGACCACTGAGTTACTCTAGCACTCTGTGAAACGTCACCTATCCATGTTCTCCACAGATGCTGCCTGACCCGCTGAGTTACTCCAGCACTCTGTGTTGTTTTTATAAAACACTAGTTGTGAGGGCAATTGATCAGCTTACCAGGCACACAGCGCCACAGTGAGGTCCACACTGCAAATGGCAGCAAGCTTCAGAAACCAATCTCATAGCAGATTGTAAAGCACGCTAATCAACAATAAAATGTACAGGAATCGAGCAGTTCACAGTGAAACAACAGTAGTTGTTTTGAAATACAATTAATCTACTACCTAGAAAGGAAAGCAAAATACAATAAATAATTTTTCAACGTTATATTAAAGCTGTTAAGCTTTAGCTGGTGCTCATGACGTGGCCTGGCATTGTCAGCACACTGCGCTTGCAATATATTCAGCTATTTAATATGTACATTTAACACCAATTCTCAAATTACAATTTAAATAGCAATGATAACAATTTGGGAGGAATCTGGGGAAAATGTAATCGAGGTTATTCAAATCTCTGTATAACCCCATTTATAGACAATAGACAATAGGTGGAGCCAGCACCACCATTCAATGTGATCATGGCTGATCATTCACAATCAGTACTCCGTTCCTGCCTTCTCCCCGTACCCCCTGACTCCGCTATCTTTAAGAGCTCTATCTAGCTCTCTCTTGAAAGCATCCAGAGAATTGGCCTACACTGCCTTCTGAGGCAGAGAATTCAGCACATTTACAACTCTCTGACTGAAAATGTTTTTCCTCATCTCCGTTCTAAATGGCCCACCCCTTATTCTTAAACTGTGGCCCCTGGTTCTGGACTCCCCCAACATTGGGAACATGTTTCCTGCCTCTAATGTGTCCAATCCCGTAATAATCTTATATGTTTTAATTAGTGATATTTAATATGAGGAAACAACTTCCGTGTTCTGGTAGGTATTGTTTCTCCAGTTTGTTGTATTTCCCACCACAAAACTAAGAATGTCGAACAGTGCAGTGCAGGAACAGACCCTTTGGCCCACAATCTCTGTACCTAATACGATGTCAAATTCAACTAACCCCTTCTGCCTGGACACGAAGCAGATCCCTCCATGTGCCTGTCTAAAAACCTCGTAAACACCACTATCATATCTGCTTCAACCACCACCCCTGACAGCGCCCGCCAGGCCCCCACCACAGTGTACACACACCTGCCCCCACCACAGTGTACACACACCTGCCCCCACCACAGTGTACACACACCTGCCCCACACACAGGCAACTTTCACCTTACAGCTGGTCTTTGACATTTCCATCCTGGGATAAAGGTTCTGAGTGTCTACCCTATCAATGTTTGAGATGCATTTCCATTTTCCTTATAAAGCAATTCACAATTTTAAAAAAATCACAATTCTAAGAATAAAGGGGAGGCCATTTAAAACTGAGGTGAGAAAAAACTGTTTCACCCAGAGAGTTGTGAATTTGTGGAATTCTCTGCCACAGAAGGCAGTGGAGGCCAATTCACTGGATGAATTTAAAAAAGAGTTATATAGAATTCCAGGGGCTAGTGGAATCAAGGGATATGGGGAAAAGGCAGGCACGGGTTACTGATTGTGGACGATCAGCCATGATCACAATGAATGGCGGAGCTGGCTCGAAGTGCCAAATGGCCTCCTCCTGCAACTATTTTCTATGTTTCTCAAGTTAGAAATTAGGTGCAACTCTTAGTTTCATGCACCAACATTTAGATTGACGGCATAAAGATGCAGAAAGAGGGGCAGGCAAACCACATCACAATCAGTTGTCTCCACATTACATGCTTTTTACCAAAGCAAAATCTTCTCAAACTCATTGATGAGATACTATATTTATCCTTGGCAATGAACAATGGTAATAATTAATGGTTTAAAAACAATTCCAATAGCTATTCATCAGAGTCTTTCTATGGGCATTAGGCTTTGACAAGTTCACCAGTAATGAGTTGTGTACATGACCTGTAATTACTAGTGTAGAATAATGATTTCCATCTGCTCCCCTGATTTATTTCACATTAGGTCCCCATGTATATATTCATTCCGGTTCAAATTTCTGAATAGAAAGATTTAATATAACTTCATGTGGAATCATTTACTGCAATGTAAGCAAGCAAAATGTAAAGAGCAAACTACACTCTACCTCAAGTGTAATAACCAAACCTCAGCTGGTGCAGGGGTTAGTCCATCAGGTGCTTGCACAGTTCATGCATGTAAAGCACGTGTAGTATCTGCTCCACAATGATATGTGGGCACAGGGCAAACGACTGCATGGGGCACAGCTGATGCTCCGCTGAAGAGGGTAGTAACACCTTCTGCTGACGTACACCACACATGGAAACATTGAACCGCAGATGCTGGTTTACACAGAGTGCTGAGTAACTCAGCGGCTCAGGCAGCATCTCTGGGGAACATGGATAGGTGACGTTTCACAGAGTGCTGAGTAACTCAGCGGGTCAGGCAGCATCTGTGGAGAACATGGATAGGTGACGTTTCACAGAGTGCTGGAGTAACTCAGTGGGTCAGGCAGCATCTGTGGAGAACATGGATAGGTGACGTTTCAGATCTGACTGATTGTAGGAGGAAAAGAAATCCGGAAGAGAAGAGAGGCAGGACAAACCACAGCAGGTTACGGGTGGACACAGGCAAGTGGGGGAAGGGGTGGGGGCAGTTATAGCCAGGAGGTTGAAACAAAGGTCAGATGTAAAAGCAGAGGAGTGAGGCAGGATTGAAGAGTTGCAAATTGTGAAGCCAGAGGAAGGAATGTGGGAGAGGGGGGGGGGGGGGCGAGGTGGGAGTTCAGGTGGGGCACTGGGGAAGGAGGGATGATAAGGTGACTCCTACCTCCTCTCTTCCAGTTTTCTGCACACCCTATAATCAGTCTGAAGAAGGGTCCCAACCTGAAGCATCACCTGTCCCTGTTCCCCAGAGATGCTGCCTGACCCGCTGAGTTACTCCAGCAGTTTGTGTCTTCCAGAATATGCAAAGGGAATCGCCTCCATGAAGTGTAACAACTTGCAGCAGAGACTTAACACGGGAGCTGCCGTCTTTGCCGTGCTTGGACTAACACCTTCTGAACACGCACGACCCAACACATACTCAGCAGCAGATGCAACCGTCCATCGGTGCTAGTGAAAGGTGACATCATTGATTACTGCCAGGCTCGCTGATGATGGATTTCCTTTGACTGGTGCAATGATCATACAAGTGTTTGGTGTTTTCTGGGGTCCTTTAACGTCGGTCCAGTCCGCAGGTGGCCATGTGGCAGGTGCTGAAAGATCTCAAGGCCTGCACAAACCACTTGTTGCCGTACACAAACACAATACCGAGCACTTCCCCTTGGAATGCAGAACAAGCCAACCAGAGCAGGGAGAGGAAGGGGAAGCGAGGGGGCTTCCAGCAGGTATCCATCTCCATCCAGGGAGCAACTCTTACCTCATCCTTAGTCAGCAACATTACATGAAAACATAGAACAGAACAGCACAGGAACAGGCCCTTCAGCCCACAATGTCTGTGTCGAACGTGATGCCAAGTTAAAGTAATCTCCTCTGCCTGCTCGTGATCATATCCGTCTATTCCCTGCATATCACGTACCCATCTAAAACCCCACTACCACATCTGCCTGCACCACCACCCCTGGCAGCACGTTCCAGGCACCCACCCACCCTCTGTGTGGAACACTTGCCCCTCACATCTCCTTCAACCTTTGCCTCTCTCACCTTAAAGAAATGCTCTTGAGTATCTGATTTTCCTACCCTGGGATTTGGAGATATATATTACAAATACCTGCTGTCTCATCAATGTAAAACGTGACTTCCTTCTTGCCTTCCTTTTCATCGATGTGGTCATAGGTTATCCGTGGTATTGACAGTGTGTGCTCACTGCTATTTACCATCAACGCACTTTCATTATCATGTCCTGCTTTGCATTTTCGTTTATATTTCTTCAGCTGTAAGGAGGAAAGGTCAGTAAATATTTCGCATCAGTTACTAATATGAAATTCTGATACTCCTCCATTTTGCAGAACAAAGTATGCATTCACAAAGCAGTATCAGCAATAGGCAATCAGTAATCAGTACAACACATGATGCCTCAGAAAAGCACAAAGACTCTTCACACCCCTGTAACAGTCTGTTCGAACTCCTTCCATCGGGCAGACGATACAAGGCCTTCTTCGCCCGCATCTCCAGACTCAGGAACAGCTTCATCCCCAGGGCCATAGCTGCTATGAACCAGTCCTGCTGAGCCGGATGGTCACCTCGCACAGTGAACCGGCACAGATCTACTTGTACTTTATTCTGTCTTAAAACTGTTACAATTTGTTTCGTTGGGTTGTTGTTGTTTAAATTAATTAATTTATTGCATCGTATGGGAGGCGCATTCCCAATCTCGTTGTACCCCTGTACAATGACAATAAAGATATATTGTATTGTATTGTATTGTAGTGGGCGAGAAAAGGCTCTGAAAGTGGGTTCAGAGGCTGGATTGGAAGATGAACTCTACCCATTACTTCCAATGAAGACAACAGACCAGTTTAAAGCTGCCCACTCTTCAATGTTATATTGTAAATGTCTCAACTACCTTCCCTGGCAGCTCACAGGCCAAATACATGCTTGGTGATCCTGGGCCTCCTCCACTGCCAGAGTGAGGCCACACACAAAGTGGAGGAGCAGCACCTCATATTCCTCGGGTAGCTCACAACCCAATGGTATCATCGTTGATGGACACAAAAAGCTGGAGTAACTCAGTGGGACAGGGAGCATCTCTGGAGAGACCCTTCCTCAGACGTTGAATTGTTCTGTTTTAGGTAACTAACCTACAAACACCACTCTCCCCCTCACCTTCTATCCCAATCTCTTCCCTGTGCCCCACTTGGATGCGCTAAGATTTCTTCCTTTTCCCCATTCCCTTCCACCTATATTCCTTTTCTCCACATTTCATGCCTTCTATCCTTATCTCCTTATCTCATACCTTCTATCTTTTCATGTCAGGCCTTTGTCCAACCATCTGCCAATAAAAAAAAGACCCTCACCTGCACCCACCTATCACTTGCCAGGTAGACTCAAAATGCTGGAGTAACTCAGCGGTTCAGGCAGCATCTCTCAAGAGAAGGAATGCCAGGCTTTGCCCCATCCCCACCCAGCTTTCTCCACCCTACTACAATCTGAAGAAGGGTCCCAACCAGAAATATCATCTATCCATATTTCCCAGAGATTCCCAGAACTCAGCAGGAGAGAGTTACTCCAGACGTTACCTATCCATGTTCTCCACAGATGCTGCCTGACCTGCTGAGTTACTCCAGCACTCTGTGAAACATCACCTATCCATGTTCTCCACAGATGCTGCCTGACCCGCTGAGTTACTCCAGCACTCTGTGAAACGTCACCTATCCATGGTCTCCAGAGATGCTGCCTGACCCGCTGAGTTACTCCAGCACTCTGTGAAACATCACCTATCCATGGTCTCCAGAGATGCTGCCTGACCCGCTGAGTTACTCCGGCACTTTGTGTCTTTTCTCGGTGGTAGGTTAATTGATAAAGTGTGGGTGGGTGGCAGGAGAGTGAGGTAGAGCGAGGGGAATTGGCGAGAATGCAAGAGGAAAAGTGGGACTAAGGAGAATTGGCATTGGCGTTTAATGGAGCCTGCTCAGTCATGCAAGCAGGTAGTGCAGACCAGACTATTCATTGGTTTCAGTCCCCATGGATCCAATGTTGTGAATGGCTCTTGCTAATTCAACCCAGCCTCCATTATGTGAGGCCTGCCTGTAGCGCGGCGGCACGGTAGCGCAGGGGTAGAGTTGCTGCTTTACAGCGAATGCAGCGCCGGAGACTCAGGTTCGATCCTGACTACGGGTGCTGCACTGTAAGGAGTTTGTACGTTCTCCCCGTGACCTGCGTGGGTTTTCTCCGAGATCTTCGGTTTCCTCCCACACTCCAAAGACGTACAGGTATGTAGGTTATATTGGCTGGGTAAATGTAAAAAAAAATAAAAAATTGTCCCTAGTGGGTGTAGGATAGTGTTAATGCTGGGCGGCACGGACTTGGTGGGCCGAAAAGGCCTGTTTCCGGCTGTATATATATGATATGATGATATGATATGTATTTCTCAAAGAGGAGTGAATCAGAAGATGCTGCAAATACTGTACTAAGCAGGTCAAATAGCATCAGTGAAGAGAAAGAGTGAATATTTCAGATCAATCTATTTGGTTTGCCTCTGGACAACTGGTCTGAGGAAATTTGTGTAAGGTTCTGAAAGACAGCTGGTCAGGTCATGGATATGAAAGGTTGAAAGGGTTACGGACCAAGCATGGGCATCTGGGACTGGCATAGATGGGGCATCTGGGATTGGCATAGATGGGGCATCTGGGACTGGCATAGATGGGGCATCTGGGACTGGCATAGATGGGGCATCTGGGACTGGCATAGATGGGGCATCTGGGACTAGCATAGATGGGGCATCTGGGACGCATAGATGGGGCATCTGGGACTGGCATAGATGGGGCATCTGGGACTGGCATAGATGGGGCATCTGGGACTGGCATAGATGGGGCATCTGGGACTGGCATAGATGGGGCATCTGGGACTGACATTGGCAATTTGGGGTGAAGGGCCCGTTTCATCACTGTATGACTATTTCACGTATAATCTGTATTTATCTAACATTCACTTCTAGTGTATGTCCACCCATTGGCCACTCAATCCCCCCCCCCCCTCATTTGCTCACCTGCGTCCATCTATCACTTGCCAGGCTTCGTCCCACCCCCACCTCTTTTCCAGTTTTCTCTCTCCTACTCCATCAAACTGAAGTGTCTGAAGTGTCCCAACATGACGTTTCAGGTCGTGACACTTCTTCAGATCCTTTTTCATGAAATAAGTCAAGTATGCTATGCTAAATGAATGCTTAAGCATATGAAATGTTACCTGTTTTCTCACATGTGGACTGGATGGTGTGGCTGTTATTTTGGAAGTGTGGTCTGGAGGCATCACATACATCTTCCACGTAGCAGTGGAGCTGTGGGTCTTCTCTGCAGCATAGCATCTCCATGAGGTCTATAAAAGGCAAGGCAAGAATTACAGCTGAACAAAAATAAAGTCATAGAGTGATAGAGTCATACAGCACAGCACCAGGCCCTTCAGCCCAACTTGTCCATGCTGACCAAGATGCCCCATTTTGGTAGGTCCCATTTTGCCTGTGTTTGGCCCCTTATTCCCCCAAACCATTCCCCTCCATGTACTCACCCTGTACCACGGACCTAAACAGCAATGTAGTAACTGCAAAGTATTATAAAAGCAATAGGCTTAAAATCATAAGCATTGTAAAAGCAATGCAAGCATGGATGAATTGGCAGCAGAGGCTGCTTTCCATGCTGTGCGATTCTATAATTCTAAATCAGTGACACCGACAATGGTCATGGTGAAGGTGCAAAGGCAAGCAATCCTTCCGTATAGATATGGCAGTAAAACTGGGTACAAAAGGTTCCAAGCACAACATAAGATATGGGAGCAATATTAGGCTATTTGGCCCATCAAGCTCATTGGCCCATTGAGCGTTTGATAGCACTGGGCCTGTACTCGCTGGAGTTTAGAAGAATGAGGGGAGACCTCATTGAAACGTACTAAATAGTGAAAGGCTTGGATAGAGTGGATGTGGAGAGGATGTTTCCGCTAGTGGGAGAGTCTAGGACTAGAGGTCATAGCCTCAGAATTAAAGGATGTTCCTTTAGGAAGGAGATGAGGAGGAATTTCTTTAGTCAGAGGGTGGTGAATCTGTGGAATTCTTTGCCACAGATGGCTGTGGAGGCCAAGTCAGTGGATATTTTTAAGGCAGAGATAAATAGATTCTTGATTAGTACAGGTGTCAGGGGTTATGGGGAGAAGGCAGGAGAATGGGGTTAGGAGGGAGAGATAGATTAGCCACGATTGAATGGCAAAGTGGACTTGATGGGCCGAATGGCTAATTCTGCTCCTATCACTGATGAGGCTTCTCCGCAATTGTTGCCCAAGAACTCCAAGGTTGGAATTTGAAAGTAGGATCGTATTACAGAGAGTCAACAGGACTTTTCCAGTCAATGTATTTAAAATTGAGGACAAGATCCACAAAGACCGAGCCACGACATGAGTCTATGAATAGACAATGACAATGTATACAAGTCTGCTCTCTGTTCACAGTGAGTGGTACGTCCAAGGTCGTACATTTAGAACAACACTTGCGTGACTAGTTGTGGCAGGTTTACCTCATATACAGCATGCAAATCTGGATATTCTGTGCCTTTGAATTGCTGACCCCACTTTCAGAGAGCTGTATATCTGCCTAATTTGACTTCCCAAAGTGCTACACCGCACTCCACACAACAATTGTGCAATGATTTCAGTTCCACGTCTACAGAGTTTGGGTTTTGAGTGAACAGGAAAGCAATCCTGCCTCAAATGCTACAAATTGATATGAATTGCCTGATACCCGATAAGACTTGGAGTAGACTTGATGCGCTGAATGGCCTCATTCTGCTCCAATAGACAATAGACAATAGGTGCAGGAGGAGGATCTTGAGCAGGCAACTAAGAGTTGCCCTTGGCATCATGAAGGGCCTGTTCCTGAACTGTTCAATGTTCTATGATGGAGAAACTCAATGGGTCAGGCAGCATCTGTGGAGAACATGGATAGGTGACGTTTCACAGAGTGCTGGAGTAACTCAGTGGGTCAGGCAGCATCTGTGGAGAACATGGATTGGCCAGAGGTAGAGATGCTGCTGACCCACTGAGTTTCTCCATCATAGAACATTGAACAGTTCAGGAACAGGCCCTTCATGATGCCAAGGGCAACTCTTAGTTGCCTGCTCAAGATCCATATGTCCCAATTCCACTGGTCCCAGACTTCCAGCCTGAATACTGTCCGACCGCCACTATCCTCTGCCTTCTATCAGTAATCCCGTAGTGAATCCACAGGACCAAATCATTTAACCTCATGCCTCTTAACCTTCTGGATCGGCCTACCATGGAGGACACATTTAAAACACTTTTTTTTTCCCCCATTATATTTTCTTGTGTTATAAAATCCTTTAACTATAGCATCATCCAGCTATCAAAAGCTCTGTTCAAAAATTGTCAATATAACATTTAGAATGATAACAACTATTTTCTTAAATGCAAGTGATGCAGCTGGGATGTATAATTTGATGTTGAACTAGAAAGCTTGCTGCCTGAGATGCTATCTGCACTGTTAATTCTTTGCAAAGGACACCGTTTACTGACATTCTATACAAAAGCATTGAGTGACACGTACTATCTAGATTTGCTTGTCGGTGACCAAGTCAACCTGCCACAATAAGTCCTGTAATTATTGTTATAAATACCCTTTCCACAGAATAAGCACCAATTACTGCCAGTCAGTCTCTCTGGCATTTATAATTAAGTGTCACAAGTGGAATTTCCATTCCTTCAGGTTTTACTTGTTGACGATAGAAAGGAAAGAGAAATTAACTTTTTTATTGTCTCTCTTATTCCTCTCCTTAATCCAGTTTTTCCCACCCTCAATTTACTTTTCCCCCGACCTGAAACATCATCCAGAGATGCTGCCTGACCCGCTGAGTTACTCCAGCGCTCTGTGAAACGTCACCTATCCATGTTCTCCAGAGATGCTGCCTGACCCGCTGAGTTACTCCAGCACTCTGTGAAACGTCACCTATCCATGTTCTCCACAGATGCTGCCTGACCCGCTGAGTTACTCCAGCACTCTGTGAAACGTCACCTATCCATGTTCCCCACAGATGCTGCCTGACCCGCTGAGTTACTCCAGCACTCTGTGAAACGTCACCTATCCATGTTCTCCACAGATGCTGCCTGACCTGCTGAGTTACTCCAGCACTCTGTGAAACGTCACCTATCCATGTTCTCCACAGATGCTGCCTGACCCGCTGAGTTACTCCAGCACTCTGTGAAACGTCACCTATCCATGTTCCCCACAGATGCTGCCTGACCCGCTGAGTTACTCCAGCACTTTGTTTTTTTGTTGTAAATTAGAACCCCGTTTCAACATTTAAACATAATGGAAAGTTGCCATTAAGTTAATTCGTTTAGGAGTGTCAACTGCATTTTGAAATGGCATCTTATCAACAACCTAATATTGTTATGTATAAATGGCATCTTATCAACAACCTAATACTGTTATGTATAATAAATAGACAGCACTCAAGCCTGCAGCAATATAACTTATTCGTTGCATTTTATAAAGAACATGGCACAGTAAAGCACATGAACAGGCCTTTGCCCACAATGCCCGTACTGAACATGACGCCAAGATAAACGAATCTCCTCTGCCTGCACGTGATCCATATCCCTCCATTCCCTGCATATAGAAACATAGAAAATAGGTGCAGGAGTAGGCCATTTGGCCCTTCGAGCTAGCCCCGCCATTCAATATGATCACGGCTGATCATCAATACCCTGTTCCTGCTTTCTTCCCATATCCCTTAAATCCATTCGCCCTAAGAACTATATCTAACTCTCTCTTGAAAAAATCCATGTAGCATTGAAAAACCTCTTAAATATCACTATCGTATCTGCCTTCACCACCACCCCTGGCAGTGTGTTCCAGGCACTCACCCTCTGTGTAAAAAGACTTGGCCAGCAAATCATCTTTAAACTTTGCCCCTCTCACCTTAAAGCTACGGCCTTGAGCCTTTGACATTTCCACCCTTGATAAAAAGGTTCTGGCTGACCACCCTATCAACGCCTCCCATAATCTGAGATACTTCTGTCATGTTTCCATACTCAAACTTTGTTTAGGACTTGCGATTGTCATAAGGTCATAAGTGATCGGAGCAGAATTAGGCCATTCGGCCCATCATGTCTACTCTGCCATTCAATCATGGCTGATCTATCTCTCCTTCCTAACCCCATTCTCCTGCCTTCTCCCCATAACTCCTGACACCCGTATTAATCAAATATTCTATCTATCTCTGCCTTAAAAATATCCATTGACTTGGCCTCCACATCCTTCTGTGGCAAAGAATTCCACAGATTCACCACCCTCTGACTAAAGAAATTCCTCCCCATCTCCTTCCTAAAGGAACGTCCTTTAATTCTGAGGTTTTGACCTCCAGTCCTAGACTCTCCCACTAGTGGAAACATCCTCTCCACATCCACTCTATCCCATTATAATTTATACCTGTCATCCATTTCTGTGTGTCATAGGGCTTTGAATGAGTAACCAAACTACAAGTACTGGTGTGGAGGATAAATTAATGGATGGTTTCTTACAGCTTTTTCTATATCAGTATGTGAAGGAACCATTTGGAGAAGAGGCTATTTTATATCGTTCAGTGCACTAGGCCAAGAACTGGACCAAAGGCATCTCTCCTACTTTCTATCCTCTCCACCAAAGCTCCACTAGTAACCCTGCTAAAATAACTTGAGATAGGGAAAGCCAAGATCTATCCTTTGGAACCCTAAGAAACGAAGGCTCAATCACCCAATGCAAAGACCTATAAATCAAATCCGACGTTAACTGAATGGATGAATATTGCCAATGTAGTTCATTTTTATCCCCAAATACTTGACAATTACAAAATAGGGCTCCAAGACACACTTGCAAGATAAAAGAATGACTTCCAATCAAACTACATTAACTACATAATGCAAAATGTCAATTTCCTTGTGTCCATGCTGATATTAATGCCTTTGATTGTACAGACACAAAAAGCTGGAGTAACTCAGCGGGTCAGGCAGCATCTCTGGAGAACATGGATAGGTGACGTTTCACAGAGTGCTGGAGTAACTCAGCGGGTCAGGCAGCATCTCTGGAGAACATGGATAGGTGACGTTTCACAGAGTGCTGGAGTAACTCAGCGGGTCAGGCAGCATCTCTGGAGAACATGGATAGGTGACATTTCACAGAGTGCTGGAGTAACTCAGTGGGTCAGGCAGTATCTCTGGAGAAAAGGAATAGGTGATGTTTCTGAAGAAGAGTCTCGACCCAAAACATAACCTGTTACTTTTCTCCAGAGATGCTGCCTGACCCGTTGAGTTACTCCAGCGTTTTGTGTCTGTCTTCGGTTTAAACCAGCATCTGCAGTACCTTCCTACACCTTTGATTATACATACGACACATACCTGAATGAGAGAGGCCGCAGCAGGTATCTGTCGACTGAAGTGCTTCTGACGCTGTTTCTGTTGAACCTTAAGAGCAAATCCAGATCCCAGTATTCCCTTAAAATTAAGTGTTTAATTAAAGCACTTTACGTAAAGTTATTTTATTATACTATTAAATCGCTTTTATAAAGCATTATACAGAACTATGGTATCAATCACTTATGACACAACACTAAGCTGTGTATTGAAGACAGATTTTTAAAAACGTAAACTATTCTCATCATCTTTTTTAAAAAATAATAATAATAATATTCATTTATTGTCATTGCAACGAGTACAACGAAATTAAAAAATAGCCAATCCTGACGGTGCGTACAAACATATATGCAATAAATGCAAAAACAAATAAATACATAAATACAATTATATTAAGTACAAGATTTTTTAACGGTGTTGCCTAGTGCAAAGGTAGTGTTCAGTTCTCGTATGGCCCTGGGGTAAAAACTGTTCTTAAGTCTGTTTGTTCGGGATTTGATCGACCTGAAACGTCGACCAGAGGGCAGATGAACAAACAGACGGTGGCCGGGGTGGGATGGATCTTTTATTATTTTGCCTGCTCTACTGAGGCAGCGTAGGCTGAACAGGTGCTCCAGGGAGGGCAGTGAGCAGCCGATGATCTTCTGGGCCGTCGTGATGACCCTCTGAAGGGCCTTCCTGTCCTTTTCTGAGCAGCTGGCATACCATGTGGTTATACAGTATGCCAGCACACTCTCGATGGAGCAGCGATAGAAGGACAACATGAGCTTCTCCTGCAGGTTGGTGTTCCTGAGGATCCTCAGGAAGTGGAGTCTCTGCTGTGCCTTCTTTACTGTGGTGATGGTGTTGGTAGACCAGGTAAGATCCTCTGCGATGTGCGTACCCAGGAACCTGAAAGCGGGTACCCTTTCCACACAGACCCCATTGATGTAGAGTGGGTCGTAATCTACACTGGTTTTTCTAAAGTCAATTATAAGTTCCTTTGTTTTGGAGGAGTTCAGGACCAGATTGTTCACTGAACACCATGCTGCCAGCCTTTGGATTTCATCCCTATAGGCTGTCTCATCTCCTCCTGAGATGAGTCCAACCACAGTCGTGTCATCCGCGAACTTGATGATGGTGTTGGTGGGATGGGTGGGGGCGCAGTCGTGAGTGTAGAGGGAGTAAAGGATGGGGCTCAACACACAGCCCTGTGGTGAGCCGGTGCTCAGTGTAATGGTGGAGGAGAGGTGAGGGCCTATTTTGACGGTCTGGGGGCGGTTGGTCAGGAAGTCCTTGATCCATTGGCAGATGGTTTGGGAAAATCCAAGGTCGGAAAGTTTGGTGACCAGTCTGCTCGGGATGACCGTGTTAAAGGCAGAGCTGAAGTCGAGGAAGAGCATCCTCACATAGCTCCCCTGGTGTTCAAGGTGGGTCAGTGCAGTGTGAAGAGCAGTGTCGATGGCATCCCCTGTAGACCTATTTGCTCTGTAGGCAAACTGGTGTGGGTCGAAGGTGGGTGGGAGGCTGGCTTTGATGTGCTGCAGGACCAGTCTCTCGAAGCACTTTGTGATGACCGGTGTGAGTGCTACCGGACGGTAGTCGTTAAGACCGCTGATGACAGACTTTTTCGGCAGTGGGATGATTGTGGCGGACTTCAGGCAGGGAGGGATGGTGGATTTTAAAAGGGACAGGTTGAAGATTTTTGTGAAGACCTCAGATAATTGGTCTGCACATTCCCTCAGCACTCTGCCCGTCACACCATCGGGGCCTGCAGCTTTCCTGGGATTCACTGCTCTGAGCACGCGCTTAACATCATACTCCTGCACAGTGAAGGTGTTGCTGTCAGGTGCTGGAGAGGGTGTTATGTCTGCCACTGTAGCTTTCACCTCGAAACGAGCAAAGAAACAGTTAAGTTCCTCTGCCAGCGAGGCGTCGCCGTCGGCAGTCGTGCGGTTGCTGGTCTTGTAGTTGGTGATGTGCTGGATGCCTTGCCATACCCGCCGTGGGTCATTGTTGGTAAAGTGGTCCTCAATCTTCCTCTTGTAGGACGCTTTGGCATCCTTGATGCCTCTCTTCAGGTTGGTTCTAGCAGCACTGTATAGAGCTCTATCACTAGACCTGAAGGCGGTGTTACGGTCCTTGAGGAGAGACCTGACATCCTTTGTCATCCAGACCGTCATACAAAATATTTCTAATCAATAACACCAAACTGTAGATTTCAAAAGAAGCAGCACTTTACATTTTCCATAAATACATAGACTAAAAATATTTATATGTACAATTAACTCAAGTGAACACAAAATAACTGCCGTAAAACTTTCTCTGCAGTAACACCACAAACATTTTGCACAGATGTTCAACTTTTTTGATTTGTAAATGATTCTTCGAAGTAAAAACAAAAATCAACAAGAATCCCATTTCTAACAAAATGTTCTATTTGATCTGAACAGTTAAAATGAAAAAAGTCATTTTAGTTTGCTATCTTAATGAACATATTCTTCAGGTTGGCCAGAAGTGTATAAGTCAGTTTTGCAGTCATTTTGAAGCTAATCTCTCCTTTTAAATTCAAATGTCATTTAAGGTCATACCTCCTTTCAAAACTATTTTTTCAGCTTAGTATCTTAGAACAAAGAGTTTATGAATTGACAAAAAAATGTGATGCAGTAGCCATATTACAAATGATATTTTCTTGGTACGGACTTATTCCAAAGATTCCCATTGCCAACTAGCTATCTCCTCTGAGTCCATTGGAAGATGTATGGCTGCTTCTACTCTTTCAAAATGATATTATACCTTCTACCAACTATCATGACAAACCAATGTTGATTTCTCATTTTTTTAAAAGGGGTCATACATATTCACCCTATGTAAAATATAATCTGTCTGATCTCTGATATTAAAAGGCCAAAATCAAATTATGGATGTCAGGAGTTATGGGGAGAAGGCAGGAGAATGGGATTTAGGGGGAAAGATAGATTAGCTATGATTAAATTGCGGTGTAAACCCGATGGGCCGAATGGCCTAATTTTGCTCCTATCACTTATAAATTTATGAACATAAAATTTAGGCAGTAAAAGTTAAATAATGTACTTACAGCTGGAAGTGCAAAGAAAGATATTGCAAACACAGAGAAGCAAGAAGCTATTGTCTTTCCAATCCATGTCTGTGGAACTTTGTCACCATATCCAATTGTTGTAACTGTTACCTAAGAATAAAAAAACTAATCATTGAAGTTATGGTCAAAACACAAGTCAGCGGGTCAAGCAGCATCTGCGGAGGGAATGGACAGACAATGTTTTGGGTCATGACCCTTCTTCAGACTGATGGTCGGGGGGAGAAAGTTGGGGAAGCGAGGTGGAGGTGCGACAAAGCTTGGCAAAGTGAGGGTGGGTGGTTTGACGGGTGGAGTAAGTGACTGAGGCTGGAGATGAACAGGAGACAAAAGGGCATCAGGATTCAGGATTCAGGATTCAGGATTCAGGATATCTTTATTTGTCATCCAAAAAACAATTTTTTTGGACGAGATTTCGTCACCCACAGTCCAACAATAAGAGCAATAAAATAAGCAAATTACACAACCCCAACCAACACAAAACACAAAAAAAAATAAGGAGAGCAGGGGAGGAGTGAAAGAGGGAGGGATATGGGTTGAAGAGGACCAGGTTGGGAAAGAGGGAGATAAGCTGCCACATTATGCTTTAAGTCAGTCATATTTAAATGAATATCTAAAGACTTGGCAGTGTTTCTTATGAATTTGTTGACTTCTGAATGCAGTTGAAGCTAATTGAGTTTTCAAAAGCACAAGTTATTGCTCACAGCAAAAAAATAATGCTGAATATCTCCATTTCACGCATATAAAACTGAAAATATTGGCTTTATGTTTCTGTGTTCTGCAGAACAAGCTAAAGGGAGATGTAGGCATAAAGCATTAAAGGGAGATTAAATGCAAGCCAAAGCATCAGAATTTGAACATGTAAAAACATGTGAGGTTATTCACTTTGGAAGTAAGAATAGAAAGGCAGATTATTATCTGAATGGTGTCAAGTTAGGAGGAGGGGGAGTTCAACGAGATCTGGGTGTCCTAGTGCATCAGTCAATGAAAGGAAGCATGCAGGTACAGCAGGCAGTGAAGAAAGCCAATGGAATGTTGGCCTTCGTAACAAGAGGAGTTGAGTATAGGAGCAAAGAGGTCCTTCTACAGTTGTACCGGGCCCCGGTGAGACCGCACCTGGAGTACTGTGTGCCGTTTTGGTCTCCAAATTTGGGGAAGGATATTCTTGCTATGGAGGGCGTGCAGCGTAGGTTCACTAGGTTAATTCCCGGAATGGCGGGACTGTCGTATGTTGAAAGGCTGGAGCGATTGGGCTTGTATACACTGGAATTTAGAAGGATGAGGGGGGATCTTATTGAAACATATAAGATAATTAGGGGATTGGACACATTAGAGGCAGATAACATGTTCCCAATGTTGGGGGAGTCCAGAACAAGGGGCCACCGTTTAAGAATAAGGGGTAGGCTATTTAGAACGGAGATGAGGAAGAACTTTTTCAGTCAGAGAGTGGTGAAGGTGTGGAATTCTCTGCCTCAGAAGGCAGTGGAGGCCAGTTCGTTGGATGCTTTCAAGAGAGAGCTGGATAGAGCTCTTAAGGATAGCGGAGTGAGGGGGTATGGGGAGAAGGCAGGAACGGGGTACTGATTGAGAGTGATCAGCCATGATCGCATTGAATGGCGGTGCTGGCTCGAAGGGCTGAATGGCCTACTCCTGCACCTATTGTCTATTGTCTATAAAAAGAAAAGTAAATTTGGATGAAAAGTTTATATTCCGTTTTTCCCTGACTAAAGATAACCAGGATATAGAAGGACTTTGTTTAATTTTTCTTCCAGTAACTTTATCCAGCTGCAATGACATCACCGGCAGAACTGGGGTTCCCACAGGGCCTAGACTGTTTTAATTACAAACCGAGACCATGACTCAGGGATAGACCAAAAGCTCGAGTTTCATGACACCACAAAATGTAGTGTCATCATTCTTCATCATGTGAGAGGATTGCATCATAGTTTAGTTTAGTCTGTAGCAAGTTAGCTGAATGGATCAAATGTTTGCCAATAACATGATACTAAATAAAACCACAAGATATAGGTGCAGAATTAGGCCATTCAGCCCAGAGTCTGCTCCCCATTCAATAATGGATGATCTATCTTTCCCTCTCAATCCCATTCTCCTGCCTTCTCCCCATAACCTTTGAGGTCCTTACTAATCAAGAGCCTATCAATCTCTGCCTTAAAAATACCAATGATGGCCTCCACAGCTGTCTGTGGCAATTAAATCCTCAGATTCACCACTCTGATTAAAGAAATTCCCCCTCATCTCCACTCTAAATGTATGTCATTTTGTCCTGAAGCTGTCTCCTCTGGTCCTAGACTCTCCCATGACTGGAATCAAATTGTTGTATTTAACAGGCTTTTAGGTAGGTACCTGACAGGAATAGAGATCTCTACCCTACAGGACTGCAGAAGATCAGTCACAAATTTCATTCAGAACAGAGATCAATACATTTTTTAACGTTCCAGAAGTCAAGGGATGTGGGAATAGTGCAGGAAAATAGAGACAGAAGATTGTCCATAAATATGTCAAGTGGCAAGGCAGACTACAGGGGCCAGATGCTCCAATACTTTTATTGCTTAGTTTAGCTTAATTTATTGTCATCTTTTCCAAGCTACAGTGAGAACATTTTGTTGTGTGCTCATCAGTCAAATAAAAGACCAGGCATGATTATAATCAAGCCATCTACTAGTTACAGATATAGGATAAAGGGTACAACATTTAGTGCAAGATACAGTCCAGTTAAAGATAGTTCAAAGGTCTCCAATGAGGTAGATGGAAGGTCAGGACCACACTCTAGTTGGTGAGAGGACGGTTCTGTTGCCTGATGACAGCTGGGAAGAATCTGGCCCTGAATCTGGAGGTGTGCATCTTGCCCGATGGGAGAGGGGAGAAGAGGGAGTGACCGGGGTGAGACTGGTCCTGGACTATGCTGCTGGCCTTGCTGAGGCAGCGTGAAGTTAATGGAAGGGAGGTTGGTTTGCGTGATGGTCTCGGCTACGTCCACAACCCTCTGCAATTTCTTGCGGTCTTGGATGGAGCTGTTCCCAAACCGTGCTCAGATGGATTCCGCTAAAATGCTTTCTACAGCGCATCTGTAGAAGTGGGTGAGAATTGTTGGGAACATGCCAAACTTCCTAGGCATTCTCTGGAAGTAGAAGCATTGGTGTGCTTTCCTAGCCAGAGTTTAATTTAACAATGATCTATTCAGTCAAAGTGCCTTGTCAGCTGCCGGCTGCAAATGCACGTTAGTTTTCAATAACATGTAAACCATACTTCAAACATCAACACGTCTCCATCTCTGGTCATTTAAGAAACGTGCAGCCTTTATGTTTGCTACTGATGCCACAATCACACGTGTTCCCAGATTATACATCACTAGCCACTGTTTGCAGAGGGTGCAGAAGACGTTTACCCAAATGCTGCCTGGGTTGGAGAGTATTAGCTACAAGGAGAGTGTGGACAAACTGGATGGTTTTCTCAGAAGTGCCACAGGTTGAGTAGTAGACACCTGTAGAGATTAGAGATCTATCAGAGACCTGATAGAAGTATATCAAATTTAGATTTAGATTTAGAGATACAGTGCAGAAACAGGCCCTTCGGCCCACCGGGTCCACGCCGCCCAGCGATCCCCGCACATTAACACGATCCTACTAGGGACAATTTTACATTTGCCAAGTCAATTAACCTACAAACCTGTACGTCTTTGGAGTGTGGGAGGAAACCAAAGATCTCGGAGAAAACCCACACAGGTCACAGGGAGAACGTACAAACTCCGTACAGTACAGCACCCGTAGTCGGGATCGAACCCGGGTCTCCGGCGCTGCATTCGCTGTAAGGCAGCAACTCTACCGCTGCACCACCATGCCAAATTATGAGAGGTATGGATGGAGTAGACAGTCAGAACCTTTTTCCCCCAGGGTGGAAATGTCGAAAACGAGAGGGTATAGCTTGAAGGTGAAAAGTGCAAAGTTTAAAGGAGACTTTTTTACACAGAGGGTGATGGGTGCCCTGAATGTGCTGCCAGGGGTGGTAGTGGAGGCAAATACCATAATGGTGGTCAAGAGGTTTTTAGAGAGACCCATGAATATGGAGGGATGTGGATCACGTGCAGGCAGAGGAGATTAGTTGAACTTGGCATCATATTCAGCATGGACATTATGGCCTGAAGGGCCTGTTTCTGTGTTTTACATTCTGGATTCAAAAAATGTGCCATTTCATTTTAAAACAAACACCGATTCTAAAGCATAAAATAGGAGTGAATATAACTAATCTGACTATTTTATACAAAAATGTCATTGACAACATATCATCAGATGTGAAGCAGCTTACCACTCCCCACCACAAAGCATCGGCACAACATATCATCAGATGTGAAGCAGCTTACCACTCCCCACCACAAAGCATCGGCACAACATATCATCAGATGTGAAGCAGCTTACCACTCCCCACCACAAAGCATCGGCACAACATATCATCAGATGTGAAGCAGCTTACCACTCCCCACCACAAAGCATCGGCATAATTTCCAAACCCTGTCATCCCTTTCTCATCCACGGCATCTTTCTCAGCCAGGTACACGAAATAGGAAGAAAATATCAGGCCCAAGAAACCTATGTACAGTGTGGTTATGAGTTCCTGCAAAATAAAACATTGATTATGCATGGATTATTGACTGATCTCAGTGAAGAACAGCTTTTTCCCCAACAACTATCAGGCTCGTGAACACTAAACACGAACCGAACTGTGGACTATTTTAATCGCATTCAGGACTTTGGGCTTTTTGCACGAGGATTGGGGTTTTTAAACAATACATTTTTTTTGTTTATTATATTATCTATGAGTACTGTGATCACAGGCCTGTTATGCCACTGCACATAAGAATTATGTCGTTCCATGGTCGGTATATATGACAATTACTCTTGACTTTTGAATTACAGCAGATTTTTTTAGTTTGTTAACCATATATTTGAAATCATTCACCAGGTGACATTAGGAGGAACACAGGAAAAGATACAGCATTTTGTATGTATGTTCTTCCCCTCATTTGAACAGTGCAGCATAGAAACATGTCCGATGGCCACAACATCTGTGCCTAACATGATGCCAAGCTTTTTTTGTTTCATTTATTGTTGTCACATGCACCTCGGTAATAGTGAATAGCTTTTGCTGGCTTACAATATAGTTAAATTCTATACATGATTACAATCAAAACTAATCTCCTGTGCCTGCATGTGGTCCACATCCCTCCATTAATCATCCATTCAAACTAGTTCTGTGTTATCCCACTTTCTCGTCCACTCCCTACACACTAGTGGTAGTTTTATAGTGGCCAATTAACCTCCAATAATCAGACTGCACTCAATCACGTTTGCCCAGAACTGCTCTCAGTATTCCAAGTCTGATATAAGTGGAGATTTATGAAGCTGTGGTGTAACTTCAACTCCTTTATAACCTTAAAAAAATAATGTTTTACTCGAGTGCATTTAAGTCACAGTCTTTACGAAATTCAAATCATTACAATTAGTTCACAACTATTGCAAATTGCAAAGCCTGCAAAAGTTTTGCTTTAAGAATATAACATCTTTATTTCTAAAGCACTATTTTGCTTCTAAAGGTTATTTTTCAATTATGGTTAAAATAACGTGACCCTTGCATACTTCATTCAAAGTCAAGTGAACTTTGAAGCTGATGGAGCTGTGCTGAAATAACAGCTGTGAGTAATCAACATCTTCCAAGTTCAAACACACCAGCAATTTAGTCTTATAACTTTTTTAGGGTTAAGCAAAAAGAAATAATCAATCTTGTCAACTTAAATGCCTGACATAACCATATGGGACTTTTAACATATTTACCTAATCATCAAATGCCAAAATAGCAGCTCATTAGTCTCTTGTAGCGACTTATATTGGTAAGACTATACTATATTCTCCATAGTCTTATCATCATAAGACTATGAAATATTCTTCTGTAGGAAAATAACTGCAGATGCTGGTACAAATCGAAGGTATCACAAAATGCTGGAGTAACTCAGCGGGTCAGGCAGCATCCCAGCAGAGAAGGAATGGGTGACGTTTCGGGTCGAGACCCTTCTTCAGATGTCTGAAGAAGGGTCTCGACCCGAAACGTCACCCATTCCTTCTCTCCTGAGATGCTGCCTGACCCGCTGAGTTACTCCAGCATTTTGTGATACCATGAAATATTCTTCAATTCTCTTGAAGATAATGTTGTACCTGAAGACAGATGAGAAAAGAATGTGAATAATCTCATCAGCTCCAGCCTACAAATTATTGATTGAATTGAATTGAGTTGAATTGAATGAAAAGATACCGTATAAGATGGAAACAGGCGTTTCGACCCCCCGCGTCTCTTAAACTTGTACCTGGTGATATCGTACCCGCTTCAACCACCATCCCTGGCACCAGGCACTGTTCCAGGCACCCACCACCCTGCGTAAACAGCAACTTGCAGAGAGTTGTGGATGTCACCCAGTCCACCACACAACACCTTTCACCACTATCAACTCCATCCACACTTCGTGCTGCCTCAGGAAAACAGCCAACATAACCCGGGACCTTTATAAAACCACTCATTCCCCCTTTCCCCACTCCCATTGGGCAGAAGATGCCAAAGCTTGAAACACAAACCACCAGATTCAGAAATACCTTCTTACTCACTGTTATCAACCTATTGAACGGTCCTCCCATAAGTTAGGTTGTATTCCCGATCTTCCAACCTACCCAATTGCAGACCTTGGACTTTTTCTCAGTAACTGTAACACTATAACGCTGTAACACTCTGGTATTTTCTCCTTGCAAAACGTGTTGTATTTGTGTGTGGCTTGATTAAATGCATGCACAATATGATTAGACTGGATCGCACACCTGACCCAAAAATACTCATCTTCTGCCAAAGCTGAATGTTTCTCTTACTGCCTCTGATACTCCAAAATGTTTTAAATGTTGTGGATAATAATGTTGTGGATAATAATGTTGTAGATAATTAAAATCTTAACTTACTGAAAAAGCATACAATAAAATGGTATTTAAAATAGGTAGGTGAAAATAAAGAACTTCATTGCTCTTTTTACTGAATCTATAAAGTAGGAAGAGTTGTTCAAATAAACGGGCCTTCCACCCGGTCGGACAGGTAGTTTCAGAGATGCCGGTTCCCCAGTGCAATGCTGAGAAATCTCAGCAAAACAGGGGATAATAATTGGACTCTTGGGTGCAATGCAGCAAAGGAGAAACGTGATAGATCAACTACCACCCTTCTCTTACTCCTTAGAGGGACACAGAGTGCTGGAGTAACTCAGCAGGTCAGGCAGCATCTGTGGAGAACATGGATAGATGACGTTTCACAGAGTGCTGGAGTGACTCAGCGGGTCAGGCAGCATCTCTGGAGAACATGGATAGGTGACGTTTCAAGTCAGGACCTTGTGATCAGTCTGAAGAAGGGTCCCAACCCAAAACGTTACCTATCCAGGTTCTTCAGGATGCTACCTGACCTGCTGAGTTACTCCAGTACTTTGTGTTCTTTTGTGTAAACCAACATCTGCAGTTCCTTGTTTCTACTTACATACCAAGGTGTACGAAGCACTGGCATTATCGTTTGGAACATGAGAACAAAGGACAGTGCAACAAAGAAACCGGCCCTTTGACCCACGATGTCTATGCCAAAGATGATGTCAGGTTAAGCTCATTTCCTTTGCCTGCACATGATCTATATCCCTCCATTTCCTGCATATACATGTACTTATCTGAAAGCCTGTTAAACACCACAATCAATCGGTCTCCACCACCACCCCTGGTAGCGCTTTATAGGCACGCACCACTCTCTGTGTAAACAAACCGCCCCACGCATTGTCTTTAAACTTTGCCCCTCTCACCTTCTTGCTATGCCCTCTCGTCTTTGACATTTCCATTCTGGCAAAAAGGTTCTGACTGTCTACCCTATCTACGCCTCTCATAGTTATATACTGGATCTCCCCTCAACCTCCGCCATTCCAGAGAAAACAATCCAAGTCTCTGCAAACACTATCTGCAGATAATACTCACTAATCCATCCAAAACACACAATATTTTACATACTTCACTGGCTGACTCAGCCTGCAGTATTTTACCACTGGGAGTCAGGATTGAATAATTTCAGGTGGTTCCCCCCTTTACGTCGGGCCATGAGCTCAGAACAGGAGCATACCTGGCGATGAATGAACACAACCGATCCCAAAAGCCTCCAGGTACCGCCTTGGCGATCTACATGTAGCATCCGTAAGATCTGAAGAAAGCGGATACCCCTGAAAGCAAACAATAACTACATTAAAAAGCTAAAACAAAAACATTTTTAGTTTAGTTTATTGCCATGTGTACAGTGCAGTGAGAAGCTTTTTTGCTGCGTGCTATCCAGTCTGCGGAAAGATTATACATGATTCCAATCAAGCCGTCCACGATACTGGGTAAAGGGAATAATGATTGATGGAGTACAGCGCAGGTTCACCAGGTTAATTCCCAGGATGGCGGGACTGTCGGCAGCAACACATCGGACACCATCACGCTGAGTACGGGTGCCCCACAAGGATGTGTGCTAAGCCCCCTGCTCTTCACCTTGCTGACCCACGACTGCACACCCACCTACAGCTCCAACCACTTCGTCAAGTTTGCAGATGACACAACAGTGGTGGGTCTCATCAGCAACAACGACGAGACCCACTACAGGAAGGAGGTGGACCAGCTGGCCGCGTGGTGCACAGACAACAATCTCTTCCTGAATGTGGAGAAAACAAAGGAGATTGTTGTCGACTTCAGGAGAACGCACACCCAACACCCCCACCCACTGACCATCAATGGTGCTGCTGTGGAGCAGGTGAGCAGCACCAAATTCCTGGGGGTGAACATCACCGAGGATCTCTCCTGGAGCAACAACACCACGTCCATCGCCAAGAAAGCCCAGCAGCGCCTCTACTTCCTCCGCAAACTGAAGAGAGCGGGAGCGCCCACACCCATCATGTACACTTTTTACCGAGGCGCCATCGAGAGCATCCTCAGCAGCTGCATCACTGTGTGGTTCGGAAGCTGCACAGCCTCCAGCCGCAAGACCCTGCAGCGCATAGTGAACACTGCTGAGAGGATCACTGGCGCCTCACTCCCAACACTCCTGGTCCTTTACACCACCCGCCTCACCCGCAAAGCATTGAGCATTGTGGGTGACCCCTCCCACCCCTCCAACAGCCTCTTCACCCTCCTGCCTTCAGGGAGAAGATTTCGCAGCCTGAGGTCGAGCACCACCCGACTAAAGAACAGTTTTTTCCACCAGGCTGTCAGGATGCTGAACTCTCTCCCCTCCCTTCCTCCTCTCTCCCCTGCCCCCATTGGACCTGGACTTTAACACCCCACACACACGCACATCCAGCACCAGACACTTTTTTTTAACGCATTTGAAGTGACTATATTTTATATTTTATGTTGATTGTTGTTTGCTGTGCCTTTTTAATTTTAACTTAGTTTTATGCACTTTGTTCCTCGGGATTGTGGGAAACGGTATTTCGATTTTCTGTCTGTGTAAACTGGCTGAGGATTGACAATAAAATTGACTTTGACTTTGACTTTGACTTGACTGTCATATAATGAAAGAATGGAGTGACTGGGCTTGTATTCACTGGAATTTAGAAGGATGAGAGGGGACCTTATAGAAACATATAAAATTATTAAGGGATTGGACACGCTAGATACAGGAAACATGTTCCCGATGTTGGGGGAGTCCAGAACCAAGGGCCACAGTTTAAGAATAAGGGGTAGGCCATTTAGAACTGAATTGAGGAAAAACATTTTCACATAGAGTTGTGAATTTATGGAATTCTCTGCCTCAGAAGGCAGTGGAGGCCGATTCACTGGATGCTTTCAAAAGAGAGTTAGATAGAGCTCTTAGGGCTAGCGGAATCAAGGGATATGGGGAGAAAGTAGGAATGGGGTACTGATTGTGGATGATCAGCCATGACCACATTGAATGGCGGTTCCGGGCTCGAAGGGCCGAATGGCCTACTGCACCTATTGTCTATGTATCTGTGTATCTATGATTAGTGCAAGATAAAGTACAGTAAAGCCCAATTAAAGATAGTCTGAGGGTCTCCAATGAGGTAGTTGCTATTACGTTAATAACAGATTTTCTGGAGGACAAGGGTAGATGACTTTTCTGACACTTCTTCAGGCACATCATTAATCGCATTATAGTCTATTGCAAGTGTTACTACTCAAACTCTGCATTTTCTGATGTCCACAATCTAACTGGTCCAATGGATAGATGTCCATTGAGTTCATTGAAAATTGTAAAAGTCTAGAGCATTACCTGATAGCAGACGTAGCAAACACTTGGCCATTTGATCCAACACTGAGCACGATGATCGATGCAATCACTACAATCAGATCTGCAAGGTAAAAATATGTCATGCCAGTTAGTCTCAAAGTTATGATAAATCCATTATGTTATTGTGTGAGTCAAACAAAACTGCGATAGCTCCACAAACTCCCGGCCCATGGATTCTCAACGGGACATTCAACTCATTCACAACCTCAAGACCAAGCACTCGGGGTGGACAGAAACTCAACACGAATAGCAAAAACAACGCACCACCTCACTAACTACCTACCTGCACACCCGTACCTCCAACTCAGCCTCTGGAAATGTCCCTGGCACCTCAGTCAGCACAGAACCAGATAACCAGGCCAACCTTGGCCCTGAGAGACAGTCTAAGAATAAGACCATTTACGAGGATGTTGCCAGGACTCGAGGGGCTGAGCTAAAGGGAGGTTGAGCAGGCTAGGACTTTATTCCTTGGTTTGCAGGAGGCAGTGATCTTATAGAGGTGCATAAGATCACGAGGGGAATGGTTAGAGAGAATGCACAGTTTTTTACCCTGGGTAGGGGAAATCAAGAACCAGAGGGCATAGGTGTAAGGCGAGAGGGGAAAGATTTAATAGGAACCCGAGGGACAACTTTTTCACACAGTGGATGATGAGTAAATGGAACGAGCTGCTAGATGTGGTAGTTGAGGCAAGTACTACAACAACATTTAAAAGACATTTGGACGGGTACATGGATAAGAAAGGTTTAGAGAGATATGGGTCTACCACAGGTGGGACCAACATAGATGAGGCACCTTGGCCACGTGGGAAAGTTGAGGCGAAGGGCCTGTTTCCATGCTGTGAGACTCTATGACATAATTTTGTCATTCAAATCTTTATTTTTAAAGTGATTCAACTGTTCTATAATTTCCTGTTGAACCATTTCATTGTGTAAAGCAGGCGTACATTTATAGCGTCACATTTCCAAAAACATTATTTTGCTGTCAGTCAGATCCTCTGCTTGGTGGGGATGTCAGGAGACCCGGCTGTGATTCACACAGAGGTTGGGGAGGGAGGCTTTGAGCAACTCCATTAAATCCTCACCGATAATTGAAATGGGTTTCCGGGCAAAGCTGATCCTTCCTTTCACACCGACGTACTTACTCCGGCACCCTGCAGACCACAGGCGGACTATGTATTCTGCACCGAAGAATACCACAAGCACGATTTCCTGAGCAGGGAAAGAAGGCGCTGTTGAGAATGGGTTGCTGCTTGTGTATTAAAACTGAAATTGGAGATTATGACAATAATTGACAAATATTGACCCATGCCGACAAAGATGCCTCATCTACACTAGTCCCACCTGTCCGTATTTGGTCCATATCCCTCTAAACCTTTCCTACCATAAACTTGTCCAAATGTCCTATAAATGTTGTAGTCCCAGCCTCAACTACCTCTTCAGACAGGTTGTTCCATACACCCACCACCCTCTGTGAAATTGACAACAAGACATTGTAACAGAGATAGTAAGTTCCAATTCAAGATGCAGTAACAAAGAACTGCAGATGCTGGTTTATGCCAAAGATAGATACAAAGTGCTGGAGTAACTCAGTGGGTCAGGCAGCATCCCTGGAGAACATGGAAAGGTGATGTTTCGGGTCAGGACACCTCGTCCAGGCTTTGTTCCGCCCCACCTCTTTTCCAGCTTTCTCCCCCCACTACAATCAATCTGAAGGGCCCTAACCTGAAACGTCACCTATCCATGTTCTCCACAGATGCTGCCTGACCCGCTGAGTTACTCCAGCACTCTGTGAAACGTCACCTATCCATGTTCTCCACAGATGCTGCCTGACCCGCTGAGTTACTCCAGCACTCTGTGAAACGTCACCTATCCATGTTCTCCACAGATGCTGTCTGACCCGCTGAGTTACTCCAGCACTCTGTGAAACGTCACCTATCCATGTTCTCCACAGATGCTGCCTGACCCGCTGAGTTACTCCAGGACTCTGTGTTTTACTCTTATTTCATGCACCTTCTGAGGATCCCATTTCAAGGAGCACCCTTCCCCCAACCATCCCTCAATTCCATCCCAATGGCCACAGCTGAGAATCCAAGATAAATGGGAGCACTGGTGATGTGGCTAGTTTTAAAGCACTGCTTCAATCTATTCCCACCTGAAAACAATTCCAACAATTGTATTTTGGATTTGCAAACTGCAATTTAGTACAGGATATACAATCCATAACAATTTGATGCAATTTGCAAATCTGAATACTTACATTTTTGCAGGTAAGCAAGTTTCTGTAAATCATATTGCTGAACAATCTTCAACTCTGCACGGAATTTTAATTGACGGATCATTTATGGTTTGGTGGTCTATCACACAGCATGTTTTTAGTCTTTGTGCATCCTCTTGTGGTGAAGTACGTTATTGCAATAATATATCAGATGGTGAACCTGCCAGTCAAATGAGTGGAGACACAAGGAACTGCAGGAGACCGAAGTGCTGGAGTGTGTGGAGGAAGGAACTGCAGATGCAGGTTAAACCAAAGATAGACACAAACTGCTGGAGTAACTCAGCGGGACAAGCAGCATCTCTGGAGAGAAGGAATGGGTGACGTTTCGGGTCGAGACCCTTCAGAAGTCTGAAGATCAGTCTGAAGAAGGGTCTCGACCCTAAACACCACCCATTCCTTTCCTCCAGAGATGCTGCTTGTCCCGCAGAGTTACTCCAACATTTTGTGTCTATCTTCAAGTGCTGGAGTAGTTCAGCAGCTTAGGCTTCACTTCAGGAGGACATGGATAGGTGACGTTTCTGGTTGGGGCCCATTCTTCAGACTCATTGCAAGGGTGGGGGGTGTGGAATAAAGCTGGAAGAGAGAAGGGGCAGCATGAAGCCTAGCTGGTAATGGGCCCACACAGGTGAGGAGGGGTATTTGATAGGTAGATGGTTGGACAAACGTCAGAAATGAAAGGACAGAAGGTATGAGACAATATTGCAGATCGGGACGCTTCTTTAGACTGAGTGGAAATGTTCTATCACATAAATGAGGGTCATTATTTAAGCCAGAGTTCTTGGCACCTTCTCCTTAAGTTTGCAAGTTATTAGGCTCCAGACTTTATTAATCCTCAACTCACCAAAGAGAAAATTACTTTCAAATTAGCTTCTCAGTCAGAGAGAAAATTTGTTTTCCCTGGAATTGTTCACACTAATAAAACTGTTTCAGGCAAAAAGAGCATTTGTAATTTCAAACATCTACTTTCTTGATTAGTACGGGTGTCAGAGGTTATTGGTAGAAGGCAGGTGAATGGGGTTAGGAGGGAGAGATAGATCAGCCATGATTGAATGGCGGAGTGGACTTGATGGGCCGAATGGCCTAATTCTACTCCTATCACATGACCTTATGACCTCTGAATGACTTTACTGAAGGATTTTAAAACTGTGATTATGAAGATTACCATAGAAGCCGGCAAAATAGTGACAAATGTTCAGGTCGTCATCAATTGACTAACAGTATCAAAGAATAATAAATTTGATTTATGGAGTTTGTTCTCTATTATTTTAATAAATGTAATTATCTAAATCTTTAGGTTTAATTAAGTTGGCATTGTTCATAAATTTAGATTTTTTTTCATTTAAAAAAAATTTGACAAACATTAGTTAAAATATAAAATGATTAAAAAAAAGAAGTTATTGTAGACCTGCAAATCGAACAATAAATCCAATACTCCGTCAGCTTGTAGGTCATTTCAAGTTCAAGTCGGTAGTGTGGGAGGTATGATTGGCAGAAAGATAATTGAACACCACCCACTACCTGTATATTAACTTACATATTGTAATGGCTAAAGGCAAGATGTATCAACTGGTACCTTTCTATAAATAAATCCTGCTTGCAGCAGCACACAGTTCTCGATTTGAAAGCCTAACCTTTATTGGAGTTAATGATGACCTGACATTTGAACATGCAAAAATTAATGTTGCAATTTATTTCACATTACACCGTGATGCACTTTTCCATAAACAGGGGAGACGTTTGTGGAACCAGTGATGGGACTGGTAGAGCTGCTGCTTCAGTGCACCGGAGACTTGGGTTCAATCCTGACCTTGGATGATGTCTGTGTGGAGTTTGCATGTTCTCCCTGTGGGTTTCCTCCGGGTGCTCCGGTTTCCTCCCACATCCCAAAGACATGCAGGTTAATTGGCCTCTAAATTGCCCCTAGTGTGTGGGGAGTGGATGAGAAAGTGGGATAACATAGAACTCGTGTGAACGGGCGATCGATGGTCAGGGTGGGCTCGGTGGCTGAAGGGTCCGTTTCCATGCTGTATCTTTCAATCGATTAATATAAATACATGCCAGTACACTATATTATTTGTATACCAGTACACTGTATTATTTGTATACCAGTATACTATATTATTTGTATACCAGTATACTATATTATTTGTATACTATGTTATTTGTACACCAGTACACTATATTATTTGTATACTATGATATTTGTATACCAGTACACTATATTATTTGTATACTATGTTATTTGTACACCAGTACACTATATTATTTGTATACTATGATATTTGTATACCAGTACACTATATTATTTGTACACCAGTATACTATATTATTGGTACACCAGTACACTATATTATTTGTACATATCTGTGACAGACTCCTAAAATGTGTCGTCAAATGACCATCAGCGAACTCTTTAAAACGTAATCATTTAAATCTCACCTTCCCACTCCTGTCCATGTCTAACCCATCCAATGGAGAAGGATGTGATGGAAGTTCATTGAACTGGAAGGTTAACTCTGCTTCTACCTCCTCAGGTGCTGCCTGATTTCCTGAGTATCACCAGGATTTTCTGCATTTATTTTCAGAATCCAAATACATTTTGTTTTCTGCCACTGTAGCTTTCACTGGTGCTTTTCAAGGTGAAGAGGTGGCAAGATCACCACCGGGTGGCGCCAGCAATGGCTGCCTCGCCAACATTCTGTCTGTCCTTTCCTTCTTTGTGTTTAAATAGTATGTGTTAAATGTATGCTTTTAGTGTTCTTTAGCTTGTTTTATGTAGGGGGGGGGGTTGGGGGAAACTTTTTCTAATCTCGACAGAGATGCGATTTTCCATATCGTATCTCCATCCGCACTGCGGCCTAACATCGAGGAGTTGGCGGCCTTTACTGGAGACCGACTTTTGGGAGCTCCACCGCGGAGGCCTGCGGACTTACCATCACAGAGCCCGCGGTCTATGGTCAGAGACCGACACCAGGAGCTCCAAGCCGCGGGAGTTTCGACCGCCCCGATGTGGGAGTTTCGACTGCCCCGACGCGGGAGCTTCGACCGCCGCCTGCGGGAGCTTTGATCGCCCTGACGGATGGTTTGACTGCCCCGACCGTGGGAGAAATAAAGAGGAAGTAGACTGGACTTTTTTGCCTTCCATCACAGTGAGGAATGTGGGGAATGCGCTGTTGTGGATGTTTATGCTAACATTTATGTGTTTGCTTTTTTCTCATATGGCTGTACGGTAATTCGCATATCACTGTACCTAAATTGGTACATGTGACAATAAAAGACCTTTGAAAACTTTGAAGATCCTTGTACTCTTGTTAATGATGTGTACAATTGTTAGTCTACGTACCATCCAAAAGAGAGTTCCTGTTGCAAAATCAGCATAATGTTCGATGGTAGATAGCACACTGAAGATCAAACAAATCAATACCATCAAGAATCTGTAATTTAAAACACATGAAAATTGAAAAATTCAAATTGAATGAAATAAAAATCTATTAATATTTGCACAATTATGACCTATCATTTTTTATTTCACTAATTTTACTGTTTCGTTTGTTATTTTTCCATATAAATAAATCATTCGTCTGTTCAAGATAGACACAAAATACTGGAGTAACTCAGCATACTCAAAATACTGGAGTAACTGGAGAGAAGGAATGGGTGACCTTTCAGGCCGAGACCCTTCTTTAATGTCTCCAGAGATGCTGCCTGTCCCGCTGAGTTCTCCAGAGATGCTGCCTGTCCCGCTGAGTTACTCCAGTTTTATGTCTATCTTCAGTTTAAACCAGCATCTGGAGTTCCTTCCAACACATTCATCTGCTCGGGTCCTTCGAGAACATACTTGAGGTGAGGTGCAAAGCAGGCAGCTGATGTGTATTTACTTGCTTAATTAAAATTTTAAAGATTAAAAACAAAGTAAAGTAAAACAAACCATTTTCCTTCCACTTCCAGTTTTGTGAATGTTACTAACCCTAATCAGCCGAGCAGGACCATGCATGGAGTTTCTTCATGAGGTGCCATTTAATCAGAGGCCTCCAGCCACTGAGGCAAACCAGGAGAAGTCTGCATGTCGTAGAAACTGGGAGATTAAGCTGGCAGCGACATGGTAACAGGTCAGAAGGTGGTTGGATTTCACAACAGACAACAGGTCAGAAGGACACAAATTGCTGGAGTAACTCAGCAGGTCAGGGAGCATGCACAGGTAAATAGGACTCGATCAGAAGGGATATCTTGGTCAGGATGGAGGAGTTGGACCGAATGGGCAGCACAGTGGGCACAGCAGTAGAGTTATTGCCTCACAGCCCCAGCAACCCAGCTTCCATCATGACCTTGGGTGCTGTCTGTGAGGAGTTTGCATGTTCTCCCTGTGACTGCGGAGGTTTTTCCGGGTGCTCTGGTTTCCAAAGAAGTGCAGATTTGTAGGTTAATTGGCTTCTGTAATTTGTCCCCAGTGTGCAGGGAGTGGATGAGAAAGTGGGATAACATAGAACTAGTGTGATCCAGTGATCGATGGTCAGCATGGATTCAGTGGGCCGAAGGGCCTGTTTCCACACTGCATCTCCAAACTAAACTAAGACTCAAGATCAATTATATATTTTTTGCATCGAACAATGAAATTCCCAAAAGGTTCAGCTTTTAAATGTTTATGGAAAGTTATGTTGATTATACATTTTCACATTGTGATTTAATGCTAACACATCATACTAATTGTGACTTCCTTCCAAATTGAAAATTATATAAAAATTATTCCAAAAAACAAATTTATACAGAGCAACAGTGCCTCTGCACTGCCTCAATCCCTGAAGTTTAGCTTTTAAATTATTCTGTGTTTTTAATCCTAATTTTTCATTAAGGACTAATACAATTATATCTGTAAAATTAATTGAAATCTCTTCAGATATTATTATTCCTACGATCAAAATAAAAGCCTAAAATGTCATTGAATTTATACACAAAATTATTTCCTGAAGAATGCACAGCTTTAAACAAAGACCAGTTGGTTAATTCTTCCTTGACAGGATTATCCTTCCTGATGAAAAGCATGTCGAACCAGATGCCACGGTCAGTAGTTTTAGTGCTTGCATTACCTTACCCTCTCACTCGATTCAACCGTATCTGAATGTACAGAAGAGTCTAGGATCAGAGAGCACAGCCTCAGAATAAAAGGACGTGCCTTTAGAATGGGGATGAGGTGGAATTTCTTTAGCCAGAGGGTGATGAATCTGTGGAATTCATTGCCACAGACGGCTGAGAAGGCCAAGTCATTGGGTATTTTTAAAGTGGAGATTGATAGGTTCTTCATCTGCTAGGGCATCAAAGGTTACGCAGAAAAGGCACGAGAATGGGATTGAGGGGGGAAAATAGGCCAACCACGATCGAGTGGTGGGATAGACTCGTTGAGCTGAATTACCTAATACTGCTCCTGTGTCCGATGATATCATTGATAATTACCCAAATCTACACAAAGTGGTGCCCACAATGTAAAATATACATGCCTATTGAAATTGTGTCATTGCCACAACAAAGACACTACTTAAATATTTAGCTACCAGGCAGCTCTGTAACGAGATCATCTGCACATTATGGGCACGTTTGCAAAGTGACAGCAAACAACCTATGCATTCCAAGGTTGCAGAGAGAAGAGCTCGCTCCAATTAAAATAACGTGGGTCATCTTGGTTCATCTGTCCAAAATTAAAATCAGTCACAGACCATCTGATCATACCTTGATCAGACCATCTGATCATACCCATTCCTTCTCTCCCGAGATGCTGCCTGATCTGCTGAGTTACTCCAGCATTTTGTGAATAAAGACCATCTGATCATCATCACTTTCCTCTTTCTGGGAGCAAGAGCTGCAAATTGGCAATGTCAGATTGCAGGTGAATACGTTCCAGATGCATTTCAGACGTGAAATGCATGGGGATGTCCCAAAGCTGTGGAGCACACCATGTGTCATCAACACTTCGTTATTTTTGCCACTTTGAAGCCATGATCTTCTTGCTTATACTGTCTAATTAATTTTATAATCATAGAAATCACTAATTTTCTATTGCTGATGCAGAAAGGTCTTTCCTCATAGAGTGGCCCAATTATGAATGAACATTCAGCTCCCTCCAGCATCTGCAGTTCCTTGAGTCTCCAAAATTAATTATATACTTGCTGCTGTAGATGTTAGCCAACAGCACTGTGGTGACTACAAGGTTGTGGTTACGGTGAGTGGTTAGTCAACAACTGCACTTGGGGTGGCACAGCGGTGCAGCGGTAGAGTTGCTACCTTACAATGCCAGAGACCCGGGTTCCATGCAGACTACCGGTGCGATCTGTACAGAGTTTGTACGTTCTCCCTGTGATGCATGGGCTTTCCCTAGGTGCTCTTGTTTCATTTGACACTCCAAAGACGTGCAGGTGTGTAGGTCAATTGGTTTTGGTAACATTGTAAATTGTCCCGAGTAGGTAGAATAGTGCTAGTGTACGGGGTGATTGCTGGTCGGCGCAGACTTGCACAGCCAAAGGGCCGCACTGCTCCCGCGCTGTGTCTCTAAAGTGGTATGTGTATAGATTACTCATCGATGGGTGATGACACAAGGTGCAGCTGTTCAATGCAACTCCACAGACAAAGGATATTCACTCTGCAGTTATAATGTGGAGAGAGATACGGGTACCTGAGGAGCACTGGGCACAGTCCACTACGAGAGAATGGAGAGAGAGCTGCCAATGATCATGGTCAAGCACTCAATGTAGATGATACAGGTATTTGTGGGGAAGAGCTGGCCATGCAGATATGGGAGGCAAAGGTGATTTTACAACCATTTTTCAACCTGGACCAAATTTCATATAATTTCTTTGCTTTAGCCAAACAAACCAAGTCTACATTTTGAAAATTAATAATTGTAATATTGCTTAAACTGAGTTGGAAGACAAAACGTGAAGCACAATTACCCAAATTGCAGATAATTGTGGACGGAGCCCAGACCATCACACACACCAACCTCCCTTCCATTGACTCCATCTACACTTCACGCTGCCTCGGCAAGGCCAGCAGCATCATCAAAGACCAGTCTCACTCCGGTCACTCCCTCTTCTCCCTCTTCTCCCCTTTCCCATCAGGCAAGAGGTACAGAGGTTTGAAAACACACATCTCCAGATTCAGGGGCAGTTTCTTCCCAGCTCTTATCAGGCAACTGAACGGTCCTATCACCAACTAAAGAATGATCCTGGCCTACCATTTACTTATTTGGAGACCCTCAGACTATCTTTAATCAGACTTTATCTTGCATTACATGTTATTCTCTTTATCCTGCATCGGTACACTGTGGACGGCTTGATTGTAACCATGTATAGTCTATCCATTGACTAGACAGCACTCACAAAAAAGCTTTTCACTGCACCTCGGTGCATGTGGCAATAATAAACTAATCTACAGAATTTCCAAGCTGGAATAAGGCGCAAAGCTAATACATTGCACATTATTATTGTTACTTCAAGAAATTCTATACACAGTTGTTACCTGTGTCTTTCTGTTTCACAACATTCCTCATACATAATTCCAACAATCACAATTGTTGGAAATATTCATGGAGATTAGAAACAAGATTATCATGTTACGTTTGTTTACCCTGAGAACCTTGCAATGAAAGTAGTACAGAAAGGTTTTACAGCATCTTCTTGTTATTTTTATCTTTGGGTCTCCAAAATGAACAGGGGCAAAGTTTAAAGGAGATGTGTGGGGCAAGTTGTTGTTTATTTACACACACACACACACATAGAGAACGAGCTGGCAGGGGTGGCGGTTTGAGGCAAACATGATATTGACATTTAAAAAAGCTTTTAGACAGGCACATGGACATGCAGGGAATGGAGGGATATGGATCACGTGAACGCAGAGGAGATTAGTTTAACCTGGCTTCTTCCCAACAACCATCAGGCACTTGAACATTACACAACACTAACCTCAACTATGAACCATGGGCTGTCTTTGGTTGGAACAAGGACTTCTGTTTTTATCTCCAATAGAATTGCCATTGTTTATTTTGGGGTTTTTTGTTTCATATATATTATCTATGTGTATTGTGTTTACGGGGCTGTTATACTGTTGCAGGTAAGAATTTCATTGTTCCTTTGTCACTACACAAGACAATTAAACACTCTTTTAACCCAGCATCATGTGTGGCCAAATGGCCTGTTCCTTTGCTGTACTGTTTCCAAAGGGCCTGTTCCTATGCTGGACTGTTCTCTGCTCCAAATATGATGTGTGGAAAGACCCTTTTTAAATTTACCATCCACAGCTACAATGTCTTCAATCTGTGGTCCATAATTCATTACCTACTTAGCGGAAGAGCTGAAAGAATAGATCTGAATCACTGACTGAGAGTTATTTAAAATAGTAATGAAGGTAATCTTTCAATAGACTTGGAGTTCTCATTTGGGAAAACACTGATATTATGCTTCACATTACTCAATCAACAAGAACATAATATTCAACATTTTCATGACAAGAGGAGGCCAGGTTTTGAATTACAGCTGATAAATATAACAGTAGGTTATTCTCTGCCACAGAAGGCAGTGGAGGGCAATTCACTGGATACTTTCAACAGAGAGTTAGATTTAGCTCTTAGGGCTAACGGAATCAAGGGATATGGGGAAAAAGCAGGAACGGGCTACTGATTTTGGATGATCAGCCATGATCACATTGAATGGCAGTGCTGGCTCGAAAGGTCGAATGGCCTATTCCTGCACCTATTTTCTATGTTTCTATTAGATTTCATTTGTGAAATGCACATTTCTCAGATTTTCTTTTCACTTTATCTACCCTAGAAAAATATTTTAACTGATTACAGTATACAAATTAATAAGTGAGACCTCAGAGAAATGACTTCTTCATAGCCAGATCTCTGTTGACTTAATCCAATGATCCACATGACAAGAGATCTATTTTTTAACAACAAAATGTTCACATTTGCAAAATAATGTTGATTATATTTCCTGACTTTCTTTCAGTGGCAGCAATGGATGCTTTGGGTAATCAGGCAAAAAAATGCAAGCAGCTTATCAAACTTAAAACAGCTGCTTTTTAAAAATAAATCTGCCCTCGCCAGATGATAAATGCAGTACCTTCATGAAGGAAGCAATGTCCATGGAAACTGACAAACATAATAAAATATGCTGGACTCCTAAAACTGTTCGAGTTTGATTTTTCTTTTTCTATGGTTGAAGTTACTAATTGAGAAATAACTCTCCAGGTAGAAGAGAATTTCAAGATGAATATAACAGCTCTGATGAACAACTGACTATACGAATCACACAAATAGACAATAGACAATAGGTGCACGAGTAGGCCATTCAACCCTTTGAGCCAGCACCACCATTCAATGTGATCATTGCTGATCATTCACAATCAGTACCCCGTTCCTGCCTTCTCCCCATACCCCCTGACTCCGCTATCTTTAAGAGCTCTATCTAGCTCTCTCTTGAAAGCATCTAGAGAATTGGCCTCCACTGCCTTCAGAGGCAGAGAATTCCACACATTTACAACTCTGTAAGTGAAAAGGTTTTTCCTCATCTCCGTTCTAAATGGCCTACCCCTTATTCTTAAACTGTGGCCCCTGGTTCTGGACTCCCCCAACATTGGGAACATGTTTCCCGCCTCTAACGTGTCCAATCCCTTAATAATCTTATATGCTTCAATAAGATTTCAATAATGATCAGTCAGAACCTCTTTGGGTCGCCTCATACTGTGAGGCAGTTCGTCTTCGCAGTTTATTCTCACTAGCAAATGGTAAATTATTAAAGTTTCACAAATAACAATGTTCATAATTGTACAACATGCAAAATTCACCTGGAATTAGATTTACCGGGCTGAAAAACAATACTTCCAACCTGTGCACAAAACAGACAGCTTTTACCAAGGGTGTTTCCAAAACTTGTGATCGTGTGAGACTCACACCACCTTGCTCACACTCTCATTTCACTCCTATCATCGGGAAGAAGATACAGGAGTCCGAAAACCGTGACTACCAGACTCAAGAATAGCTTCTTCTCAGCAACCATCAGGCTCATGAACACTATGCAACACTTACCTCAACTATGAATTATGGACTGTCTCTGGCTACATCAAGGACTTTGGCATATTTTGCACTAGTATCAGGGCTATTAATTGATTGCATTTTTTGTTTATTATATATTATCTATAGTTAGTGTGTTTATAGACCTGTTATGCTGCTGCATGTAAGAATTTCATGGTTCTGTTTGTCAGTATAGGTGACAATTAAATATGCTTGACTCTGAAAAGGCCAATAATCAGACTGCAGAAGCAAGGAGCTGCAGATGCTGGTGTACAAAAAGAAAGCACTGAGATCTGACTCTGAAGAAAAAGTACAGACCCAAACGCCACCTATCCATGGTCTCCATAGATCCTGTCTGACCCGCCGAGTTACTCCAGCACTTTGTGTCTTATTCGGATTGTGGACTTTGTCTTCCCTCACTCCGACAGCCCCTCTCTCCTTCATCCCTGCAGCATGCTTCATTCAGCAGCAAGTGTCAATCCAATGTACCTGGAGCAATGTCCTCAACTCGAGTTGGCAATTTTAGATCCTCCTATAATGTTTGCATCTGCCATCTTATACAGCAACAACTGAGAATTTAGGTTTAGGTTTATTATTGTCAGATGTACTGAGGTACAATGAAAAGCTTTGCTTTGCATGCTATCCAAACAGATCTGATAATACTATACGTAAAAACAATCAAGCCAAACTCAAGTACAATAGGTAGAGCAAAGGGGAAGATACAGTGTGCAGAATCTAGTTCTCAGCATTGTAGTGCATCAGCTCCACAGACAAAGTCCAATGTCCGCAATGTGGTAGAGGTGAATCTCACAGTTTATGGAAGCTTTTGGCAGAAGTCTAACAGGATGTCAGTTTCAGCACAACATTACACATGGAAACTTGGTAAGTTTGTTCTGTTAACCTCACAATTGAAAAGATAGATCCTTATGCAATTTGCATTAACAGTGTTGGAGTGGCCAATGGTATAAACAGATAGGAAAAGTCCAGAGGGATATGGGATAAATGTGAATCAATGGGACTAACTCAAATGGGTCACCTTGGTGGGCATGGATCAGTAGCCTGTTTCTGTGCTGTACCGCTATGACTGATTTAATATAGAAAAATGCTCAGTAATTCCTATTCAAGAGAGTCAAGATAATGGTCATATGTACTAACAACAGAACAATGAAATTCGTACTTAGAGCAGCATAACAGGCCTGTAAACAGATATAGATAATATATAATAAGCAAAAATCCAATAAATTAATAACTGCAATACTCGTGCAGAAAACCCAAAGTCTAAGCTTACTGCAGCTAAAGACAAGTCCACAGGGGTTCGCCATGATTATTGTTCATTCTCATTTTATTCTTAAAACAATTTTCAGATTAGTCTGAATGAGTCTGAAGAAGGGTCCCGACCCGAAACGTCACCCATTCCTTCTCTCCAGAGATGCTGCCTGTCTGGCTGAGTTACTCCAGCTTTTCGTGTCTATCTTTAATCTGAATGATCGACTGAAAGATTTGGTTTCACTCAATCACAAAGCTTCTAGATTTCATGTCCATTGATCAATATATTTCATCAATAGTGCAAACAATTATATCCAAATGTGTGACAGCAAAGGACTCTCTCCGGATACTGGTGCAATAGATTTTCCATATAATCCCAGCAGTTTCAATTACAATTCCTTGCATGGGTGAAGGTGATTTCCACTTGTCGGGACAAAATGTTAACAGATTCATTTCTTCCTACGCATCGACTTTCAAGTAATTCAATTACCAATATCCTAAATATGACCAGCAATTTAAAAATAAACAAAATGATACATGCAAAAGTAAAAGCAGATGAACAACCAGCTGGAAACACTTCCCTGACTGCGGTTAAATTTGACTGTCATCATTGTTCATCAATGCTTCATAACTCTTCACGTCTCCAAAATAAAATAAGCTCTTGTACAGAGGGTCCAATATCCGAGTTAATAATCCAACTCAATTTCACACAAAATAATTTGCTTTATTTCCGGCATTACATAATTCTGCATAATTCCCCTTTATGGCTATTGCAGATTGTGCGGGCACAAGTTTAACTTATTCAGTAGTAGGGAATAGGTAAATGTTCTAATGTAAACCCCAGCAACTTTACCAATGCACAACTGGAGATGGGCTCCCAGCACGATCTGTACCCACCTACTGGAAGCGAGAATGAAATCTTATGTGGTTTCTGCAAACCACCCTACCCTCATCGATCAGCTCCTCAAAATACTTAACAAGTTAGTAAAACACAATCTCCAGCAGACAAATCCATGGAATGCCACTAATTAGCCCACTCTCTTCCAAATGCAAGTAAATCCTATCCTGGAAAATTCTCTCCAGTAGCTTCCTTTAGACTTTATTTTAGAAGGTACTGTCGTGTTTGAAGGTAGACAAATCTCCAGGACCTGATCTGATATATCCGAGGACATTGTGGGAAACTAGAGAGCAAATTGCGGGAGCCCTGGTTGAAATTTATGAGTCGTCCTTAAATACAGGAGAGGTGGCAAATGTTGTACCTCTTTACAAGAAGGGCTGCAGGGAAACTGATGGGAACTATAGGCCGCTGAGATTAACAGTTGTAGTTGGTAAATTACTGGAGACTATTCTGAGGGATAGGATATACAGGCATTTGGATGAGCAAGGGCTGATTAGGGATAGTCAGCATGGTTTTGTATGTGGGAGGTCGTGTCTCACAAATCTGATTGATTTTTTTGAAGACAGGACCAAAAAGGTTGATGAGGGCAGAGCTGTAGATGTTGTGTACATGGACTTCAGTAAGGCATTCGACAAGGTTCTGCATGGTAGGCTGCTCTGGAAGGTTAGATCGCATGGGATCCAAGGAGAGATAGCTGAATGGATAGCAAATTGGCTCCATAGAAGGAAGCAGAGGGTGATGGTGGAAGGTTGCTTCTCAGACTGGAGGCCTGTGACTAGTGGTGTGCCTCAAGGTTCGGTGCTGGGCCCATTACAGTTCATCATCTACATTAATGATTTGGATGAGAACATATAGAGCAAGATTAGCAAGTCTGCTGATGATACAAAAGTTAGTGATTTTGCAGATAGTGAAGATGGTTGTGAACGATTGCAGCAGGATCTGGATCGATTGGCCTGGTGGGCAGAGGAATGATTGATGGAATTTAATACAGAGAAGTGTGAGGTGTTGCATTTTGGGATGTCGAACAAGGGCAGGACCTACACAGTAAATGGTAGGCCTCTGGGTAGTGTTGTAGAGCAGAGGGATCTAGGAGTACAGGTGCATGGTTCCTTGAAGGTCGAGTCACAGGTAGATAAGGTGTAGCTGGGACATTGTTGGCCAGTGTGGGTGAGTTGGGCCAAAGGCACTGTTTGAGTTTAGGAGCAGGGAGGTTCTGCTGCAGTTGTACAGGGCCTTGGTGAGACCGCACCTGGAGTATTGTTTGCAGTTTTGGTCTCCTAACCTGAGGAAAGACGTTCTTGCCTTAGAGGGAGTACAGAGAAGGTTCACCAGATTGATCCCTGGGATGGCGGGACTTACATATGAGGAAAGACTAGATAGACTGGGCTTGTACTCGCTGGAATTTAGAAGACTGAGGGGGGATCTTATAGAAACATATAAAATTCTTAAGGGGTTGGAGAGGCTAGATGCGGGAAAATTGTTCCCGATGTTGGGGGAGTCCAGAACCAGGGGTCACAGCTTAAGGATAAGGGGGAAGTCTTTTAGGACCGAGATGAGAAAACATTTCTTCACACAGAGAGTGGTGAGTCTGTGGAATTCTCTGCCACAGAAGGTAGTTGAGGCCAGTTCATTGGCTATATTTAAGAGGGAGTTAGATGTGGCCCTTTTTGCTAAAGGGATCAGGGGGTATGGAGAGAAGGCAGGTACAGGCTACTGAGCTGAATGATCAGCCATGATCATATTGAATGGCGGTGCAGGCTCAAAGGGCCGAATGGCCTACTCCTGCACCTATTTTCTATGTTTCTATGTTTCTATGTTTCCACACTGCATCACTCTATGACCCCATGACTAAGGAACAACAATCTTCCTTGATTATTTAAGATTCATGTTTTTACTTTAAATTATTTTAGTTTATAAGCTTTGATTGTTTCCTACAGCTGATCAATGGATTGCACTGAACAGCGAGCTCTATGCATTCACACTTTCTGCCTTTCTCTTAGATCAGCTAAGAATCAGGAAAATCCATGGAACTATCGGTAGTTTGCCATTACCTTGAAAGACAAAACATATCATCAGGGCCGGCAAACTAAATGTAATCAGGTTTTTGTTATTTTAATTCTTTCAGAAGAATCTGTGAAATATCCAATTAAACTGTACATTTCAGAGTCTGAAGAAGGATCCCAATGTGAAACATCGCCTGTCCGCGTTCTCCACAGATGCTGCCTGACCCATTGAATTCCTCCAGCACTTTGTGTCCATGTTCTCCACAGATGCTGCCTGACCCATTGAATTCCTCCAGCACTTTGTGTCCATGTTCTCCACAGATGCTGCCTGACCCATTGAATTCCTCCAGCACTTTGTGTCCATGTTCTCCAGAGATGCTGCCTGACCCGCTCAGTTACTCCAGCACTTTGTGTCTTTTTTCCCCCAACCTGAAATGTCACCCGTCCATTTCCTCCACAGATGCTGCCTGACCCATTGATTTCCTCCAGCACTTTGGGTTTCACTTATGATTCCAGCATTTACAGTCCCTTGTGCAAACATTTTCAATTATTTTAGGTTTATGATGAAGAGAAACATTAAGCGTTAAAAAAATCCAGGAGTGACATTTAATCTAATACGGCTGTACTGATTGCTTTGTATGTAACTTTGTAGCAGCTGTAACAAAGTAGAATTATACAATACAGAAACAAGTCCTTTGACTCCAAGACACTGCCAGCAATTAAACATCCATTTATGCTAATCCCTTTTTATTCCTCTTACATTCTTACTAGATTCTACCATTCAATTACACACTACTGGGCAATTTGCAGTGGCCAATTCACCTAGCAACCCACGGCAAGTCAGTGGATATTATTTAAGGCAGAGATAGGCCAATTCTTGATTGGAATGGTGTCAAGGGTTATGGGGAGAAGGCAGGAAAATGGGATTAGGAGGCAGAGATCAGCCATGATTGAATGGCGGCGTGGACTCAATGGGCCGAATGGCCTAATTCTACTCCTATAACTTGTGAACTTGCCTTCGGAATGTACAAGAAAACCGGGGCTAATGGAAGAGAGAGAGAGAACAGATGAAGTACGCAGACAGTACCAGAGGTCAGGATGGAACCCGACGCACATACGCTGTGAGGCAGCAACTCGACTGGCTGTGTCAGTGAGCAGACTTTCAACGAGCCTTGTCATCCAGTGACGATGTGTTACTATTGAATATGGGACAAGTGGCAGGGATTGGCAGGAGCTGGCATAGGAGAGGAAATGGAGACAAATATTTTTTAAAGCTAATTGAATGCATAAAAATATATTCTTTGTAGACCCATTGATGCACTGCGAGCCCTATGGCAGACATCACCCAAATGCAGGAAAGAATAAAATAATGCGACTTCAACACAGGCGAACAGTTTTTAAAAAGTCCTGTGAAAGAGTGAATGGATTAGGCAACACTAATCAGCCCTGATTTCAACACCATTCTCGTACAGAGGCAGGGGAAAGAATATAGCATTATCTATTGGAAGATTAGAATGAACACGGGAGGAAATCTCAGATAAGTAATGAAATGCCCAAAATAGCAAGTCGGCCCAGTCAAGTCCAGACACCAAACAAATACAGAACTCACTGCCCACCCCCCCCCCCAATACAGAGCTCACTGCCCCCCACCCCCCACCCCCCAATACAGAGCTCACTGCCCCCCACCCCCTACCCCCCAATACAGAGCTCACTGCCCCCCACCCCCCACCCCCCCCACCCCCCAATACAGAGCTCACTGCCCCACCCCACCCCCCCACCCCCCAATACAGAGTTCACTGCCCCACCCCACCCCCCCACCCCCCAATACAGAGCTCACTGCCCCCCACCCCCCACCTCCCAATACAGAGCTCACTGCCCCCCACCCCCCAATACAGAGCTCACTGCCCCACCCCACCCCCCCCCCACCCCCCAATACAGAGTTCACTGCCCCACCCCACCCCCCCACCCCCCAATACAGAGTTCACTGCCCCACCCCACCCCCCCACCCCCCAATACAGAGCTCACTTCCCCACTCACCCCCCAATGCAGAGCTCACTGCCCCCCCCACCCCCCAATACAGAGCTCACTGCCCCACCCCACCCCCCCACCCCCCAATACAGAGCTCACTGCCCCACCCCACCCCCCACCCCCAATACAGAGCTCACTGCCCCACCCCACTCCCCCACCCCCAATACAGAGCTCACTGCCCCACCCCACCCCCCAATACAGAGCTCACTGCCCCACCCCACCCCCCAATACAGAGCTCACTGTCCCACCCCCCTACCCCCCCCAATACAGAACTCACTGCCCCACCCCACCCCCCAATACAGAGCTCACTGCCCCACTCCCCCCAATACAGAGCTCACTGCCCCACTCCCCCCTCCCCCCAATACAGAGCTCACTGCCCCACCCCACCCCCAATACACTCACTGCCCCATTCCCCTCACCCCCCCAATAGAGCTCACTGCCCCACTCCCCCCCACCCCCAATACAGAGCTCACTGCCCCACTCCCCACTCCCCCCTCCCCCCCCAATACAGAGCTCACTGCCCCATCCCACCCCCAATACACTCACTGCCCCATTCCCCCCACCCCCCAATACACTCACTGCCCCACTCCCTCCCCAAATCCTGAGTGCCTGTGTATAGTGATGTCGATGAATACTCTCTTGGAGTTCTGCAGGTGTGCAGTAGAGAGTATATTGACTGGTTGCATCACGGCCTGGTTGGGCAACAAGAACAGCCAGGAATGAAGGAGATGACAGAGAGTGGTGGGCACAGCCTGGTCCATCATGGGTACAGCTCCCCACTGTGAAGGCATCTATGGGAGGCATGCCTCAAAAAGACAGCCAATATCCAACACCCACACCACCCTCTCATTTATCTACTGCCATTGGTCGGTACAGGAATGTGAAAACAGTAACTGGAGGAATCCCACGCAGTTACGGGGTGAACATGCAAACTCCACACAGACAGCACCCTACGTCAGGATGGAGCCCAGGGCTCTAGCGCTGTGCGGCAGCAGCTCTACCAGCTGTGCCGCCCTAGAGTGTGTTTTATGCACAACATGCTGTGCAGCGACTTACCCAGACGTGAACAATACGTCTACTATTTGGAAAGGCAAAGGAAGGTGGTGCATTGGAACCAGATCCCAGCTCCCCTCAAGTCACTGAAACCATAATTATTTTTTTGTTCTTTGCCAACCAGTCAAAATAATAACTTCCTACCTGGCAGTACTGTGGGAGTACTTTCAATACAGCTTCACATCAGATAAAGGACAAACCTCACCATAGGTTTTTCTGAGAGTAACAAGGGATGGGCAACAATTACTGGTCTAGCCAGTGGCATCTACATTCCATCAGAGAACAGAAAGTCAATAGTGATTTATTTTGTGAAACAGACAGTGTTTGCCCATCTAACAATTTAAGGTGGAACTCTTAAATCGATAAGGGAGCCAGTATGTTGGGACTGTCAAATAACACTTGCAACACTAGATTAGGGGTCAGGGAATCAGAATTGGTTAGCGGACAGAAACCGCAAGAATAAATTTGGTCTTTTCTTTCAAGTTTTCAACATGGATGATCAACAATAATTTGCAAGGTATTGCAAAGGGGCAGTGAGTACAAAAGTAAGAAAGCCCTGCTGCAATTATGTACGGCTTTGCTCAGACTACATATGGAGGCCTGTCTGAAGTTTTTCATACATAGATACAGCGCGGAAACAGGCCCTTTGGCCCACCAAGTCCGTGCCGACCAGCAGTCCACACACACTAACACTATCCTACACATACTCGGGACAATTTACATTTATACCAAGCCAATTAATCTACAAACCTGTACGTCTTTGGAGTGTGGGAGGAAACCTAAGATCTCGGAGAAAACCCACGCAGATCACAGGGAGAACGTACAAACTCCGTACAGACGGCGCCCGTGATCAGGATGGAACCCGGGTCTCCGGCGCTGTACCACCGGGCCACTCAGGAAAGGATGTACCTGCCTTGAAGGGGGTGAAACAATGGTGAGTGGAGATTGGTAGAAAGATCTATTATAGTCTGGAATTTAGCAAAAAATGTAATTCCTGTTGCTTATGTTCTGATTTAATGTATCAATTCCCAAAACTTCTATATTGTCACAAAATGTTGTAATCTTTTTTCATTGCCTCAGTTTGAGTTTAAGACAGTGACCTAAAACAGAAAGGAACAATCCATTAGAATATGTGTAAGAAGGAACTGCAGATGCTGGTTTACACTGAAGATAGACACAAAATGCTGGGATAACTCAGCGGGACAGGCAGCATCTCTGCATAGAAGGAATGGGTGACCCAGGTGTGCTGCTATATATCGGCAAGACCATGCGCAGTCTCGGCGATCGTTTCCGCTGAACTCCTCTGCTCAGTTCGCCTAAACCTACCTGATCTCCCGGATGCTCAGCACTTTAACTCCCCCTCCCACTCCCACCCTGACCTTTCTGTTCTGGGCCTCCTCCATTCTCAGAGTGTGGCCCAGCGCAAATAGGAGAAACAGCACCTCATATTTCACTTGGGCAGTTTCCACCCCAGCGGTATGAATATTGACCTCTAACTTCAAGTAACCTTTCCTTTCCCTCTCTCTCCATCCCTCCCCCTTCCCAGTTCTCCGACCAGTCTGACTGTCTCTCTGATTACATTGCATCTCTGCCTGCTTTGTTGTCACCTTCTCCCAACTAACAATGGGCTAGTCTACATTTGCCATGATCTGCATCTCTTTTGATCTCTTCCACTTGCTTATCTCTGTAACTCTCTCTCCACTGATGCTCAGTCTGAATAAGACCTTCGTTCTATCCAGAGATGCTGCCAGCATCCTGTGTCTAAACCAGTAGAATAAACTGTGTTGAATTGATCAATATCACATCAGCTGTAAAAGTAACAGGAATAAGAGGGGATGTGATCTGGTGTGAAGTTCATTTTAGTTTATTGTCATGTGAAGTTTGTGATAGTGTTCAAGCAATTGGCCAAAGCAATCATTTTGTCAGTTTGTCATCAACTGTGTTCATACCAATAAATCATTTTGTTTTAAAAACAGTTTTTAAATGACTGGTGTGCTGGGAGGAACCGCAAATGTCAGACCGAAGACAGACACAAAAGGCTGGTGTAACTCAGCGGGTCAGGCAGCATCTCTGGAGAACAGGAATAGTTTCAGGTTGAGACCCTTCTTCAGACTGAGAGTCAGAGGAAAGGGGAACAATTTGAATTGGTTTAGTATTGTCAGATATTGTACAGATATAGTGAAAATTAAGCAAAGAATGGAAACAATATTTCTGCATGTATTGTATCACTTTGTCCATTTTAAGATACATACAGAGCCAATCCATGCCTCTCCAGTAAATAACCAAACAATAAGGATCAGACCTTTCCAAACCTCAGTCTCCAGCCAGCATCTGCAGTTCCTTCCTACACACTCCAAGTCACCTCCATTGGCCAAACCTGCTGCAAATGATTGAGTGTGCCCACAGAATCACTGCATCACCCACCAACTCACAAACTTTTCCACTTTCATGGGGTTAGCTATCACAGTTTTAGATCAATTATCATTGCTAATGCAACAATTTATGTTCATTAGGCTCGTTCAGAGAAACAGCATGGAAACAGGCCGTTCGGCCCACCGAGTCCGCAGTTTACATAAGCCAATCAACCTATAAACCTGTGGGAGGAAACCGGAGCATCCGGAGAAAATCCACGCGGTCACGGGGAGAACGTACAAACTCCGTACAGACAGCACCGGTGGTCAGGATCGAACCCGGGTCATTTCGCTATGAGGCTGTGCTGCCCCACGCCCACTTTTAAGATACACAATTCAAGTAAAAGTCTAAGTAGAACCTGTTCCAATTATGTGTCATTGCGTAAGAAGTTTTTGGAAAAGAGATCTTCCTTGGGCATGAAAAGGCGCAATGTAATGCTTTAGAGCAAGGTAACCGCAGTCCGCAGGTCAGTTCAGAACCGAACTTCACAACAAATCGAATGGAGTGTCCTGAATACATTTCAAACCAAAACGATATTCATTTACACATTGGTCTGGATCACAACTGAGCAACTTAGCTGTCTATGTCAGAAGACACGAGCAGTTACACAATCACGGACATTTCAATGTAACTAAATGTTGGACACACATTTACCGAACTTTATTCCCTGTGTCCTTTGGAAAGAATTATTTGGGATGCATAAACTTCATAACCAAACAAAGTGCCGAGAAAGCATCCAGTGCTAATTTGGTCGAGGATATAAATTCTGGTCCTCAAAGTAAACACTTCTCCGAATAGATTTAGACATTTATTTTCGAGGGACATTTACTTGCAGCCAAACTTATAACGAATTCAGTCACTTCGCATTGTGTTACAAGTGGGACGGAGTTTACTCGTGTTCTTGAGTCAAACGTGTAGGAAGGATGCTGGTTTAAACCGAAGACACAAAAAAGCTGGAGTAACTCAGCGGGACAGGCAGTATCTCTGAAACGTCACCTATTTCTTCTCTCTAGAGATGCTGCCTGTCCCGCTGAGTTACTCCAGCCTTATTGAGTCAGACATTGGGCGGTAAAGTTGTCAGTAAAGACTGGGCACTCACACGGAGAAGTGGTACAAGAAGCATTTCCAGCCACTGGGTCTCTCGAGGAAGTTGTAGACGTCTCCCTGCAGGCTGGTCTTGGTGAGGTAGGATCGGTAGAAGTGGATGGGTGGGCTGCTGGCGCCGCAGGGGATGCCGGCACCGTTGTACACAGTGGCCGCGTCCTGAGCGGGTACAAGCGGACAAGAACGACTGTCAGAGCCGAGCCTGGCACCGCGGGCAGCCGCGCCCCGCCGGCCGCTACTCACCTGCTCCTGGAGACAGTCCATGGGAACCTCGTCCGCTTCATCGCTGCAGTACCTCATACCCGTCCTCCGCTGCCCGCCGCCGCTCTCTGCTTCTCAATCCATGGCCAAGGCGGGGCGGACCATCTGCGCCCAGTGATCGCCGCACACACACTGGCTCAGCGCGCTGTGGAACAGAGCACACACAGCACACGATCAGAAACTAATGCCGCTGCCACTGGCGTCGCTCATCACACGAGTAACGGGGAAGGTCACACAGGGCAGCCACAGCGGCTGCTGCCATAAGGACCGCAATCACATCAGACCTTAATCCGCGATAAAGGCCAACGCAAGGGCAGCGGGTGGCACTGATCAATGCCCCGTGCCCATCACCACCAGCAGCTGCTGATCAATGCCCCGTGCCCATCACCACCAGCAGCTGCTGATCAATGCCCCGTGCCCATCACCACCAGCTGTTGCTGATCAATGCCCAGTGCCCATCACCACCAGCTGATGATCAATGCCCAGTGCCCATCAACACCAGCTGCCTCTGCTGCTGATCAATGCCCAGTGCCCACCACCAGCTGCTGACCAATGCCCATCCTACACAGCCCGGCCACCCCCACCATCTGCTGATCAATGCCCAGTGCCCACTATCACCAGCTGCTGATCAATGCCCAGTGCCCATCACCACCAGCTGATGATCAATGCCCAGTGCCCATCACCACCCCCACCAGCAGCAGCTGCTGATCAATGCCCAGTGCCCATCAACACCAGCTGCCTCTGCTGCTGATCAATGCCCAGTGCCCACCACCAGCTGCTGATCAATGCCCATCCTACACAGCCCGGCCACCCCCACCATCACCAGCTGCTGATCAATGCCCAGTGCCCACTATCACCAGCTGCTGATCAATGCCCAGTGCCCACCCCCACCAGCAGCTGCTGATCAATTCCCATCCTACACAGCCCGGCCACCCCCACCATCACCAGCTGCTGATCAATGCCCAGTGCCCACTATCACCAGCTGCTGCTGATCAATGCCCAGTGCCCACCACCACCACCACCAGCTGCTGATCCACCGCGCACAGCGGTGAGGTCGGTCCCGGTGTGAGCAACTATTCCCAGTTTTCGCGTAACTTGTGTTGTTGGCGGCGCCGTTACTGTTTTATTCACCTGCGCTTCATCTGCAAAACATGCACCTGCGGGTCCCGGTGCAGGTAGCCGCCGCCGCCGCCGCCCCGGGGGGGAGAGTGGGCGCGCTGTGTCCCCGGCGCCGCCTCACCTGCAGCGGGCTCGTGCACCTGGAGTCCCGGAGCGCGCGCCCGCAGGCGGCGGGAACGCGCACACACGCGCGACCCTTCCCATTGACGGACGCGCGCGCTCCGGAATGGGCAGCGCACCTGTCACACCCACACCTGTCACACCCTCACCTGTCTCACACACACCTGTCACATCCACACCTGTCTCACACACACTTGTCACACCCACCTGTCACACCCACACCTGTCACCCACACACACGTCACACACACACACCTGTCACACCCACACGCACCTGTCACACACACATCTGTCATACCCACACCTGTCACACACACACACCTGATACACACACACCTGTCACACCCACACGCACCTGTCACACACACACACATCTGTCATACCCACACCTGTCACACACAAACACCTGTTACACACACACACCTGTCACATACACACACCTGTCATACACACATACCTGTCATACACAAACACCTGTCACACACACAACCTGTCACACACACAAACACCCACACACACCTGTTATACCCACACCTGTCACACACAAACACCTGTCACACACACACCTGCCACACACACACACACCTGTCACACACACCTACACCTGTCACACACACACAACCTGTCACACACACAAACACCCACCCATACCTGTCACACCCATACCTCTCACACACACCCACACCTGTCACACCAACAACCCCACCCCCCTCTGGCTTCGCATTTCATGCCTCCTCTCCTTCTCTCACAGCCATTTGTCTTTTCATCTCTGGCCTTTGTCCACACATCTACCATTCATCTTCCCCTCCTCTTGGGCAAAAAACACATTAGCTAGAAAGCACATCTCAACAGATTCAGAAGGTGTTTCTTCCCCGCTGCAATCAAACTACTTGTCGTCCTCCTTTAATTTACAAGAATGATTCCGGGAATGAAGGTTAACATATGATGAGCGTTTCATGGCACTGGGCCTATACTCACTGGAGTTTAGAAGAATGAGGGGGGACCTCATTGAAAAGTACAGAAGAATGAAAGGCTAGGTGAATCTGGAATTCTTTGCCATAGAAGGCTGTGGAGGCAAAGTCAGTGGATATATTTAAGGCAGAGATAGATATATTCTTGATTAGTACGGGTGTCTGAGGTTATGGGAAGAAGGCAAGAGAATGGGGTTAGGAGGGAAAGATAGATCAGCTATGATTGAATGGCAGAGTAGACTTGATGGGCTGAATGGCCTCATTCTGCTCCTATCATTTAGGATCGTATGTGTTAGGATGTGGTCGCCATCTTCTAATCTACCTCTGCAGACTTTGGGGTTTTTTCTGCAGCTGTAACGCTGTAAACTATATTCTGCTCTCTGGGATTTTTCTGTTTGCACCACCTGCTGTACTTGTGGATGGCTAGATTGTACTCATGTATAGTAGGATTTGATTTGACTAGATAGCACACAAACAAAAAAGCTTTTCACTGCATCACAGTGCACGTGACAATAATGAACAGATTCCAACACCAATTGTTATCCTGTCTCTCACTGGTGTTTCATGGTTTCAGTAGATGTAGGGCAGAAATGGCATTGCAGCAACTTTCAAAGGTTTCTTTTGATAGGATCTCCCTAACCCCGATCACCATTCTCCTGACCTGTAAAGGTGCTGCCGTTTCCTCATTGTCTAAATAATGGAATTGCAAAATCCAACGCTCTTGTGGGACCACAACCCTTCATTACATGGTCTTCAGCAGTTGAAGAAGACTGATCACCACTACCATCCCAAGGGAAATTATGGGTGGGGAATAAATATGCTGGATGTTGCTGGAGCAGCAGTTTCAGACAAATGGGGGGGGGGGATTCCATCCACTCCTAATTCCTGCCTTTCCGAAGATGGAGTGGCTTTGGCACCGGAGGAGGTGAGTTACTCTTCGTTATGTTAGATCAAATAGATCATGGATTAACTCAATCGTAACTCCAGTCACCTCCAGTTTAAATTCCATTTGGAATATTTTGGAGGACCAAGAAACAAGAACTCCATCTCCCTACATTGGTTCCACGAGGCTTCCTTCATTATAAATATCTCTTTTACCAACAGGGAGACGTTGAGTACTAAGAGGGACCCGGTGGGGAGACGCCGAGCACAAGAAGATAAGACTGCACTAAGAACCTTTGAAACTTTGTTGGCACCAGAAACATGGCGACTCTTTGTGTACTGCAGGTGAGGTCTGCTGTATGATTTTACTGGATTATATGCAAAAAACAAAGAATTTCACTCCTCCTAGGTACATGTGACAACAAAGTGTTATTGAATCATTGAAACTTTCAGTCGGGTCAATAGAATTGGAGAGGAGTGTTCTGAATTTCCATTATCCTTTGACTACAAAATTGCTTTCTGATGTCAATATTGAATATCCTAGTTCTAATTTTAAGATGATACTGTACTCTCAATTCCTCCATCAAACAAAATATAATTTATCTATCTAACTTAATAAATTACTTTAATCATTGTGAACAATTAAATTAGATCAACCCTTAAGCTTATCTGTTTAGACAATCACTCAGGATTGAGGATAACCTGTTTCCATTTGGCATTTGCGAGTTCTTAGCAACTCAAGGGCTGGTGAGTTATATGGAGAGGTTGGATAGTCTGGTACATTTTTCTTTGTAGTCTAAGAGGCTGACCTTATTGAGGGGTACATGATCTAGCCCGGAATGATCTGCTAAACTAAAGCCTCCCTCTTACTCCATGTCCCTACTTACACAGTTTACTCTAGTTTACTAAGAATAACTGATATTTTATATTTTGTTGTACATTGTATGCATGGAAAGCTGCAGCAAGTGACAATCCCTTTGTTCCGGTTTATATTTGGTGCATATGACAAATAAACGCTCATGACTGTTAACAAAAATCTATTTTTACTCACTTAATTCACAGAGCAGTGGGAGCTATCTGGTGAGGATTACCTTGAGGACCTGCTATTTAACGTGTTTTCCAGCTCTCTCAACTCTTCCTGTCATTGGTGCACATAAACCTTAATTTTGCTTCTTCCCACTCATCTCACTGGAGAGACTACATCCTAATATATTCCCTTAATGTAACCCCAAGAAGTTAACATACAAGAGTCAAGAGTGTTTTATTGTCATATGTCCCAGATGGAACAATGAAATTCTTACTTGCTGCCGCACAAATGAATATGTAAACATAGTACACTGTAAACAATATAATAAATGAGAAAAAAGTTTAGTGTTTGTATATATGCATACATACACACACACACACACACACATATATCAGGACAAACTTTTGTTTGTTTGTTTTTATGTCTTGTTTGCTCTGTAAAGCGTCTTTGAGTATCCTGAAAAGCGCTATATAAATTAAATGTATTATTATTTTTATTATAATATATATACACACACACGTACACATAAAAGGTTATCCACTTTGGTGGTGAGACTAGGAAGGGAGATTATTATCTGAATGGTGTCAAGTTAGGAAAAGGGAACAACGAGATCTGGGTGTCCTAGTGCATCAGTCACTGAAAGGAAGCATGCAGGTACAGCAGGCAGTGAAGAAAGCCAATGGAATGTTGGCCTTCATAACAAGAGGAGTTGAGTATAGGAGCAAAGAGGTCCTTCTGCAGTTGTACAGGGCCCTAGTGAGACCGCACCTGGAGTACTGTGTGCAGTTTTGGTCTCCAAATTTGAGGAAGGATATTCTTGCTATTGAGGGCGTGCAGCGTAGGTTTACTAGGTTAATTCCCGGAATGGCGGGACTGTCGTATGTTGAAAGACTGGAGCGACTAGGCTTGTATACACTGGAATTTAGAAGGATGAGAGGGGATCTTATCGAAACATATAAGATTATTAAGGGGTTGGACACGTTAGAGGCAGGAAACATGTTCCCAATGTTGGGGGAGTCCAGAACCAGGGGACACAGTTTAAGAATAAGGGGTAGGCCATTTAGAACTGAGATGAGGAAAAACGTTTTCAGTCACGGAGTTGTGAATCTGTGGAATTCTCTGCCTCAGAAGGCAGTGGAGACCTATTATCTGAATGCATTCAAGAGAGAGCTAGATAGAGCTCTTAAGGATAGCGGAGTCAGGGGGTACGGGGAGAAGGCAGGAACAGGGTACTGATTGAGAATGATCAGTCATGATCACATTGAATGGCAGTGCTGGCTCGAAGGGCCGAATGGCCTCCTCCTGCACCTATTGTATATTGTCTAAAAAACAAATAGTAGTGCAAAAAGACAAAATCAATGCCCCCAATATGTAGTTCAGAGCTTATTGGAGGTTGTAGTGTTTAATAGCCTGATGGCCGTAGGGAAGAAACTGTTCCTGGACGTTAGTTTTGCAGGCTCCTGTACCTTCTTCCCGATGACAGGAGTAAAATGAGTGTGTGGCTAAGTTGGTTTCTGATGATGCTGGCTGCATTTTTGAGGAACCACAGTTCACTGACCTCCACCTATTTAAACCTCAGTTCCACCTGTGTTTTACTGCAACTCTTTTGTCCTCCACTTCACGGCACCAGACACTGGCGTTATCAGACACCTGCATTTGGTGATGAATGTTGGTATGAGTGTCCAGATATTCCTTTTTTGAACCTTCTGGGTGGCCATCCACCTATTATTGTGGGAAGTCTATCTCATTGTGGGAAGACCATCATCTAGTTCCTACAAACCAGGATTCTGTAAGCCATACGGAGAATCCAAAATCCACTGAAGAATAGAACAGAGCACAGGTTCAAGCTGCTGCAGGCAGTTACATGAACTGCCCTGTATGTCCCCACCTGGGATAAGCTGCACGCTATGGTTTGCACCTGTCACTCCATTCTAATTAGAGATGTAAATTAAACTCCTTAGATGGGAGATGATAATTTGTATAATTGATGTTGTCTATGTCAAACAGGAGAGTTATTTTTTCTACTCAATATTCAAAACAAATTAACCTAGTGTTAAATTATTTACTCATCTTTAAGAAGAATCAATTAAACCGTAATCAAAAGGAACTTGAATATTAGCTCTCTAAAAACTTAACCTCCAAGGTTAACAGGGCCTTCATCAGTCAGAGTATTGAGTATAGAAGTTGGGAGGTCATGTTGCAGTTGTATAAGACGTTGGTGAGACCGCATTTAGAATATTGTGTTCAGTTCTGGGCACCATGTTATAGGAAAGATATTATCAAGCTTGAAAGGGTTCAGAAAAGATTTACGAAGATGTTACCAGGATTAGAGGGTGTGAGCTATAGGGAAAGGTTGAGTAGGCTGGGTCTCTATTCCGTGCAGCGCAGGAGGATGAGGGGTGCTTTTAGAAAGATGTACAAAATCATGAGAGGAATAGATCGGGTAGATGCACAGAGTCTCTTGCCCAGAGTTGGGGAATCGGGGACCAGAGGACATAGGTTCAAGGTGAAGGGGAAAAGATTTAATAGGAATCCGAGGGGTAACCTTTTCATACAAAGGGTGGTGGGTGTATGGAACAAGCTGCCAGAGGAGGTAGTTGAGGCTGGGACTATCCCATCGTTTAAGAAACAGTTAGACAGGTACATGGATATAGACCAAGCGCAGGCAGGTGGGATGAGTGTAGCTGGGACATTGATGGCTGGTGTGGGCGAGTTGGGCCGAAGGGCCTGTTTCCACACTGTATCACAATGGCTCTATGGCAGCTTAGTGGCATAGCTGGAGTGGGCTGCAACTTGGCACAAGATGTTGGGATACGGTTGGAGGGAGTGTGGGTGGAGGGAGCATGGGGCCATGGACAGTTCAAAATTACAGAGGGAGGGAGAACGGGATTATTTTATTTCAAAATAAATATTTTTCCATAAATATATACTTTACAAACAGTATGGTGCGTGGCTCTTTTTACATTCGTAGTGTCGTTCCGTGTATACATTCGCAGTTATAACAAGGAACTACAGATGCTGGTTTATACTAAAGAGAGACACAAAGGAATGTGGAGGAGTTACTGTGGTGGATGTTCATGTTAAAATGTATTTTGTGTGTCCTGCTTTTTATTGTTATGACTGTATGGCAAATGAAGTTCCTCGTATGTTGCAAAACATACTTGGCTAATAAAGTATTATTGTGATTGTGATGGTGAAAGTGCTGGAGTAACTCAGCGCATCAGGCACCATCTCTCAAGAGGACGCTGTTCTTCCATTTTCTGAATTGACGATGGCATCTTCCACACAGGTACATCTCTGATATCTTCATGTTTCCCCGATCGTGTACTCCGTCCACAACAGCAGGCACGGCTCTCCACTGTGTCTAATTACCCACTCTTCCACTCTGAATACTTCTCCTCCCACCCAGAACAAGGAGTTCCCACCTCCACGCCTCACCTCCACGCCTCACCTCCACGCCTCACCTCCACGCCTCACCTCCACACCCCACCAGCCTTTCTGATTAATGGATCATGCCAATGGCACAAAAGTCAGCAATAATGTTGAGAGGGAGGTGCACAGTCGACAGCCACAGGATGACATTGGTCGATGCTTAAGATGGGGAGAGCAATGACAGATAGCATTTAATCATGAGAAGAGTGAGGTGATAAACTGTAGGACTAATACAGGTAGGACACAATGCATGGTATTGGTAGGACATACAAAATACATAAGGAGCACCGAGGAACAGAGGCACCTGACTGTACATAGAACAGTAAAGCACAGTAATGAGCCATTCGGCTCACAATGTTTGTGTCAAACATGATTCCAAGTTAAACTGATCTCATCTGCCTGTACATGATCACTCTATTCCCTGCATTTCCATGTGCCTATCTAAAAGGCTCTTAAAAGCCACTATCGTATCTGCCTCCTCCGCCACTCCAGGCAGCGGGTTCCGGACCCCACTACTCTCTGTGTCAAAAACTTGCCTTGCCCATCTTCATTAATCTTTCCCCCTCTACATGTCCAATGATCCTTGAAGTCGCAGCACAAGTAGATCAAGTGGTGAAGAAGGTTTATGGGATAATTCTCTCCCCTAGAATATTAGAGCAGGGTGTTTACGGTACATCTTCATAAAACACTCGTTAAGCCACAGCCACTACTGTACACAGACCATTGATCACCTGTTCACACACTAGTTCTATGTTATCCTACTTTCTCATCCACTCCCTGCAATTTACAGAGGCCAATTAACCTAGAAACCCACACGACTTTTGGATGTGGTAGTAAACCGGGGCACCGGAAGAAATCCATCCAATCACAGGGAGAATGTGCAGACTCCACACAGACAGCACCTGAGGTCAGGATTGAACTGGGTCTCTGGCACTTTGAGGCAACAGCTCTACCAGCTGCACCATGGTGTCGCCCAACTCTACATTGGTGTTTGTTCATTATTGTGATGTGTTCTGAGATACGGTGAAAAGCTTTTGTTTGCATGTTATCCAATTAAATCACATCATACTATACATGAGTACAGTCAAGCCGTATAATCAACCCTTACTCTGACTTCTCGACCAAAGTCACGAATGACGTCGGGCGGAAGAGGAAGGAGGTGCTACAGCGGGAGTTTAGAGAGTTGGGAAAAACGCTGAGAAGTAGGACGTCGAAGGTAGTTATCTCTGGACTGCTACCGGTACCTCGTGCTGGTGAGGCCAGGAACAGAGAGATAGAGGGTATGAATTTATGGCTGAGGGACTGGTGCAGAGAGCAGGGATTTAGATTTCTGGACCACTGGGATCTCTTCTGGGCTAGGGGTGACTTGTACAAAAGGGACGGGTTGCATCTTAACAGCAGGGGGACAAACATTCTGGCAGGCAGGTTTGCTAGTGTGACACCTGTGGCTTTAAACTAAGTAGTGGGGGGGAGGGGTTAACAAATTGTGAATATGAAGATGAGGTAAAAGGGAATACAGGAGATATTGCAAAAGACTTTCGGAAGAATGGGAACAGAAGTTCTAGAGCGGAAAAGAAATTAAGGGCAGGGCCAATTGTGAACGATGTGAGAGGGGAGGTAAATACAGAAGTTAAAGTGTTGTACTTAAATGCGCGTAGTATAAAAAATAAAGTGGATGAGCTTGAGGCTCAGTTAGTCATGGGCAAGTATGATGTTGTAGGGATCACTGAGACATGGCTACAAGAGGACCAGGGCTGGGAACTGAATATTCAGGGGTACACAACGTATAGAAAAGACAGACAGGTGGGCAGAGGGGGTGGGGTTGCTCTGATGGTAAGGAATGATATTCATTCCCTTGCAAGGGGTGACATAGAATCAGGAGATGTTGAATCAGTATGGATAGAAATGAGAAATTGTAAGGGTAAAAAGACCCTAATGGGAGTTATCTATAGGCCCCCAAACAGTAGCCTCGACTTAGGGTGCAAGTTAAATCAGGAGATAAAATTGGCGTGTCAAAAATGTAATGCTACGGTGGTTATGGGAGATTTCAACATGCAGGTAGACTGGGAAAATCAGGTTGGAAATGGACCCCAGGAAAGAGAGTTTGTAGAGTGCCTTCGAGATGGATTCTTAGAACAGCTTGTACTGGAGCCTACCAGGGAGAAGGCAATTCTGGATTTAGTGTTGTGTAATGATCCTGATCTGATAAGGGGACTAGAGGTAAAAGAGCCATTAGGAGGCAGTGATCACAACATGATAAGTTTTACTCTGCAAATGGAAAGGCAGAAGGGAAAATCGGAAGTGTCGGTATTACAGTATAGCAAAGGGGATTACAGAGGCATGAGGCGGGAGCTGGCCAAAATTGATTGGAAGGAGGCCCTAGCAGGGAAGACGGTAGAACAGCAATGGCAGGTATTCCTGGGAATAATGCAGAGGTTGCAGGATCAATTTATTCCAAAGAGGTGGAAAGACTCTAAGGGGAGTAAGAGACACCTGTGGCTGACAAGGGAAGTCAGGGACAGCATAAAAATTAAGGAGAGGAAGTATAACATAGCAAAGAAGAGTGGGAAGACAGAGGATTGGGACTCTTTTAAAGAGCAACAAAAGTTAACTAAAAAGGCAATACGAGGAGAAAAGATGAGGTACGAGGGTAAACTAGCCAATAATATAAAGGAGGATAGCAAAAGTTTTTTTAGGTACGTGAAGAGGAAAAAAATAGTCAAGGCAAATGTGGGTCCCTTGAAGACAGAAGCAGGGGAATTTATTATGGGGAACAAAGAAATGGCAGACGAGTTAAACCGTTACTTTGGATCTGTCTTCACTGAGGAAGATACACACAATCTCCCAAATGTTCTAGGGGCTGGAGAACCTAGGGTGATGGAGGAACTGAAGGAAATCCACATTAGGCAGGAAATGGTTTTGGGTAGACTGATGGGACTGAAGGCTGATAAATCCCCAGGGCCTGATGGTCTGCATCCCAGAGTACTTAAGGAGGTGGCTCTAGAAATAGTGGAAGCATTGGAGATCATTTTTCAATGTTCTATAGATTCAGGATCAGTTCCTGTGGATTGGAGGATAGCAAATGTTATCCCACTTTTTAAGAAAGGAGGGAGAGAGAAAACGGGTAATTATAGACCAGTTAGTCTGACATCAGTGGTGGGGAAAATGCTGGAGTCAATTATAAAAGACGAAATTGCTGAGCATTTGGATAGCAGTAACGGGATCGTTCCGAGTCAGCATGGATTTACGAAGGGGAAATCATGCTTGACAAATCTACTGGAATTTTTTGAGGATGTAACTAGGAAAATTGACAAGGGAGAGTCAGTGGATGTGGTGTACCTCGACTTTCAGAAAGCCTTCGACAAGGTCCCACATAGGAGATTAGTGGGCAAAATTAGGGCACATGGTATTGGGGGTAGGGTACTGACATGGATAGAAAATTGGTTAACAGACAGAAAGCAAAGAGTGGGGATAAATGGGTCCCTTTCGGAATGGCAGGTAGTGACCAGTGGGGTACCGCAAGGTTCGGTGCTGGGACCCCAGCTATTTACGATATACATTAATGACTTAGACGGAGGGATTAAAAGTACCATTAGCAAATTTGCAGATGATACTAAGTTGGGGGGTAGTGTGAATTGTGAGGAAGATGCAATAAGGCTGCAGGGTGACCTGGACAGGTTGTGTGAGTGGGCGGATACATGGCAGATGCAGTTTAATGTAGATAAGTGTGAGGTTATTCACTTTGGAAGTAAGAATAGAAAGGCAGATTATTATCTGAATGGTGTCAAGTTAGGAGGAGGGGGAGTTCAACGAGATCTGGGTGTCCTAGTGCATCAGTCAATGAAAGGAAGCATGCAGGTTCAGCAGGCAGTGAAGAAAGCCAATGGAATGTTGGCCTTCGTAACAAGAGGAGTTGAGTATAGGAGCAAAGAGGTCCTTCTACAGTTGTACCGGGCCCTGGTGAGACCGCACCTGGAGTACTGTGTGCAGTTTTGGTCTCCAAATTTGAGGAAGGATATTCTTGCTATGGAGGGCGTGCAGCGTAGGTTCACTAGATTAATTCCCGGAATGGCGGGACTGTCGTATGTTGAAAGGCTGGAGCGATTGGGCTTGTATACACTGGAATTTAGAAGGATGAGGGGGGATCTTATTGAAACATATAAGATAATTAGGGGATTGGACACATTAGAGGCAGATAACATGTTCCCAATGTTGGGGGAGTCCAGAACAAGGGGCCACAGTTTGAGAATAAGGGGTAGGCCATTTAGAACGGAGATGAGGAAGAACTTTTTCAGTCAGAGGGTGGTGAAGGTGTGGAATTCTCTGCCTCAGAAGGCAGTGGAGGCCAGTTCGTTGGATGCTTTCAAGAGAGAGCTGGATAGAGCTCTTAAGGATAGCGGAGTGAGGGGGTATGGGGAGAAGGCAGGAACGGGGTACTGATTGATAGTGATCAGCCATGATCGCATTGAATGGCGGTGCTGGCTCGATGGGCTGAATGGCCTACTCCTGCACCTATTGTCTATTGTCTATTGTCTATTGTATAACATTCTGGAACAGCAACACCTTCTGATGTGGTACAGTACATCCTTCAGAACTTAACACTGAATTCAACCGTTTCAGATATCAAAACTTCCAGTTCAAATGGAACGTCATTAACCTGAAACATTAGCTTCGTGTTAGCTTCTAGTATTTGCCTCCGCCGTTTGTATCTGACTTACCATATTTTTATTTGCTAGATTTGCTTCTATTTTAGTTTAACTGAATCAATAAAGTGGGTGCCCATGATTCCCAATTATTTCTGATTCTAGATTTTAACAATGTTTTTATCTTTTGATTTACTTACTAGAGTATTGTTCTCTGCTGACTCTGATCTTACCAGATTGTTGAAGATACCACGGTGCTGAAAGTGCTCTGTACTTCTCTCTTGTCATGGTTACAGCTGGTGTACTTGCATAAGGTTTTTTTCCCCGACGTCTTCACCTTCCCTCTCCGTGCTATCCTTGAGCAGCGTCACCCAGACATAAGGGGTCACTGGATCAATGTACTTTCTGCATTATCTAGTAACCCAAAGACTCTTGCCAAATTCTCAAATTACCTGAATGAAATCGACCTGCAAAAGCAAAAACTCCTTAAAGGGAAGCCATTCAACCCCTTGCTGCCTCGTTTCACCGTTAAACTTATCAACTTGCATTCTGATTATTGAAATAAATACACCAAATGCTGGAAATACTCAGTGAACCATGATTTGAGTTGTAACACTATTAAACCATCTAAATCTATGGTACATCCATTGAGAGGTCGAATGAATGGGGAAAGAATAGTTAATGGTAAGACCCTTCACAGCATTGAAGGGGCCCAAGCCCATCGTTCGCTGAAAGTGATAACACCAGTAGACGGGGTGATAAAGAAGGCATATGGTATGATATTCAACAGGATGGTCATTGTATATAAGAGTAAGAATGGCATATTGCAGGTTTATAAGACTTCGGTCAGGCCACATTTGGAGTATTGTGTGCCGATCTGGTCACCTTATTACAGAAAGGATCTAAAGGCTTTGGAAAACATGCAGAGGAGGTTGACCGGAATGATGTGTGGATTAGGGGGTATTAGCTACAGGTTGGACAGACTTGAATTGTTTTAGCTAGAATGGCAGATTTTGCAAGACCTATTAGAAGTATATAAAATTATGAGAGGCATAGATAGGGTAGAGTCAGAAGCTTTATTCTCAGGATGGAAAAATCAAATACTCGAGGCCATAGCTTTAAGGTAAGAGGGACAAAGTTTAAAGGAGATGTGCAGGGCGTTGTTTTTACACAGAGGGTGAGTGGGTGCCTGGAACCCATTGCCAGGGGTAGTGGTGGAGGCACATATACGATAGTGGTGTTTGACAGACTTTCAGATAGGCACATGAATATGCAGCGAATGGAGGGATATGGAATATGTGCAGGTAGAGGAGATTTATTTAATTTGGCATTATGTTCAGCACAGACATTGTGGGCCGAAGGGCCTGTTCCCGTGCTGTACTGGTTCTTTGTGAATGTGACTTTCAGTGAGTCATTGACCCCCTTCCAGCTCCAAGCTCAGCCTCAGCTACCTCCCACCTCCGCAATATCTCCTCACCGCAACCTGATCCCTAAGTCAAGTCAAATGCGGCCAGAATTGTCAATGGCCGCTTCTTCCCCGCGCCGAGACCGCCATCGCCCGCTGCACCCTGGGCTACTGGAGGACCGGACCCCGCGCCGCTGGAGGACCGGACCCCGCGCCGCTGGAGGACCGGACCCTGGGCTGCTGGAGGACCCGGAGCCCGCGCCGCTGGAGGACCGGACCCTGGGCTGCTGGAGGACCGGACCCCGCGCCGCTGGAGGACCGGACCCCGCGCCGCTGGAGGACCGGACCCCGCGCCGCTGGAGGACCGGACCCTGGGCTGCTGGAGGACCGGACCCCGCGCCGCTGGAGGACCGGACCCCGCGCCGCTGGAGGACCGGACCCCGCGCCGCTGGAGGACCGGACCCTGCGCCGCTGGGGGACTAGTTGCTGAAGATCTGAACGCCGGACTCAGCTCAACCTCAGGACCGGCGGCGGCTGAATGATGGCGGCTGTCCCGGCCACACGGCACCGTCTGGGATCATTAGCGGCCCTGCTGTGCCGGGCAGGCCCGCGTCTCAGACTTAGACGCGCCGCTTCATACTCCACGGCGCTTTCCATCTCGTCGCCGTCGGCACCTCCGGCCGAAGGTAAAGCAGAGCGCGGAGAGCGGTGGCGCCCGGGGAGAGCAGGCCGCAGCTGGGGGGCGGCAGGGCAGGGACTGGGGGGCTGGGCAGGGGCCAGGGCTGGGGGGCGGCAGGGGCAGGGCAGGGCTGGGCTGGGGACCAGGGCAGGGGGGCGGCAGGGCAGGGGCTGGGGGGCGGCAGGGCAGTGCAGGGGGCTGGGCAGGGGACCAGGGCGGGGTCAGGGCAGGGGGCTGGGCAGGGCAGGGCTGGGGGGGGGGGGGGGGGGGGGGGGTCGGCAGGGCTGGGCTCGCCAACTCCGGCATGGATTCCGTCAATAACCTTTACTTTGACATTTAACAACTAGGTCTTTTTGATAACGAGGACCAGTGCGTGAATAATTCCGCCTCTGGTGTGTATTGTGTTGATGTTAGGGTTTATTATCAGCTGTTCACCGCGACCTTAGAATCAGACAACAGGGAAACAGGCCCTTCGGCCCAACTTGCCCATGCCCATCTCAGCTCGTCCCCATTTGCCCGCGTTTGGCCCATATCGCTCTAAACGTTTCCTACCAATACACATGTCCAAATGTCTTTTAAATATTGTGATTGTACACGTGTAGGAAGGAACTACAGATGCTGGTTTACACCGAAGATAGACACAAAATGCTGGCGTAACTCAGCGGGACAGGCAGCATTTCTGCAGCGAAGGAATGGGTGACGTTTCAGGTCGAGACCTTTCTCCAGTCAGAAGAAGGGTCTCTACCCGGAACGTCATCCATTCCTTCTCTCCAGAGATGCTGCCTGTCCCGCTGAGTTACTCCAGCATTTTGTGGCACATTGGGATGGACCTATTCGCCAACATTTAGCCCTTAGTCCTCTAAAGCTGCCTTAAAGCATCTCTGGAGAGAAGGAATGGGTGACGTTTCGGGTCGAGATCCTTCTTTAGACTGGGGTGTTCAGACTGAAGAAGGGTCTCAACGCAAAACGTCACCTATTCCTTTTCTCCAGAGATGCTGCCTGTCCCGCTGAGTTACTCCAGCATTTTGTGTCTATCTTTGTTATTGTACATGCCTGAACTACTTCCATATACTTGATAGTTCGTTCCGTGTACCCATCAACTTCTGTGTGGAAAAAGTTGCCCCTCAGTTTCCTATTAAATCTTTCTCTCACAAAACTATGTCCACTGCGGTTTCATCCTGTCCATTTGGTTAGGATTTGCTTCATGTGGTTTGCACCCCTCAGTTAACTGCATGGACAGCAGCAGAGCTCCCTGGATAGTTAAAAATAAATAAACATTTGCAATCTTATTTGGAACTACGTTATCCTATTTTAATTTTTTTTAATACAGAAAAAAATTAGTAAAATAAAACTGCCAGATCAGTACTTTGGCCAATTGTCACAGAATCTTGGTGTTGGGAAGCCAAGGATGTTATGTGACTATATTCTTACCTGTGCTGAATTAATCTTTGTATAGTGTAAAATAGTATTGTTTTAATTAAGTGCATACAGTAAAATGTTAATGAGAAATATATTTGTAACAAAGTGTAATAGAGCAGCACAGTAAACTGGTAAATTGTTATTCTTGAAAACAAAATTCCAGTGATAGAGGAGCCAAAAAACACATGAAATCCAGAAGAAAATTGGATTAACAACAGGTATTAGGGTTGAAAGCATACTATATTTCATGATTTGGTTATTTGCGTATCCCTATATTTTAAAAAAACTATCTGTGCAAGAGATGAATTTCTTTTGCAAAAATTAAATCACAATACCCATCATTAAAACATATGGCTGGTTATTGATTCGTGCTTCCATTTTTTTCTCCCTATAATCATTATTCAGTGGAAATAAGGACAGTCAATTTGGTTAAAATGTATCTCATGAAAGATCTAGTTATTTTATATGTTGTTCCAATTTTATTAAATCTCTTCAGTTACAGTCAGAAGCCATCGACCACCACCAAAAGAAAGACAAAGGAGAGAGGTAATCGTTGCACTGTTCTACAACGTTTTAAGTTATTTTTTTAACACATAGAATTTAGAATACAGAAATAAAGCACTTGTACTTTCCTCATAATCGTTATTTTTCCTTTTTTTAAAATTTCCAGTTGATATTGGTTTATTATTATTGTCATGAGATAGAGTGCAAAACATTGCGTTGCGTGCTATTCTGGAAAATCGTCATACGTCCAATTGATTACAAATCAAACCATACATGAGTACAACAGGTAGTGCAAAAAGAGAAAGGAAACGGAGCGCAGAATATAGAGTTGCAGCTACAGAGAAAGTGCAGATTTTAAAAAGTACAAGGGCCGCAACAAGGTGTGAGTACAGGTTCAGTTGCAGGGATTCACCAAGAGATTTTTAGTATCACTGCTCAAACTGTCCTTTATCATCTGAAGGTGCAGAGACAGGGTGGGAATGTGATTGTTGTGAATACTTCTAAATGGTGGCACATTGGCATAGCTCATAGAGCCGTTGCCTTACAATGCCAGAGACCTGGGTTCAATCCTGATGTTGGGTGCTCTATGTGTGGAGTTTTCACATTCTCCCTGTAACCGTGTGGGTTTTCACATTCTCCCTGTAACCGTGTGGGTTTATTCCGGGTGCTCTATTTTCCTCCCCCAACTCAAAATCAAGTGGGTTTGTAAGTTAATGAACCTCTTTAAATTGCCCCCAGTGTGTGGGGAGTGGATGAGAAAGTGGGGTGACATAGAACTAGTGTGAACAGGTGATCGATGGTCGGCGTGGGCTCAGCGAGCCCTAGAGCCTGTTTCCATGTTGGGTTTTTCCATCATTCAGAATAAACTCCCCTCCAAGTCATTCAGCTTCCTGTCTTTGGGCTGCACAGCTGTTCATAGTTTGGATCAAAGTCGTGGAAATGCCGCCCTGACTGCGCTAACGTGCAAGCATTTGTCCACACTTGCTCTTGCAGTTCTAGAGGACAGCTCAGTGCCAAGTCCTCTCCATTATAGGAATGGGCAACTGAAACCCACATATTGTGAATGAAGTAAGGATCCTATGATTACTGCACCTTGTGATCATAAAAATAGAGCATTTTGATTATTCTGTCAGAATGTGAACAGTCAACTGTACAATGCTATTAAAACAATATATTTTACATTGTAGCCTACGTTTCCAAGGACTGAAAAGATGGAAGTGAACCAGGACTGGTGCAGCGTGTATCCAAGCGCTGCAGCGTTTAAGCATTCTGTTGTGCCTCTTCCTGTCCGCATGGGCTATCCAATAAAGAGAGGTGTACCGCCAAACAAGACCGGAAACCTGGAGCTTATAAAAGTATGTGTAGCCTGGTCTAATTAAATTACATCCAACTCATCTAATTCTTGTCCGCAATCAGTAGTGAACCATCTAATAATTATCCCCAGTTAACAAGAATTTGAAAAAAACATGCAATTGCTCAGAATTTTAATCCAACAGTTTGCAGTGTAGATAACTACACTGGTATGTTGTACATAATTCTTTTTTAATCATCATCAGAACTGTATGAGAAAGTGAAAGTTGTTTTCAAATCATCAGACTCCAAACTATATATGTATTTTTGATGTAATTTCACATTGTGTAAGGTATAAAATTTACATTGATAATTGGGAAGATCACGAGACTTTACAGATTAACAACTTCAAATTCCTGGAATTGACTAAACAATGAGTCAATTCAAATTGTTTTTGAGATTTCAAAAGTTGATTTTGGAGGTTATAACTCACATCGTGAGTTATAACCTTCAAAATCAACTTTTGAAATCTCAAAAACAATTTGAATTGACTCATTGCTTAGTCAATTCCAGGTTAAGTGATTTTCTAAAAATGGTGATAAATTGAATCCAAATTTTTATTGGTATCAACACAGAATGGAAGTCATGAATGTCACTATGGGTTAATATTAGAAATCATTGTAAATAGCAAATGGCACAATGTTTTATATATGCCTTAAGACGTCCTGAGGGAAATGTATTTCAGTCTGCTGATAATTATTCCTAGAATATTGGACCCCAATACTAAATTTAAAGCTTTCATGGTCTTGATTTATTTTTATCATAGTGCTTCAAGAATATAATTTGCAGTGTTTAAGCAATATTTTTGATTGTGTATTGATTACTAAGCTGCATTATGACATTGATGTTTCTGAGGAGACACCTTTCCTACTCACTAAATTATATCAATATACAGTTTTAAAAAGCATAATAAATAGGATTTTTCTGTTTCTAAATATCTTACAGATTCCAAATTTTTTACATCTTACCCCCCCTGCAATAAAAATGCACTGCACAGCTTTAAAAGGTAGGTGTTGTATTGTGTTTATATCTCATATTATATTAAATATCTAATTTAGGTATACGGTCAATACAAGGAACTGCAAGTGCTGGAGTAACTCAGCGGATCAGGCAGCATCTCTGGAGAACATGGATAGGTGACGTTTCACAGAGTGCTGGAGTAACTCAGCGGGTCAGGCAGCATTTCTGGAGAACATGGATAGGTGATGTTTCACAGAGTGCTGGAGTAACTCAGCGGGTCAGGCAGCATCTCTGGTGGGCATGGATAGGTGACGTTTCAAGTTGGGACCCTTCTTCAATTTGAGTTACTCCAGCACTCTAGATATAGGTTAATTCATTTGGAACTGCTGTTACTGCACAATGATAGTGACTGCCACAGTTACATATCAGTTCTACACTCAACATTATAAAGTCACAAAGGTGATTTTTAACATGAGTCATAATTCACTAGTGCCTGATTAATGATTTGCCTTGTTCTGGTGCTTAGATTTTAAATAGTTTTATGTCTGTTGGATTATATGAATGTATTGAGTTACCGGTGACTATCAATTTATTAATACACTGCTGTTATCAAACTGTAATGTTTGTCTATGAATTTCCATTGTTAGTGCTTCATGTTCTTTACAGTGAATTTTGTTATCATGTCGCACTAGAACACAGAAAAGTACAGCTGGGGAACAGGCATTTTGTCCCACAATGTCTGTGCCAAACAGAATGCTGAGATAAACTAACTTCATGTAGGAAGGAACTGATGATGCTGGTTCAAACCAAAGATAGACACAAAAAGCTGGAGTAACTCAGTGGGACAGGCAGCATCTCTGGAGAGAAGGAATGGGTGACATTTCGGGTCGAAACCCTTTTTCAGACTAATCTCATCTGCCTGCAGGTGACCCGTATCTATGAGCCTGTCTGAAAGCCTCTTAATTTCCACTATCGTGTCTGCCTCCAACAACCTCACAATGTGTTCCAGGCACTCATCACCCTCTCTGTGTAAAACAAATACATTTCTTTTAAACCTTGCCCCTCTCAACTTAAAGCTCTGCCTCCTAATCTTTGGTATTTCCACCCCTGGGAACACGGTTCCGACTGTCTACTCTGTCTCTGCCTCTCGTCATTTTATATACTTCAATCAGATCTCCCCAGAACCTCCGGCGCTCTGCAGAAAACAATCCAAGTTTGTCCAACCTAATACCCGCTAACCCAGGCAGCATTCTGGATTAAGCACCAATGTAGATTGTTTTAAAATCATCATGTTATTTTAATCCCCATATTATTGTGTTAGATTTAACAGCTATATGTAAAGAAGTATATATATATATATATATATATATACACAATTAGCAAGAAATTGCAAAGGGAAACCATATGTTTGTCTCTCATTTCTCAGTAATGTTCCGAGGCTTTGTCTCCAAACCTAAGGAAGGATACATTTTCCTTGAAGGTCATACATTAATTAGATTGATTCGTGAGATTAGGGGGTTGTTCTTTGCGAAGACATTGAGTAACATTGACCCTCATCAACACGTGTTTAGATGCATAAGGTGATCTAACTGCATCAACAAGATTCTGTGGGCGATTGATAATGTAGATGCTTTTATTAGGCTTGGCTGTCTGAAACCAGGGGACATTAGTCTCCCAATAAAGGGTCAGTTATTTATTACCGAGGTGTGAAATCCCATCGTTTGGGTGCTGGGTGTCATGGAGATGTGCAGGTAATCTGAGGCTGAGATCTGATTTTTGATCTCATGGGGAATTATCATATATGAGGATCAAGAGAAAGAGGACAAGCTTGATGAATAGCCACATTTGTATTGACTATCAGGGAATGTCAAAGTAATAAAATATATTGTGCTAGTCTTGGCTCCTTTACAATGATGTAAAAATGTATAGGCACAGTTAAAATTTTATAAGCTTCAGGAACAGCTTTATAAGCTTATACAGAAGATACAAAAGCATAAAAGCATGTACCACAAGACTCAGGAACAGCTTCTTCCCTACTGTTATCAGACTACAGTCCTTCCATAAGATGGGGTGTAGTCCCAATCTTCCATCCTACCTCATTGTGGGCATTGACTTTGTTGCTGCAAGAAGTTCAATGCAGACTAGATGATGATTTTCTTTTTGTATTAAGGTAGATATATACATCTATAATGGCAAGATTTTTATTTGTAGTAATAAAGCAGGAACTATGGCTAATTGTAGATAATGCAATAGAATTTGCAATATTGATTATTCCTTGGTGTTAAATGCACAAAACATTTAGTTTTTTACTTATTTCCTTGACGTCAGATTTCTGCACAGAATGGCCAGTGGCACTTGATAATGATGAAACATGCCAAGAGCATTTTCCAATTGAAATTAAGACGACGGATTATGTTGCAGCTGGACCTTCTGCCCGACATCCGAATGCGAGAGTGGTCACCTTGACAGTAAGTAATGAATTGCCCATGGGAAAAGGACGATAAAATATCATTTAAGGTTGTGTCAGTTCCTCCACACTGATATTTATAAAAGCTACTTATTGGTGTGAGTATGCTGAATGTAGAATAGAGCAGAATTAAATTCCGTGAGTATGATATATATATATCACAGTGTTTATCCTAAATGCATTGAAAAGATTAACTTGAGGATTGATAACTTTGTTGACATAGAAAGGGTAGGCATTGAGTGATACAGTGTGGAAATGGACCCTTCAGCACAACCTATCCATGTCAGCTAACATATCCCAGCTACACTAGTCCCACCTGGTTCATATCCCTCCAAACCTGTCCTATCCGTGTACCTATCTAACTGTTTTTTAAATGTTGTCCCTGCCTCAACTACCTCCTCTGGCAGCTTGTTCCGTACACCCACCACCCTTTGTGTGAAGCAGATACGATAGTAGTGTTAAGAGCGTTTTGGGTAGAAACTTGGAGGTGCAGGGAATGGGGGGGAGATGTGGATCATGTGGGGACTGATAAGAGTTGGTCTTGGCATCAGGTTCAGCACAGGCCTTGTGGACTGCAGGGCACATTCCTGTGCTGTGTTGTTCCATGTATAATGATTGTATTAGTATAACTTAAGGTTGATAAATATTGCTTTGAAACATTGTTGGACCATGGATAGGCACTTTCCAGAGGGTTATATTGGTCTGTTTGGGGGTGGGGAGAAAGGGAGGGTGTTTTGGCCTATCTCCTTTCATTTAATAATTATACATCTATATAATTCTGGTTATATATTATCTGTGGAAACTATAATTTTCTTTTTATATTTTACAGATCAGACTTTTGAATCTCAACTTGGACGAGCATGCCAAGAAGAAGCTCATTAAACTTGTAGGAAATCGATACAACAAAAGTACAGATCTACTTACCATTACAACAGACAGGTATAGTAACATGAAACAGATGTCACTTACAAGAAGGATTAAGGTCACCCAGCACTTAATCACTGTCTTCAGTAGGAAACAATAAACCAGTGCATAAAGGTGAAGTTACAGAATCCTGTGCCTTTTTCCCCATGAAGTATAATTGTTCGATATTACACAGTCAAAACATCGCAGTTTTTGTTGCTTTGAAGCAATTGTCACTTTAGCTGCCATGATGAGTCTCCGTGTAATTGAGTGAGAAAGATAAAATCCATTAAAGCAAAATGCAAAGTTAAAACTATTCAGATGCCATCTGTGGAAAGATAAACTGTATCAATCAGTCAATCAATCATCCTAAAATGCATTTGCAAAATCTGCTTGTTCCTGTTCCACTTCCCTGTTCATTCTTAATCTTTCTAATTTATTCCAGTCTCCAAAAGCATTGACTTTCAAAACTTCATCCTCACCTACTGATCTTTCCATGAAGTTACCTCTTGCCCTTCCCCAAACTTGGAACCTAGAAAACCATGCCCTCTTTCCAATATTATCCACGCTGTCCAACATTTCCTGGACATCACTGTGTACCGAGCAACTACAAGGACTTAACAATATGCTGAGTTTGCCTTTACTTGACAAGTAAACATTTAGCTGAGAAACTGCACACTGAGATATTTCAGTATAGTTCAGTCCCTCTGCATAACGACAGAAATTTGTGTTTGGCAGGATTATATTAAAGCATCTTTTATAACTGGATTATGCAAAGTGAATGCTTCTTTTGCAGATGCCCATTGCGACGGCAGAATTGTGACTTTGCTCTCTATTTGCTCACGGTTTTGTACCACGAATCATGGGTGAGTGAATCTTGTTAAGAACTGCAAAATTTGATATATGGTGGTAATGATACTTTCAAGTCATCTTTTCTGTGTTTTATTTTAAAGCAATTTTTCATCTAAGATTATTTTTGGAGTCCCAAAGTAGCTAAAAGAGTTATTATACATCCATTCAAGCCGAATAACTTGAAACAAGTAGCAAGATTTTCAAGGTCACAATCCTCAATATATGCCAGAAGCCTTTTTCTTCCCTCCTTATAATACACTTTAAATTCATTACTTTCTACTTTCAAGCTCCATTACTACCTATGCTTAAACGCTAATCTTTTATTACTGATAAGGAAGGCTATTGACCTGATGGCAGGTGGAAACTTCCAATGTCAGCGGAGTGCAAGTGGTGAAAGATTAGGAGATGACTTGTTTATTAATGGCCGGTAAACCCGCACTCCTGTGAGTATAATGTTACTGAGGTGGGAAGGCCAAGTTACCTGATATTTTTGTGTTGTGTATTTTATATCCCGAATACAGAGGAAAGCCTTTGCTTAAATGTCTGCCTTTCTATTACCTTTCAGAACCAACATCAATAGTTAATGGACATGTCAATCAGTTCCAATTGTAATTGATTTTTGTGAAATATTAACAGGCACTGTGACATATTTGATTTTCCATGGCCAATACAAACTCTTTCCAGGTAGCTTAGGAATGGTAAAGCTCATTGTCACGGGAGTTACACCTGTCTAATGCACTTTCATGAGCATGAGTACTGTTAAATAATTGCACTATTTAGACATTAGTTATTGTAGTAAGCTGTGCGGTAAGAATTGGTACAGTCATAATCCATGAATTGATTGCCTAGTTAACAAACTACCAACACGCTACGGTGAGTGTCGCTTTACTACGTGATGATAAAATGCAACGTGAGAGCTGGCCCACGTATCATTCCATGGGAGACTGACTTTCTTGGTGATATTCCAGATACTGGATCAATATTAAACAAATACTCAGACTCATTCTGTCATTTATGATGTACATCTAGTGAATTCTAAATTATGATAATATCCCGAGTTAAATGTGCTCAGTAGTGTTAAATGTAACAAAATCTGGTTATGGACAGCAAGCTAGTGACAATTGTCACTGAATGTAAAAAGACCAACTTGGCTACAGTTAGATATTCAATAAAGGATAAGCATATAATTAAGCTACAGTTTCCGATATTGTGCCAAAAGCAATAGGAACTCCATGGGAAATTATTGAAAAGATACTTTGCAGGCTCAAACTCAGTGTCTGTCCAGGTTTTATTTCTGCTAAGACTTTGCAATTTTGCTTGTCTTGGAACAGAATGGTGAAAAGTTACTTATGCTTACCTTTCCTGAAATAATATTTTGTTTAAATTGAAGTTAATGTCTGCTAGCATGTTATATTTCTGTTTATTTGAGAAGTTAAGAATATGTAAGGGCAGGGCATATTGTGCAACAATGATTAAAGAGCTTGGTTGTCAGCTCTGGAACACCACATTCTCTGCACAGTGGAAAACATTTGGTCAGGGGAGACACAAGGAACTGCAGCTGCTGGCATCTGAGCAAAGCACAAAGTGCTGGAGGAACTCAGTGGGTCAAGGCAGCATCTCTGGAGGGCATGGTTCAACGGCGATTTGGGCAGGATACTTCATCAAAAAGGGTCCTGACCCAAAACGTCACCTTTCTATGTCCTCCAAAGATGCTGCCTGACCCGCTGAGTTACTCCAGCACTTTTTGTGTCTTTTTTTGTCCTCCAGAGATGCTGCCTGATCTGCTGAGTTACACCAGATTCTTATGCAAGGTGGATCCCAAAATAGTTTCTTGAGAATGAGTTGAGGTTTGGGAAACAGATCCCATTAGTAGCATGAATGACTGAGTTACATGCGTGCCAGTTTTCTCTGTGAGGTACACAATGGAGGAATGGCGCCCCTGTTATCATGCTGAAAGCATAGTCCATATTTCTATAACATTCTGTGCCTTGAACCACAGCTTAAGATTCCAATTTAAAGGCTTAATTTAATCTTGACCAAATGTTGACGGTTTTATATCAGAGGATTTGTTTTAAATAAAAACAAATATATTTTTATTGAATTGTATTAGCGGAAAGCAGTCAGAAAAAAAATATCCAGGATCAGCTGACTCCCCTGTGTTCAAATTGCCATTTCAATATAAACAGGAAATGTCCACAGCTACATGATTAATTGCCGAAATTTCTCCTTAAAATCCGACCTGTGTGTGTTTTTACAGCTTGTTCAAAACATTACAAAAGTCTCTGCTTAATAGAGTTCATATCGTTTAGGTTAGAGATACAGCGTGGAAAAAATGAAAAAGAAACAGGCCCTTCAGCTGTCTGAATCGATCATCCATTCACTATAAGCTCTGTGTTAGCCCACGTTTTCATCCACACCCTACACACTGGGGGCAATTTACAGAGGGCCGATTAACCTACAAACACACAGCACTACAGACCCGGGTTCGATCTTGACAATCCTCAGGCATTGTCTGTGGAGTTTGCTTGTTCTCCCTGTGACTGTGTGAGTCACCTGCAGCTGCTCTGCTTTTCTCCCACATCGCAAAGATGTGTGGGTTTGTAGTGTGATTGCCCTCTGATGCTCCTTCTGTAGGGACTTGATGCAAAAGTAGGATAACACAGAGCTAGTGTGAACAGGTGATTGATGTTCGTCATGGACTTGGTAGGCCGAAGAGCCTGTTTCCATGCTGTATCTCTAAACTAACCTTAAAACGATGTCAACATTTTTGTCTGGTGTAACTTTATGAAAATATTTTTTTACGGTGAGATTACATGTATTTAAAGAAAAAGTACTTCAATAGAGCCGTGAGTATATTCACAAGATACAAATGACAGTGTTACTGCGTTGTGAATTACCGCTTGGTATTTCCTAATCGCATCTATACTGCCCTCAGGTGGCTCGGTGAGTTCGTTTCCCCATCACTTTCCCTTTTCAACAGTAGTGGTGGCAGTGTTCTTGGTGATGCCAGGCAGCGATACTTGTGGACATGATGCATGTGGGAACAGCTGACTACCTACAGTGCTGACTGCAGTACATAGTGGATTTGTGCGTCCACACTCTGGTGATCTGTCAGAGGACAGCAGATTGGTCCACGGGTGGGTTCTCTGATCCCACAGCCATGCATCTCATGGATGGGCTGCAGCTCTCTGGCAGTGCATCAGGACCTGTGCAAATGCATGTAGTTCAGCTGCAGACCGTGTGAGGCGGTGGCTGGAAGCAGCGGCATCTAACGGTAACTTCCTGTCTTAAATATTCTCTCCATGCCTGACAGAAGATTGGGGAATTATTCACTGTTCTTAAATTATAATGATTGCCCACCCAGGCAAACCTCTGCAGTCCACACCCTGCCTTGGCTTCCTGTGTCTGTTTCAAGGTGGCAACCAGATTTGCAGGGTGATTGTTCAGATTATCAATCAACTGGGTAGATCTTTTAAAAGACATTTGGACAGGTTCATGGATAGGAAAGGTTTAGAGGGATAGGGGTCAAAAGCGGGCAGGTAGGGCTAGTGTAGATGGGACATCTTGGTCAGCATGGAGGAGCTGGGCAGAAGGGCCTGTTTCCGTACAGTTTGACTCCAATGGTATAAAACAGGCCAAGGAAATGAACATTGGTTAATTTTGATTATGAGAAATGTTATGCTCTTCAAACTATGTCCATGGTTTTGAATTTCAATGGCCAGAGAGATGCACTGAACTGCATTGAGGAAAGAGGAAGACAAGGAACTGCCAATGCGGGTTCACAATAAAAGGCACACAAAACTGCAGTATCTGAGTGGGCCAAGCAGCATCTCTGGAGAACATGGCAGACGGGTGCCAACCCAAAACGTCATCTATCCATGTTCTCCACAGATGCTGTCTGTTCTGCTGAGTTACTCCAGCACTTTGTGTCTTTTTTTGCAGATGATGAAATCTTCACAGTCATCCCACATGTGCAAAATGCAACGCGAACTGTTTCATGTGTTGCTTTTTCTTTTCTCCCCAGAAAATAGAGACATGGGAATCTGACAAGACTGAAGCTGACATGGATGAATTTATCTGGGAGAATAGTCGGTCTGAGAAAAATCTCTTGGACACAATCTGCAGGATGAAAGAAGCAGAAAACCTCCCATCAATCTCAAAGGAAGAACTAGTTAACTCACCGGAAGTCAAAAGCTACAAGGAGTCAGTGGTGAATATTAAAAATGACGGAGAAACAGAAGATAGCATTTTACAGTACAAAGAGTCTGTAAAAAAGCTGCTAAAACTGCAGACCACAACATAACAAATAGCATGTCACAGATGGCATGGTCAGTTTATATTCATTTACAATATTGCCGATATAGACTATGTCATCAATCTTAATCAAGTGTAAATCAATAACTGCAGATGCTGGTACAAATCAAAGCAATTTATTCACAAAATGCTGGAGTAACTCAGCAGGTCGGGCAGCATCTCAGGAGAGAAGGAATGGGTGAGGATTTGGGTCGAGACCCTTCTTCAGTCTGAAGAAGGGTCTCGACCCGAAACGTCGCCCATTCCTTCTCGCCTGACTTGCTGAGTTACTCCAGCATTTTGTGAATAAAAATCTTGATCAAGTAATGTATTCATACAAAGTCATATCTGGGAAAAAGTGTTAAATGCTAACTTCTGTAAACTAATGTATTTTTTCCTTACAAATGTGATTGTGTGGAGAATATTGCAAATCTGTGAATAAAATGTTGACATTCTTTTTCCATTACTGTACAATCCATGTGCATGGCTGCATGCAAGGCTTCTGTCCTAGATTTTCGGACTTTATTTTCTCTCAGTCTTTTAAATTCTCCTCAAAACCCATCATGTTAGCTTTGCTGTTCACAAGTGTTTAGTTGCCAAATGCACCTGATACGAACCAGAACAATTAAATTCTTACTTGGTGTGCAGGCATGTTAAATGCAAAGAAAACATTTTAAAGTAAATATACAATAAATGTTTAGTTATTCGAAGTAAATTAGACTTTGATAGTGCAAAAACCAAAGTAGAAAGAGGAATCATAGTTGTGCAAAAACCAAAGTATATCGAGCAATCATAGTTGTGCAAAAACTAAAGTATATAGAGCAATCATAGAAGTGCAAAATCCGTAGTTCGGTGCTGAGGTGGGGTTGTGGTTAGGGTTTGGACAACTTTTTCACTCAGAGAGTTGTAAATCTGTGGAATTCTCTGCCTCAGAAGGCAGTGGAGGCCAATTCTCTGAATGCTTTCAAGAGAGAGCTAGATAGAGCTCTTAAGGATAGCGGAGTCAGGGGGTATGGGGAGAAGGCAGGAACGGGGTACTGATTGAGAATGATCAGCCATGATCACATTGAATGGTGGTGCTGGCTTGAAGGGCCGAATGGCCTCCTGCACCTATTATTAATTGTCTACGGGGTAGGTCAAGAACCTGAATGGTGATAGGAGGAAACGTGATGAAGCTGAGAAGAACGGTGCTCCTTTACCTCCTTCCTGCTGGTAGCAGCAAGAAGAGAGTGTGGCCAGAGTGGTGCGGGCTTGGGGGACATTAGTTGCCTTCCTGATCTACCGTTAGATCCCTTTGATGATGGACAGGTCAGTACCTGTGATGGACTGGGCAGTGTCCTCTACTTTCTGCAGCCTCCTTCGTTCCTGTATCCCAATTTCCGAACCAGGCCGTGATGCATCCAGTCAGCGTGCTCCACCCTGCACCTGGAGAAGCTCGATGGAGTATTCGGCAATGTGCTGAATCTCCTCAAACTGCTGAGGAAGTATAGGCATTGGTGAGTTTCTGTGATTGCATCAATGGGCCCAGGAGATGTCATCACAGTGGTCTATGTCCAGGAGACTTTGCACTGCCCTCTCACCAATGAAGACGGGTGCTTGGTACTTCTCTTTCCCCGTCCTGTAGTCAATAATCAGCTCCTTGCTGTTGCTGACGTTTAGAGTTAGATTGTTGTTCTGGCACCCTCAATCACATTGTCAATCTCCCTTTGCTGACTCCCACAGCTATCTGGATCTACTACAAACCCACTGACTCCCACAGGTATCTAGACTACACTTCTTCCCACTGTATCTCCTGCAAAAAGTCTATCCCCTACTCCCAATTCCTCCGTCTACGCCGCATCTACGCCCGGGATGAGGTGTTTCACACTAGGGCATCAGAGATGTCCTCATTCTTCAGGAAACGGGGCTTTCCCTCTTCCATTATAGATGAGGCTCTCACTCGGGCCTCCTCTATATCCCACAGCTCCGCTCTTACTCCCCCTCCCCCCAGTCGTAACAAGGACAGAATCCCCCTTGTCCTCCCACCCCATCAGCCAGTGTATCCAACAAATCATCCTCGAACATTCCCGTCACCTCCAACGGGACCCCACTACTGGCTACTTCTTCCCATCTCCTCCCCTTTCTGCGTTCCACAGAGACCGTTCCCTCCGTAACTCCCTGGTCCACTCGTCCCTTCCTACCCAAACCACCACCTCCCCGAGCACTTTCCACTTTCCCCTGCAACCGCAGGAGATGCAACACCTGTCCCTTTACCTCCCCCCTCAACTCCATCCAAGGACCCAAACAGTCTTTCCAGGTGAGACAGAGGTTCATCTGCACCTCCTCCAACCTCATCTATTGTATCCGCTGCTGTAGATGTCAACTTCTCTACATCTGTGAGACCAAACGCAGGCTCGGCGATCATTTCGCTCAACACCTTCGCTCAGTCCGCCTTAACCAACCTGATCTCCCGGTGGCTGAGCACTTGAACTCCCCCTCCCAGTCTGACCTTTCTGTCATGGGCCTCCTCCAGTGCCATAGTGAGGCCCACCGGAAATTGGAGGAACAGCACGTCATATTTCGCTTGGGCAGCTTGCAGCCCAGCGGTATGAACATTGACTTCTCCAACTTTAGATAGTTCCTCTGTCCCTCTCTTCCCCTCCCCCTTCCCAGTTCTCCCACTGTCTTCCTGTCTCCACCTATATCCTTTCTTTGTCCCGCCCCCTGACATCAGTCTGAAGAAGGGTCGCGACCCGAAACGTCACCCATTCCCTCTCTCCTAGATGCTGCCTGACCCGCTGAGTTACTCCAGCATTTTATGATGCCTTCGATTTGTACCAGCATCTGCAGTTATTTTCCTACACTCCTTGTCAATCTCCCTCCTCTACTCTGACTCATTGTTACCTGTTATTTGTCCAACAACAGGTGGTATAGTTGGTGAAGTAACGATACCATTGGAACTGTATCTGGCTACACATCTTGGGTCTGGAGCACTTCTTCAAACTCTGAAATTACAGCCTGTTTTATTTTGATTAAATTGATGCCTCAAAATCAGGTGTGCAGGAAAAGTGTTTTGAAATATAGATGCCTTATACCTCTCCAAGAAAATGGACGAGTTAATTGCAAATTAAATGTATGTTTTGTAGAAGATATCTTTAAAAAAATTATGAGAAATAAAATAAATATTTGCCATGTAATGGCTTTCTTGGATTGTATACCAACTAATCTGCAAACAAATTTCAATTTGTCACTAAATACCACCCAAGTTGATAATTTTCTGTTCAATTTGGATTCTGTTAATGAAAAATACTGTACTTCTTTGTGACAGTGGTTTCATTCTTTGAAGAATGTTGTCAGAAATCCAACACACTCACAGGTCAGCTCCTCAAAACCTTCTGCAGTAACAAACTGGTTTATAAATGCCCAACGTATTAATCTCCCTGTTTTTTTTTCTTATCTAATCTTTGTCCCGCTTCCCACAAAACTGTTAATTAAACATTTAGCTGCGAAAGTGTTTTTTGGAAAAAGCTTTGGAGTTGTCATGGTGATAACTTAGTAAAACGATCATTGCAACTCAATAGTTTAGGTGAGATAATCGGAATGTGGTTTAAATGACAGTGTTATTTGATTCTGCAACGTGATGGTACAAAGCTTAAAGAGCATTTTTCTCATTCTATTAGTGGAATGTGTCTGCATGCTTTGCCCAAGGTGATCTATTTACTGGAAGGATTTAGAAATTCTACTGCACTTTTACAGGTATGTAACATTTTCTCATGCGCATTCTGACTTGCGTTTTCTGCAAATAAATCTTGAATGTGTTTTGTGAATGTTATCTTGGTGTTAAGGTAAACATTTTACAACATTAAACGTATTTGTTGGTATTTGGGAGAGAAGCATGTGAAAAAGCAGCTGTTAGTGATTCAGTCCTCTGATTTTGCTGGTGTCAATTAGCCTTGAAGGATGTTCAGTAACTTCACTGTCCCATTCTGCCATCCCACATGTAGGTTAATTTGACTGGGTAAATGTAAAAAAATTGTCCCTAGTGTGTGTAGGATAGTGTTAATGTGCGGGGATCACTGGGCGGCGCGGACTTGGTGGGCCGAAAAGGCCTGTTTCCTCGCTGTATATATATGATATGATATGATATGAATAATGTTCTCCTTCCAACTTTGGTGTAAATAATTCTATCATTACTTATTAATTTAAAAATTCCAAAAGTTATATATTTTTTCTTGAAAGGTCGGCACAGTGCAGCTGGTAGAGCTGCCGCCTCAGAGACCCAGGGTCAATCTTGACCTCGCATGCTGACTGTGTGTGGAGTTTACACATTCCCCCAGTGACCGCGTGGGTTTCCTCCGGGTACTCCGGTTTGCTCCCACATCCCAGAGACGTGGAGGTCTGTGGGTTATCTGGCCTCTAATTTGCCCCTAATGTCTAGTGAGTAGATGCAAAAGTGGGATAACATATAACTAGTGTGAACAGGTGATCGATGGTCGGTGTGGACTCACTGGGCCCAAGGGCCTGTTTCCATGCAGTATCACTAAAATAAAATAAACTTCACTAAACTATTAATCCTTTGGTGGAACATTATATCACCTTTCTCAAAAGAAGCCTCCAGAAAACACTCCAGTCAATATCTGAGGCTTAAAATAAGAAACTCTCCAATCATTGTTGAAAATTACCTATGTTACTATGTATGTGGATTATTGTTTAACTTGTTTGAAAAGTACCTATTCCATATCCAACCAGGTTTGTAGTGTTTGCCCTTTACTGTCATAGAACATCGAATGGTGCAGCATAGGAACATATTATTGGCAAAGAAATGCACTGCTGGTCCATGAATATCATCTGAAGTATCATCTGGGATAAATGGGTCCCTTTCGGAATGGCAGGCAGTGACCAGTGGGGTACCGCAAGGTTCGGTGCTGGGGCCCCAGCTATTTACGATATACATTAATGACTTAGATGAAGGGATTAAAAGTACCATTAGCAAATTTGCAGATGATACTAAGCTGGGGGGTAGTGTGAATTGTGAGGAAGATGCAATAAGGCTGCAGGGTGACTTGGACAGGTTGTGTGAGTGGGCGGATACATGGCAGATGCAGTTTAATGTAGATAAGTGTGAGGTTATTCACTTTGGAAGTAAGAATAGAAAGGCAGATTATTATCTGAATGGTGTCAAGTTAGGAAGAGGGGATGTTCAACGAGATCTGGGTGTCCTAGTGCATCAGTCACAAAGGAAGCATGCAGGTACAGCAGGCAGTGAAGAAAGCCAATGGAATGTTGGCCTTCATAACAAGAGGAGTTGAGTATAGGAGCAAAGAGGTCCTTCTACAGTTGTACCGGGCCCTGGTGAGACTGCACCTGGAGTACTGTGTGCAGTTTTGGTCTCCAAATTTGAGGAAGGATATTCTTGCTATTGAGGGCGTGCAGCGTAGGTTCACTAGGTTAATTCCCGGAATGGCGAGACTGTCGTATGTTGAAAGGCTGGAGCAATTAGGCTTGTATACACTGGAATTTAGAAGGATGAGGGGGGATCTTATTGAAACATATAAGATAATTCGGGGATTGGACACATTAGAGGCAGGAAACATGTTCCCAATGTTGGGGGAGTCCAGAACAAGGGGCCACAGTTTAAGAATAAGGGGTAGGCCATTTAGAACGGAGATGAGGAAGAACCTTTTCAGTCAGAGAGTGGTGAAGGTGTGGAATTCTCTGCCTCAGAAGGCAGTGGAGGCCAGTTCGTTGGATGCTTTCAAGAGAGAGCTAGATAGAGCTCTTAAGGATAGCGGAGTGAGGGGGTATGGGGAGAAGGCAGGAACGGGGTACTGATTGAGTGATCAGCCATGATCGCATTGAATGGCGGTGCTGGCTCGAAGGGCTGAATGGCATACTCCTGCACCTATTGTCTATTGTCTATTCATTATACAACCTAATTGAAGTAGGTCAAATGGTTCAAAGATTGAAAAATTGTGTCCAGAAACCTATTGTTTTACATGTACAATAAGAAATGAGTCATGCTAATATAGTGGGGAACTAGAAACACAAACTGCTGTGACACTTATTTTAAATAACAATATCGCTTCATGTTTTCAAAGTTGCAATATTTTAACCATGATTTAATCTTCTGATCCCAGAATAAGCAGGAGAAACTTCAATGTTTTTTTGATTAAGTTGAGAGAATAATAACCTTCTGGGTATTCTTTGGAGTATGTTGATTTGGCTTTCTGCATCTCCCCAGCTTCAAGGCTTTTAACTTCAAAGTTATCACAGTGCAAGTATTCGGTAGCAAAACAGGATTATTTAATTTTTAGTTTGATGTAGCAAAATGTACCTGTACAGCAGCTACACAAACAATGAAGTGGAAAAAAGGATTTATTCATTTCCAATAATATCAAATCTATCATCTGCTTTTCTTAAACTATAATTTACTTTTTGGCACAGAAATCATTCTTTCAAAGTTAAGGAAATTGTTACTCTCACAAATGTATAAATCTCTCGGAAAGCTAGAATGTGCCCTGAGACCTCAAGTTCTTTTTTAAGTGGTAAAGCTCAACCACAAAGTATGCCTGGGGCAACAACAGATTTACGCAAAACTAAGATGGCATCATCTTAAAGCTACAATGCAGCACTGTGTGCCAAGAACACCAAGCAATTGTGTAATCAGCAGATTAAACCCGCTTCTGTCCTCGCCATATCCAGTCATGAATGGACAGAGGAAGCCGGTGAACATCACCATCTTCAGCGACGATTTAAGGCACAATTTACGTTTAGGCTAGCTACTGTCAGCATATTGTATTATTTTGTCTAGATATATCTTGCAGTGTTATTTGGGGCACTTGGGGGCGGTCGTTAGATGCACAGGGTGGTGTATCTATATATATGGGCATAAGGGACATGAAGTGGCAGGCACAGGGAGAGAGAGCATACATATCTCACCAGACCAGGGACAGAGTAGCCAGCTACAACTTGCATGCGGAGTAAGGAAAGCCTGGTATGTTCATCTTCTTGTTTGTACAACTACTTCAATAAACAACGAACTAAACTGGAAATAACGACTGGAAGATCTGTTCTATTAGGTCTCCATAAGATCACTCCTACTTACCAGTGTAGTAATGGCAAGTGGAAAAGAGGTCACTGGAAAAGTCAGAAAGTTGCCATTACAATAAGTACAAAAGGCAAGGTTGGAGATTTGTTGTCATCAAACCAGAAGTGCTATGTGGATTTTCCATCTTGGCCTTCTTCCTGAGTCTGACCGTTACTGTATTCAGCTGATTGTATTCATCTGTCAAAGCTGAATGGTATTGTAGCTGTGCGGCGCTGCCTCAGAAAGGCAGCAGCTTCATCATGGACCCAACCACGCTGGCCATGGTCTCAGCTCACTCCTGCCACCAGGACGTACTGTAGGTATAGGAGTGGGAAAACTGACCTCCAGGTTCAGAAACAGCTTCCCCAACAATCACTGGGCACTTGAGCACTGCAAACACCAGCTAAACCACGATCTGTCTTTTTGCACTAGGGACCTCCAGCTTTTGTTTGCACTAACATTTTAAAAAATTTACTGAGCTTTCATTTGTTGTTTGTGTTCTCTCTGAGTACTAGGTTTGCAAACCTGTTATGCTACTGCAAGTAAAAATGTCATCGTGCTTTTCTCAGTACATCTGATAATTATACACTGTTGATTCTTGACGTGATCTCCAGAACTAATGATGTTTAGGCAATGTTTTCCTGCACTGCTTCAATGCCTGACAGGAAGTAAATTACCCCTGGTAGATTATAAGTGGTAAGAGTAGAATTAGGCCCATCAAGTCTACTCCGCCATTCAATCATGGCTGATCTATCTCTCCCTCCTAACCCCATTCTCCTGCCTTCTCCCCATAACCTCTGACACCTGTACTAATCAAGAATCTAACTCTGCCTTAACTATATCCACTGACTTTGCCTCCACAGCCTTCTGTGGCAAAGAATTCCACAGATTCACCACCCTCTGACTAAAGAAATTCCTCCTCATCTCCTTTCCAAAAGAACGTCCTTTAATTCTGAGGCTATAACCACTAGTCCTAGACTCTCCCACTAGTGGAAACATCCCCTCCATCCAAACCTTTCACCATTCTGTTTGTTTCAATGAGGTCCCCCCTCATTCTTCTAAACTCCAGCAAATATAGGCCCAGTGTTTCCTACTCATTCCCGGGATCATTCTTGTAAACCTCCTCTGCACCCTCTCCAGAGCCAGCACATCCTTCCTCAGATATGGTGCCCAAAATTGCTCACAATATTGCAAATTCTGTCCATAAATCAGCAAGCTGCCAACGATCTATTCACATTGAACTCAGTTCAGCCTAGGGTTGCCAACTTTCTAACTCCCAAATAAGGGACAAAAGGTCACCACCCCCGCACCCCACGTCACCTCACCCAGCGGCCACGTGCTCCCGCTCCACCAATGGCGGCCACCCGGGCCGGGAGGCAGGTTGCTACGCAACCTCCGTTCACTGAACACACGTTGCCCCGAACCCCGAACACACTCCGTTAGCCTACAGTGTCCGGGCCTACAGTGTCCGGGCCTACACTGTCTGGGCGTACAGCGCCCCCGGCCCTACAGTGTCCGGCCCTACAGTGTCCGGGCCTACACTGTCTGGTCCTACAGCGCCCCCCGGGCCTATAGTGTCCGGGCCGACAGCGCCCCCTGGGCCTAATATGAGACAAGAGCGGTCCCGTACGGGACAAACCAATTTAGCCCAAAATACGGGATGTCCCGGCTAATATGGGACAGTTGGCAAGCCTAGTTCAGCCTCTGGCACAATCATTCACCTCTAGGCCTCATTCATATGTTTATTGTCATATGCACCAGGATGCAATGAAATGTCTTGTTGATATGAAGCACTACACAGCAATGGTGCATGAAATAATGAACACAACAACCGGGTTTACTGGACTATATATAATTTTTGTTTCCTTTAGAGACACAGTGCGGAAACAGGCCCTTCAGCCCACCGAATTCACACCGACCAGCCATCCCCACACTTTAACACCACCCTACACACACTAGGGACAATTGCACATTTTTTATACCAAGCCAATTAAACTACAAACCTGTAGGTCTTTGGAGTGTGGGAGGAAACCCACACAGTCATGGGGAGAACGTACAAACTCTGTACAGACAGCACCCGTAGTCAGGATCGAACCCGTGTCTCTGGTGCTGCAAGGCAGCAACTCTACCGCTGCGCCACCGTGCCCCTATATCTTGCACTAAACATTATTCCTGTTATCATGTATCTAAACTGGATGGCTCGGTTGTAATCATGTACTGTCTTTCCAATGACTGGTTAGCATGTAACAAAAGCTTTTCATTGTACCTCGGTACACATGACAATAAACTAAAGTTGTTCCCAGAAAAAGGCCGAGAATGATCTCAATTGTGCGATCGTTTCAGTCGAAACATATTGCACTGACTGGTGCCATTTTCTCCAATAGAGCCCATGCCAGTTCCTACAAAAATAGTTGTGTAAGTCCCATTTCACTCTCTAGCAGCCCCCCCCCCCCTCAAATCTCTGTGTCATTTTTTCATTGGATCTCTGAGACAGGCCTTTCGACCCACCGAGTCCATTCTGACCATCCATTGCCCACTCACACTAGTTCTATGTTACCACACATCCACACCCACTCCTACACACGAGGGGCAATTTACAGAGGACCTATTAACCTACAAACTCCCATATCTTTGGGAAGTGGGTAGAAACTGGAGCACACCCACGCAGTCACAGGGAGAACGTGCAAACTCCCCACAGACGGCACCCGAGATCAGGATGATCCCTGGTCTCTGGCGCTGTGTGGCAGCAGCTCTACCCGCTGCACTACTGTGCCGCCCTTCTGCTTTCTGCGTGTGATTTGAATGCATTGTATCATTTAATCTTAAATTACAAGTGTAATTGGCGACTTCACATTTGTCTGCATGAGTTCTGAATCAACCTTATTCGGCAACCTCTGCTGGATTGAGGCATCTTGTACAATCGTAAACATTCATTCACTTTGCTGCCAACACATTGTGGATGGAAGATAGACACAAAATGCTGGAGTAACTCAGCGGGACTGGCAGCATCTCTGGAGAGAAGATAGACACAAAATGCTGGAGTAACTCAGCGGGACAGGCAGCATCTCCGGAGAGCAGGAAGAGGTGACGTTTTGGGTTGAGACCCTTCTTCAGACTGAGGATGGCTAGATAGAGCTCTTAAGGATAGCAGAGTCAGGGGGTATGGAGAGAAGGCAGGAACGGGGTACTGATTGAGAATGATCAGCCATGATCACATTGAATGGTGGTGCTGGCTCGAAGGGCCGAATGACCTACTCCTGCACCTATTGTCCATTGAGTCATCTGTAAAATGCATTTACCAAGATCTTTCTGGCACCACCCCCTGTGGTACAGTTGAAATTCTGCCAATGATTGTAGAGGAAAGTTGTTGTTAATAAAAGAGAAAGACATTTCAGAGTCACCTGTATGGCACTTGTCATCATCAGAACAGATACAAGGGAGATGAAGGAACTTGGAAAATGCAATGGGTCCTTAAAGGAGATGGGGGAATATAATTGAGCTAGTTGGGGGAGTATGTGCGCTTGTTATGGACAGGTGCTTGGAATTGATTTTCAAATGCTACTTAGTTGAATGGCCACAGTGAAGAAGTAACAAATTTCAATAATTCTATTGTCAAACTGATTTTAAGGTTTTTATTTGTAAAGTCGCTATTATGCAGAAAGAATGTAAGTAGACCCATGAAAAAAAAAACAATCAGAGAAAACGCTACCCTTAAGATAAATTAAATCCGTCATTCAGTTATTTTTGTTTGGTGTACAAAGGATGTTGACAAAGTATTCAATATTTTGAGCTTTATTTTCTGATAAAGTGCTGTATGGTTTACATGACACTACATTTTTTGCCATAAAGTAACTTACAATGCATGCTATGCAATTTAAGTTTCACCCTAAGTCATAATGGAAAATAATGTAACATTCAATGAAGACACAAGGGGCTGCATATGCTGGAATCTTGCATAAAACACAAAGTGCTGGAGTAACTCAGTGGGTCAGGCAGCATCTCTGGAAAACATGGATAGGTGACGTTTCACAGAGTGCTGGAGTAACTCAGCGGGTCAGGCAGCATCTCTGGAGAACACGGATAGGTGACGTTACACAACGTGCTGGAGTAACTCAGCGGGTCAGGCAGCATCTCTGGAGAACATGGATAGGTGATGTTTCAGGTTGGGACACTTCTTTGAGCCAGAAGGGTCTTGATGTGAAACGTCACCCATCCATGTTCTCCAGAGATGCTGCCAGGCCCACTGAGTTACTTGAACATTTTGTGTTCTAATATTCAATGGTCAAATTGATCGAATCAAAGACTATTATCTATTCCTACATGTCAGGCACAAGGAAGAAAAATTAAGCTTCTTAGCTTCTCCCTGATTCACTATAAATAATTTATGAAACATTTTTAAACAATCATATGCAATGCATTATTCACTTTAAAATGGTCCTGTTATTTCTACCTTGTTTTTATTTGTGGTCTCGGCACCTGCACATATTCTTGGTTCCACCATTTTCCCACCTTTTCCAAATCAATAATTGTGGAATCAAGCCTAGAATTCACCAGTTTTGGATTATTGTATATCTAAATCCAGACAAAATTTCATAAATGTACCTTTCAAAGCATTTTGTCTTATCGCAACTAAATAAACAGAAGCCTTATACATTAGGATAAAAATCTGCCTCCAATTCAGTTACCAAAAATAATGAGAAATGTTGTTCTCTGAAAATTAGCTAAAAGCCATCATTAAAATAATTAGCCAAAAAATATTGTATAAATAAACCCATTGTCTATAGAGCACAAGGAAATGTTCATAGTGGGTTACATGTAGATAGATATCGTTGTATGGATTAATTGATGAGCTGCTCGGTCCAGAATTGTCCAATAAAGGTTGTGACGTTCATGTGCAAAAAATTAGAAAACATAATGCTTACTTTTTGTTTATTTTTAGAGGATTAACGGCAGCATAGTGGTGGAGCTGCTGCCTTAGAGCGCCAGAGACCCGGGTTCAATCCTGACCTTGTCTGCGTGGAGTTTGCACGTTCTCCCTGTGAGAATATGGGTTTTCTCCCACATCCCAGACATGTGAGTTTGTAGAGTAATTGGCCTCTGTAACTCATTATTGCTATTGAGGGAGTGCAGCGTACGTTGGCCAGGTTAATTCCCGGGGAAGGTTGGACTGACATATGATGAAAGAATGGGTCGACTGGGCTTGTATTCACTGGGATTTAGAAGGATGAGAGGGTTTCTTATACAAACATATAACATTCTTAGAGGATTGGACAGGGTAGATGCAGGGAAAATGTTCCCGATGTTGGGGGAGTCCAGAACCAGGGGTCACAGTTTAAGAATAAGGTGTAGGACTGAGATGAGGAAAAACCTTTTCACCCAGAGAATTGTGAATCTTTGGAATTCTCTGCCACAGAAGGCAGTGGAGGCCAATTCACTGGATGTGTTCAAGAGAGAGTTAGATTTAGCTCTTAAGACTAAAGGAATCAAGGGATATGGGGAAAAAACCGGAACAGGGTATTGATTTTGGATGATCAGCCATGATCATATTGAATGGTGGTGTTGGCTCGAAGGGCCAAATGGCCTCCTCCTGCACCTATTTTCTACGTTTCCGTTTGACAGAGGGAGGTGGGTGGCTGGAACGCACTGCCAGGTGTGGTGGTGGGGGTGATACGATAGTGGTGTTTGAGGGACTATCAGGTAGATACATGGATAAGCGAGGTTTGGTGGGACATGGATCATGTACATGCAGAGAATAGCTCATTTCAGCATTGTGTTCGGCACAGACATAATGCACAGATGTAATGCTACGGTGGTTATGGGAGATTTCAACATGCAGGTAGACTGGGAAAATCAGGTTGGAAATGGACCCCAGGAAAGAGAGTTTGTAGAGTGCCCGAGATGGATTCTTAGAACAGCTTGTACTGGAGTCTACCAGGGAGAAGGCAATTCTGGATTTAGGGTTGTGTAATGATCCCGATCTGATAAGGGGACTAGAGGTAAAAGAGCCATTAGGAGGCAGTGATCACAACATGATAAGTTTTACTCTGCAAATGGAAAGGCAGAAGGGAAAATCAGAAGTGTCAGTATTACAGTATAGCAAAGGGGATTACAGAGGCATGAGGCAGGAGCTGGCCAAAATTGACTGGAAGGAGGCAGGGAAGACGGTAGAACAGCAATGGCAGGTATTCCTGGGAATAATGCAGAGGTTGCAGGATCAATTTATCCCAAAGAGGCGGAAAGACTCTAAGGGGAGTAAGAGACATCTGTGGCTGACAAGGGAAGTCAAGGACAGCATTAAAATTAAGGAGAGGAAGTATAACATAGCAAAGAAGAGTGGGAAGACAGAGGATTGGGACTCTTTTAAAGAGCAACAAAAGTTAACTAAAAAGGCAATACGGGGAGAAAAGATGAGGTACGAGGGTAAACTAGCCAATAATATAAAGGAGGATAGCAAAAGTTTTTTTAGGTACGTGAAGAGGAAAAAAATAGTCAAGGCAAATGTGGGTCCCTTGAAGACAGAAGCAGGGGAATTTATTATGGGGAACAAAGAAATGGCAGACGAGTTAAACCGTTACTTTGGATCTGTCTTCACTGAGGAAGATACGCACAATCTCCCAAATGTTCTAGGGGCCGGAGAACCTAGGGTGATGGAGGAACTGAAGGAAATCCACATTAGGCAGGAAGTGGTTTTGGGTAGACTGATGGGACTGAAGGCTGATAAATCCCCAGGGCCTGATGGTCTGCATCCCAGGGTACTTAAGGAGGTGGCTCTAGAAATAGTGGAAGCATTGGAGATCATTTTTCAATGTTCTATAGATTCAGGATCAGTTCCTGTGGATTGGAGGATAGCAAATGTTATCCCACTTTTTAAGAAAGGAGGGAGAGGGAAAACGGGTAATTATAGACCAGTTAGTCTGACATCAGTGGTGGGGAAGATGCTGGAGTCAATTATAAAAGACGAAATTGCTGAGCATTTGGATAGCAGTAACGGGATCATTCCAAGTCAGCATGGATTTACGAAGGGGAAATCATGCTTGACAAATCTACTGGAATTTTTTGAGGATGTAACTAGGAAAATTGACAGGGGAGAGTCGGTGGATGTGGTGTACCTCGACTTTCAGAAAGCCTTCGACAAGGTCCCACATAGGAGATTAGTGGGCAAAATTAGAGCACATGGTATTGGGGGTAGGGTACTGACATGGATAGAAAATTGGTTGACAGACAGAAAGCAAAGAGTGGGGATAAATGGGTCCCTTTCGGAATGGCAGGCAGTGACCAGTGGGGTACCGCAAGGTTCGGTGCTGGGACCCCAGCTATTTACGATATACATTAATGACTTAGATGAAGGGATTAAAAGTACCATTAGCAAATTTGCAGATGATACTAAGCTGGGGGGCAGTGTGAATTGTGAGGAAGATGCAATAAGGCTGCAGGGTGACTTGGACAGGTTGTGTGAGTGGGCGGATACATGGCAGATGCAGTTTAATGTAGATAAGTGTGAGGTTATTCACTTTGGAAGTAAGAATAGAAAGGCAGATTATTATCTGAATGGTGTCAAGTTAGGAAGAGGGGATGTTCAACGAGATCTGGGTGTCCTAGTGCATCAGTCACTGAAAGGAAGCATGCAGGTACAGCAGGCAGTGAAGAAAGCAAATGGAATGTTGGCCTTCGTAACAAGAGGAGTTGAGTATATGAGCAAAGAGGTCCTTCTACAGTTGTACCGGGCCCTGGTGAGACCGCACCTGGAGTACTGTGTGCAGTTTTGGTCTCCAAATTTGAGGAAGGATATTCTTGCTATTGAGGGCGTGCAGCGTAGGTTCATTAGGTTAATTCCCGGAATGGCGGGATTGTCGTATGTTGAAAGGCTGGAGCAATTAGGCTTGTATACACTGGAATTTAGAAGGATGAGGGGGGGATCTTATTGAAACATATAAGATAATTAGGGGATTGGACACATTAGAGGCAGGAAACATGTTCCCATTGTTGGGGGAGTCCAGAACAAGGGGCCACAGTTTAAGAATAAGAGGTAGGCCATTTAGAACGGAGATGAGGAAGAACTTTTTCAGTCAGAGAGTGGTGAAGGTGTGGAATTCTCTGCCTCAGAAGGCAGTGGAGGCCAGTTCGTTGGATGCTTTCAAGAGAGAGCTGGATAGAGCTCTTAAGGATAGCGGAGTGAGGGGGTATGGGGAGAAGGCAGGAACGGGGTACTGATTGAGAGTGATCAGCCATGATCGCATTGAATGGCGGTGCTGGCTCGAAGGGATGAATGGCCTACTCCTGCACCTATTGTCTATTGTCTATTGTCTATTGACATTGTGTGCCGAAGGGCCGGGTCCTGTCCTCCACTGTTCTACAGTTGTCAAGTCAATCTATGTAAAATATCTGTTTGTATTTCCCAGCAGCGCGAAGCTGGGGAGGTTTATAAGAACCTCGCTTTTTCTTGCGCCGTGTCACCCCCCAGCCCACAGCGCACACAGAGACCACGACCATCACACCCAACATGAGCAGCGGGACCAGTAGCACCTTCACGTCCACATGCCAAGATGCCATGGTAGTCTGGTTGCCGGCCGTGGACGCTCCGGAGCTGTTGGCTTCTCCCAAAGAGAAGGCGGCGGCCGTGGACTCGGGGTAAGCCGGAGCTTCAGGGGTTGCAGCGACGAGCCAGCGGGAGGGCGGCGACGAGATTTCCAGCCCAACCTTCGGGTCCAGCTCACCTCCTGGTCGCCCTGCCCAGTCGCCTTGACCACTGCTGGCTGGCTCTCTGCCAGTGACGGGCTCCGGCTTGGCTGGAGAAGGGAGCGGGGTCCTCTCTGGGAGCGACGCGGTGCTGAGCCCGTTGGAGGTGGAGAGAGAGGATTGGGACGAAGGCGGGACGTACCTGTTGGAGGAGCGTAGCTTGTCCGCAGGGAATCGCGGCCTCGGCCCTCCCGCTTTGTCAGGCCGGCCTCCAAACACAAGAGAGTCTGGGTCCTCTCCTACAAACCAAGTTCAGAGAAAATCATGGGACCTCATTGAACCATCGGCGCTCTCTGAGATGCAAGTGGCAAACAAACGGAGACCCTGAGAGAGAGCTAGATAGAGCTCTTAAGGATAGCGGAGTCAGGGGGTACGGGGAGAAGGCAGGAACGGGGTACTGATTGAGAATGATCAGCCATGATCACATTGAATGGTGGTGCTGGCTCGAAGGGCCGAATGGCCTCCTCCTGCACCTATTGTCTATTATTGTCTGACTGGACAGGAGAGATTTGCAACAAAGACCCGCACATGCTGAGTTACGTCAGTAGACAGACTCCAGCACTGTGTGTCTTGACATTGTAGACATAGAAACATAGGTGCAGGGGAGGCCAATCGGCCCTTCGAGCCTGCACCGCCATTCAATATGATCATGGCTGATCATCCAACTCGGTATCTCGTACCTGCCTTCTCTCCATACCCCCTGATCCCTTTAGCCACAAGGGCTTGATATCCCTTGATTCCTTCAGCCACAAGAGCTAAATCTAACTCTCTCTTGAAACCATCCAGTGAATTGGCGGCGCCGCGTTGCAAGCGAGCGTTGGCTCTGAGCACAGTCCCAGTCACGGAGCACAGTCCCAGTCACGGAGCACAGTCCCAGTCCCGGAGCACAGTCCCAGTCACGGAGCACAGTCCCAGTCACGGAGCACAGTCCCAGTCACGGAGCACAGTCCCAGTCACGGAGCACAGTCCCAGTCCCAGTCCCAGAGCACAGTCCCAGTCACGGAGCCGACCGACACTTGGGTTGTTTCTCTTTCCACAGATGCTGCCTGACCAACTCAGTATGTTCTGTGCAGGAAGGAACTGCAGATGCTGGCTTACACCGAAGATAGACACAAAATGCTGGAGTAACCCAGCGGGACAGGCAGCATCTCTGGAGAGAAGGAACAGGTGACGTTTCGGGTCTTGATCCGTCTTCAGTCCCTGAAGTTCAGGTGAAGCGGACCCGCACTCAAGTAACCAGCTGCTCTGTTTATTTTCACATTTGCAACCAGTATATAAATTATTTCCATTTGTATTATTCATTCGCGTGAAGGTTGGAAACGGTGGCGCCATTACCTCTGGTCACGTTAAACAGTGTAACGTCAAGCGTTCTCCTCATTATGCAGCTTTGCTGACTCGGACAGTACAGGTGCAGACAGTTGGAGGCGCCCTGAGCCGGGCCCGAGCTGAACACGGCCACGTTACAGGTGTCTGCAACCAACGAGAAAGCGTCACAGGTTCAGCACAACAGTCCTTCGCTGAGTGGAAACAGGTTACAAAAGGGGTGGACACAAAATGTTGGAGTAACTCAGCGGGTCAGGCAGCACCTCTGGAGAGAAGGAATGGGTGACGTTTCAGACTGAAGAAGGGTTTCGACCCGAAATGTCACCCATTGCTCTCCAGAGATGCTGCCTGTCCCGCTGAGTTACTCCAGCATTTGTGTCTATCTTCGGTTTAAACCAGCATCTGTAGTTCCTCCCATTTATTGTGTCCTTTTTTAAAGCTGTTACAATTCACAGTTTTTATTTTACAATTACATGTTCCATGTTAGAAATGAGGTGCCACTTTTAGTTTCATGCGCCCAAATTTAGATTGCAGCTACAGACGTGGCAACTTAGTCACAAACTAATCCGAATATTTATTCAATGAGTGGAGACAGGTTACTAGAGGTTCATTATTGTCACGTGTACGAGGTACAGTGACAAGCTTTGTTGTGCATGCTGTCCAATGAGCTCACATATACCTTAGTATAAGAAAATAACTGCAGATGTTGGTACAAATCGAAGGTATTTATTCACAAAATGCTGGAGTAACTCAGCAGGTCAGGCAGCATCTCTGGAGAGAAGGAATGGGCGAGGTTTCAGACTGAAGAAGGGTCTCGATCCGAATCGTCACCCATTCCTTCTCTCCCGAGATGCTGCCTGACCCGCTGAGTTACTCCAGCATTTTGTGTCCACCTTACATAAATACAATCAGGTCAAACTCGTGTGCAATGGGGAGAGGTTTCCTGACAACTGGAGCGCGCCAGCATTCAATTATCGAGCAGCAGATAAGACGGGTGGTTTAAATTGGAGAGTGTGAATGAATGGGGCAGTGTACATGTTGTGCAGAGTTGAAAGATCATTCGAGCTGGAGGGTCCCGTTGAAAGGAAAAGGGCGCCGCAGTGATTGATGGCGCTGAATGCGGTGTGGAGTGTGTGGGGATAGGTCGCTCGGCCACTCACTCCCCGGGCCGGCGACTGCCTGTTGAACACAACGAGTATTGTCCTCAGCGCCTCGCCATTCAGTTTCACGAACCTTTCAGCGTCAGCTAAAATGTCCGTTTCATCGATCTGCAACTTTCCTTATTCTTCCAATCAAACCTGCTTCTTGAATGTCCCAGCCAGCTCTGTTTACACCTTAGAGTTGCTGCCTCGCAGCTCCAGAGACACGGGTGCGATCCTGAAGAAGGGTATCCACCCGAAACGTCACCCATTCCTTCTCCCCAGAACTGCTGTCTGTCCCGCTGAGTTACTCCGGCATTTTGCGTCTATCTTCGATCATAACCTCGGGCGCTGTCTGTGTGGAGTTTGCTCGTTATTCTGTGGCCGCGTGGGTTCCTCCCACATCCCAAAGACGTGCAGGTTTATCGGTTAAATCGGTTTCTTTAAATTGCCCCCTCGTGTGCAGCGAGTGGATGAGAAAGTGGAATAACATAGAACTAGTGTGGTCAGGCAGCATCTCAGGAGAGAGGGAATGGGTGTCGTTTCGGGTCGAGACCCTTCTTCAGACTGAATGGGGCGATGCACATGTTGGGCAGAGTCGAAAGTCCATCCGAGCTGGAGTGTCTCGTTTAAAGGAAAAAGGCGCCCCGTTCTTCAGTCTGAAGAAGGGTCTTGACCCGAAACGTCACCCATTCCGTCTCTCTTGTGATGCTGCCCAACCTGCTGAGTTACTCCAGCATCTTGTGAATAAATACCTTCGATTTGTACCAGCATCTGCAGTTATTCGGAATTTAGAAGATTGAGGGGGGATCTTATAGAAACGTACAAAATTCTTAAGGGATTGGACAGGCTAGATGCAAGAAGATTGTTCCCGATGTTGGGGAAGTCCAAAACTAGGGGTCACAGTTTAAGGATAAGGGGGAAGTCTTTTAGGACCGAGATGAGAAAGTTTTTTTTCACACAGAGAGTGGTGAGTCTGTGGAATTCTCTGCCACAGAAGGTAGTTGAGGCCAGTTCATTGGCTATATTTAAGAGGGAGTTAGATGTGGCCCTTGTGGCTAAAGGGATCACGGGGTATGGAAAGAAGGCAGGTACAGGATACTGAGTTGGATGATCAGCCATGATCATATCGAATGGCGGTGCAGGCTCGATGGGCCGAATGGCCTTCTCCTGCACATATTTTCTATGTTTCCATGTTTCTATTTTCTTACTCTACAACTAGTGTGAGCGGGTGGTCGGTGGTTGGCGTGAACACGATGGGCCGAAGGGCCTGTTTCCATGTTAATCTCTAAACTACAACTAAACAAAACTTCGATTGTTTTGGAAACACGAGACGCGTTGGGCAACGAATTGTCACCGTTTCACCAGAGAGTCAAACCTGGTTTGGCCGCCCGGTGATTGATCACACATCATTATTGGGTTATATTTAATAACTACCTCGGCTGTCAGCCCACTCCTCAATGTTTCCGCATCCCCCCCACCCCCCACACACGCGAGTGAAGCGGGCAGATTGTGGAGTCGGGTTGTGGGGACACAGCAATACTGTGTAGTGACCATCCCCGAGGGCGGGATGAGCGCCTTCCTCCAGCCGCCGGTCACGGTCACACTCACCGTTCCCAAGCCGGCAGCAAGTCCGAGTGCAGTGTCCGGCGCTCTGGGCGCGGTAGTCGTTGAGAAGCTGAGCCCCCCTGCTCCGGGACAGCGGGAGGTCAACGAGAACACCAGGGAAATGCCTCAGCCAGCAGTCTCTGTAGAAGACGGTGGGCGAACAGCGAGGCATCGACCTCTGCGGCACCGGGAACAACATCAACAGGACCAAGGTGGGAATCATTGTCAAGGCTGTGCAGTAAACTGAAGTCGCAGGGAACGGCAGGCGCTGCTTTACAACATGAGACACAGAGTGCTGGAGTAACTCAGCGGGTCAGCTCAGGCAGCATCTCTGGGGAACATGGACAGGTGATGTTCCGTGTCGGAACCTTTCTCCAGGCTGTGTTCCGTGTTGGCGTGTCCTCTACCAAGTCTTTGCTCGGGTGAAATGCCACTTTAGCGCCTGAAACGAACATGTCCCCCATGGAGCCGCTTCAACATTTTAATTGCAACAAAGAAAGTGGGAGTGGATGCGGCCGCTGATGCTTTTTTTTTGCAAGAACTAATTCTGGGGTTGTGGCAGGTGAATCTCCGGTCAATCCGCGGAATCTGTTCCCCGAAAGCCTGGTTTTATTCCAGCTAAAACCTGCGCCGGTTACAAGTCAAATTGGAATTATCGAGATTATAAAATCGAATGGACATCGGTTGTATAAAATAAAGTTTATTACATTGACAATAAATCTAAAACTTATCGATAGTTTTTGTAACAGTTCACAACTTTACAATTAGAACAAAACGCGAAGGAAATGTATTAATCAATCGGTGAATTATTTCACATCAGCATCGACAAACCCCTCCTGATTATCTACACAAAGCGACGCTGGTCATAATGTTACCAACGTCACCTTCTAAACATTAAAACGGTTTCTACTCCACAGGATGTGGGCGGCAGTGAACGTGAACGTTGATTCAACGATTGACAAGTGTTTGTACAAACATGGACGAATTGATGCCGGATATTTGGAGAGATTAGTGCCGCATGCATGCCCATCAAAAACCGGCCAGACCCGCCATTGGTGATCAACCTACAAGTTACAAATGGACAAACAACAACTCACCGATGGACTCCCCCACCTCCACTCCCCCCTCCCCCCTCCCCCCCCCTCCCCCCCCCCCCCCCCGCACCACATGTGATCTCGGCGGAGGAAGGACACATCCAATGAGCCTTGTCTTACACCTGTTAATCAGATACACCATTGGCAACACGCTTGGCAGAGCTGAATGGAAGCCTTGTTTTCCAGGAGAATGACAAGCTGTGGAAGGTGTATTTCCATTTTAATCAGAGTATAAAGTGTTCCCGCGGCTTAACTTAACAAAACAAGATCCGGGACCACGCAACACCAACACGCTAAATTCGATCTGTAATTAGAACAAGATATTTTTCCCCCAAGGATCGGTTTCTGCTTTGGGTTCAGTATCGGGGGGTTGTAACAAAGATTCCCCTTACAGTTGATTTATGGCGACTTCGATGTAACATCAACACCTTTCGTGTCTGTTTTAAATAGTCGCAGCGATCTGCAGCGTTTGAGTTGAGGCTGTGTCTACATTTTGCACCATTCACTCTGTTGCATTTAGACCTGGCTGGCGGTGGTGCACGAATTAATTGCACTCGGATACAATGGAAATAGATCGTCTGAAATAATTCAGAAATAGCAAATAGTTCATTGATGCCTCTGATACAACTGATGGCAGTTAGTGTTATTCTGGCACCGTGGTTCAGGAGGAAGGGGGGGTAGATGGCTTTCTGACACCGAGTTCCCACTGTCATTAAAGGATATTCAGTCAAGGTGAGAGATACCAGGTGCAGATTAAACGGAGACAGAAGGAACTGCAAATGCTGGTTTACAAAAAAAAGACAAAATGCTGGAGTAACTCAGCGGGTCAGGCAGCATCTGTGGAGAACATGGATAGGTGACGTTTCACAGAGTGCTGGAGTAACTCAGCGGGTCAGGCAGCATCTGTGGAGAACACGGATGGGCGACGTTTCAGAAATTGAAATCTGAAGAAGGGTCCATTGCTGAAACATCACCGATCCATGTTCACCAGACCTGTTGCGAACTTTGAAGAAGGATCTCGCTTGAAGAAACATCACCATCCCTTCTCCCCAGAGATGCTTCCTGTCCCGCTGAGTTACTCCAGTATTTTGTGTCTCTGCTGCCTGACCTGCCGCTTTATTTCAGCACTTTGTCTGACGAACTCCCCAAGACCACCTTGTGGGGCATCGGGCCGCCCATCGTTGCTTATTTTTTTCAATGCAATGATAACTTGTGTTAAGCTGGGAACAGTTTTAATACTTAAAGAGTCCCGTGTGCTGACATTTGAAGGTACGAGTTTATTTCACATCAAATGTTGACGTGCGGCAGAGACAAACAAGGAGAGACACAAGGAACCGCAGATGCTGGAATCCTAAGGAAACAGTGGAGGGAAATGGACAGACGTTTCTGGTTGGGACCCTTCAGACTGATTCCAAGGTCTCTCCAGGCGCTGCCTGACCCGCTGAGTTCCTCCAGCACTTTGTTTTTGAGGGATAAACAAAGACTTTTCTTATTCCTCCCAGCCTGTCCCATTCACAAATGGTGGAGCCTATTTGTACCACAGACTTACCTCCCAACAAACAAATTCCCTAGTGTATAAAAACAAGAGGAAATCCTTACACAGTTCTAAGGAATATTTTTTAAATCTCTTCATAAGGTAATAGAGCTAGTTCCAAGGGACATTCTCAAGAATAAATACTAATTCGTGTGATTTCTGGCCAACCACATCTTATTAGGAATTTTGATTTGCTTTTATTTATAACTTGAGATTGTTTAGTTTAGTTTAGAGACACGGCACGAAAACAGGCACTTCAGCCCAACGAGTCCACACCAACCACCAATCACCCTTTCACACTAGTTCTACGTTATCCCACTTTCTCATCCGGTTGTTACACACGAGGGGCAATCAACCTACAAACACACATGTGTTCGGGTTGTGGAAGCACTCAAAGGAAACCCACATGGCCACGGGGAGAAGGTACAAACTCCACACAGACAGCAACAGAGGTCAGGATGGAATCAAGGGCTCTGGCACTGTGATGCAGCAACTTTACCTGCTGTGCTACAAGTTTGCTTCACTCATCCTTTTCCAGATCAGGTATGAATCCACATTTAAAAACAAATATTCTCGCAGTCTACTCCAGAGGCCAATGACTCTATAAAAAGAAATATTGTTGGAACCTATTCCTATTCTTGCCTTGACATCACTTTTAATTACTTTCTTTGTCACTAAATAATGTGAGATGCTGTAATCTTGACCAAAACACAAGGTGCTGGAGTAATTCCATGGACCAGGCAGCACCTGTGGAGGGAATGGACAGGCTACATTTTGGGTCGGGACCCTTCTTCAGACTAATTCCATCCCCATCACTGATGCTGCCTTACGGGTTGAGTTCCTTCAGCATTTCGTGAAGCACCTCTAATTATTTTTGTTTTAAGTTCTAGTTTTGTAATTTTTTCAGAACATAGGCGCTGATATTTCCAGAGTTCAACATGTGGCCTGCTGATCCACCAGCGGCTTCTCAGCTTCCCTCTGAACTCACAGTGGGAAGAATTGGACAGTTCCTGGAAATGTATTTAGTGATCACGATGTGCAATTCACCTGCGTCTTTGTGGTTTAGAGATGGACAAACAATCAGAGATAAATAGATTGTTGATTAGTGCGGGTGTCAGAGGTTATGGGGAGAAGACTGGAGAATGGGGTTAGGAGGGAGAGATGGATCAGCCATAATTGAATGGCGGAGAAGACGATGGGCCAAATGGCCTAATTCTACTCCTATTCCTTATGACCTTATGACAAGTTTTATGATTCCATTTCAGTATCATGGTTTCAAGACCCAGCCCGCACTAATCACACTGCTACACCTCACACTTGCTCGGGTTAAACTTCATCTGCCTTTTCTCAGCCCACATTGCCAACCAATATCAGAATCAGAATCAGAATTACCTTTATTGTCATCCAAAAAAAACCCCAAGTCTTTTGGACGATTTTCGGCACCCACAGTCCAACAATGAGCAATAAAATAAGCAATTACACACACAACCACAAACCAACACAAAACAAAAAAAGAAACATCCATCACAGTGCAGAGAGGAACTGCAGATGTTGTTTTAAACCGAAGGCAGACACAAAGTGCTGGAGTAACTCAGCGGGTCAGACAGCATCTCTGTAGAGAAGGAATAGGTAACTTTTCGTGTTGGGATCCCTCCCTGTACAAAATATCAGAGAATGTCCTGCTTCAAGCTTGCATGTTGCTTTTTATATTGTAACATACTGCTGTTGCTCACGATGGGGTCCACATCTGGGCCACATAGAACCAGAAATGTTCAGGGCCAACTTTAGGCTTATCCACCATGGCAGAAGACTCGTGGACCATTGAGCTTCCTGGCTCTTCATTGGAATCGTAAGACAATGAGTTAGGCCCTTACAACACAGCGGAAAGGGGCTGATATCAACACCTGCTCTCCTGTTCCTCCTCATTTTCCTCCTGCTTCTTCCCACCTCTGCTTCACTACCCTGTGTGGGGACTGTGCCAGCATAAGGACAATGCACGTCTGTCCAAAGTCACCTTATAGCTAATAACCTCTAATCCACACCAAAGCCTCAGCATCCTCCATGTAATGTAGTGACCAGAACCGCATGCAAAGCTCCATTATATGGCAGGAGCAGAGTTGTTTAAAGCTGTACCGTGACTTCCTGACCTTTATACACTGTCAATAATCTGGCTAATGAAGGCAAGCATACCATACACCTTCCTAACCACTCTGTCTACTTGTGTTGCAACTCGAGGGCAGTTATGGACTTGGTCCCCAAGATCCCTCTGGACATCAACACAATTAAGGGTCTTCCACTAACTGTAGACTTTCCCCTTACAGTCATACTCCCAAAGTGGAACACCTCACACTAATTCATCAGGTCATAAAAGATAGGAACAGAATTAGGCCAATCGGCCCATCAAGTCAACTCCGCCATTCAATCATGGCTGATCTATCTCTCCCTCCTATCCCCATTCTCCTGCCTTCTGCCCGTAACCTCTGACACCCGCACTAATCTAAACAAGAAATCCTAGTTTGGATTAATCTCCGTCTGGCTTTTCTCCGCCCACATTGGCATTCAATGTGATATCCTCCCATGGTTGACACTTGACTCCACAAGGCATAGAACACTCCCTCCTCACTTGTACATCAGTACCTCACTCGTCACCTTGACTTGGATTCACCAGTAACCTGATCTTTGCACACTTCAGACATGTAGAGCATGTGAATGACGAGCCTAGTGTGCATGGCAGGCCATTGCATTTATAATGGTGAACCCTCCACCACATGCTGTATAAACCAGGGACAAGGAACTGCAGATGCTGGTTTGCAAAATAAAGACACAAAGTGCTGGAGTAACTCAGCAGGTCAGGCAGCATCTCTGGAGAACATGGATAGGTAATGTTTCACAATGCTGGAGTAACTCAGTGGGTCAGGCAGCATCTGTGGAGAACGTGGATAGGTGACGTTTCTGGTCGAGATGCTTCTTCAGACTGATAGGTGATGATTCAGCTCATAACCTTACCTCAGTCTGAAGAAGGGTCCCAACCCAAAGCGCCATCTACCCATGTTCTCTAGAGATGCTGCCTGGCCCGCTGGGTTACTCCAGCACCTTGGGTGTGTTTTTTTTTTGCTGCATAAGCTAACTTGTCTTTCCAAATACCAAGTGGTGACTAACAACATTTCCATCCTTCCTTCATGAAATAAAGCTCATATTTGGAACAACCTACAGCCCAACTCAATCAGCGAATTCTCAGCGACATTGTACAGAGCAGTAATTCTCCAATTAATGAAGTTCTGAGACTGGGATAGAGGGGCATGTGTTCTATGTGTGATTAATAAACTCCATCAGTGCAATTTTGCTAGACTGTCCTCAAATCACCATTGTCCAAGGACTGGCAGGACAGAGTCTGGAGAAGGTCCAGAGGAGGTTTACCAGGATGATCCCAGGAATGAGTGGGCTAACATATGATGAGCATTGGCCTGTACTCACTGAAGTTTAGAAGGATGAGGGGGGACCTTGTTGAAACTTACTGAACAGTGAAAGGCTTGGAGAGAGTGGATGTGGAGAGGGTGTTTCCACTAGTGGGAGAGTCTGGGACTAGAGTTCACAGCCTCAGAATTAAAGGACATTCCTTTAGGAAGGAGATGAGAAGGACATTTGTTTAGCCAGAGGGTGAATCTGTGGAACTCATTGCCACAGACGGCTGTGGAGGCCAAGTCAGTGGATATTTTTAAGGCAGAGATAGATAGATTCTTGATTAGTGCGGGTGTCAGGGGTTATGGGGAGAAGGCAGGAGAATGGGGTTAGATCAGCCATGGTTGAATGGCGGAGTAGACTTGATGGACCGAATGGCCCAATTCTGCTCCTATCACTTAGGATCATAAACTGCCCTCTCTCCATCCCCAGAGGGAACAATTTAAGCTGAAAGGAGGAAGGTTTAAAGGTAGAGTGGAGCAGAGTGGAACAAACTCTTTAGCTCACAATGTTTGTGCCGAACATGATACCAAATTAAACAGATCTCATCTGCCTGAACATGAACGTGGCTAACAAGGGAAATCAAGGATAGTATTAAAACAAAAGATGAAGCATACAGATTAGCCAGAAAAAGTAGCATACCAGAGGACTGGGAGAAATTCAGAGTCCAGCAGAGGAGGACAAAGGGCTTAATTAGGAAAGGGAAAATAGATTATGAGGGAAAACTGGCAAGGAACATAAAAACTGACTACAAAAGCTTTTATAGATATGTCAAGAGAAAAAGATTAGTTAAGACAAATGTAGGTCCCTTGCAGTCGGAAACAGGTGAATTGATCATAGAGAACAAGGAGATGGCAGACCAATTGAACAAATACTTTGGTTCTGTCTTCACTAAGGAAGACATAAACCGTCTGCCGGAAATAGCGGGGGACCGGCGGTCTAATGAGATGGAGGAACTGAGGGAAACCCAGGTTAGTTGAGAAGTGGTGTTATGTAAATTAAATGGATTAAAGGCAGATAAATCCCCAGGGCCAGATAGGCTGCATCCCAGAGTGCTTAAGGAAGTAGCCCCAGAAATAGTGGATGCATTAGTGAAAATTTTTCAAAACTCTTTAGATTCTGGAGTAGTTCCTGAGGACTGGAGGGTAGCTAATGTAACCCCACTTTTTAAAAAGGGAGGGAGAGAGAAAACGGGGAATTATAGACCAGTTAGCCTAACATCGGTAGTGGGGAAAATGCTAGAGTCAGTTATTAAAGATCTGATAGCATTACATTTGGAAAGTGGTGAAATCATCGGACAAAGTCAGCATGGATTTACCAAAGGCAAATCATGTCTGACGAATCTTATAGAATTTTTCGAGGATGTAACTAGTAGAGTGGATAAGGGAGAACCAGTCGATGTGTTATATCTGGACTTTCAGAAGGCCTTCGACAAGGTCCCACATAGGAGATTGGTGTACAAACTTAAAGCACACGGTATTGAGGGTTCAGTGTTGAGGTGGATAGAAAATTGGTTGGTGGACAGGAAGCAAAGAGCAGGAATAAACGGGTCCTTTTCGGAATGGCAGGCAGTGACTAGTGGGGTACCGCAAGGCTCAGTGCTGGGACCCCAATTATTTACAGTGTATATTAATGATTTGGTCGAGGGAATTGAATGCAACATCTCTAAGTTTGCGGATGACACGAAGCTGGGTGGCAGTGTTAGCTGCAAGGAGGATGCTAGGAGGCTGCAGAGTGACGGATAGATTAGGCGAGTGGGCAAATGCATGGCAGATGCAATATAATGTGGATAAATGTGAGGTTATCCACTTTGGCGGCAAGAACAGGAAAGTAGAGTATTACCTGAATGGTGACCGATTGGGAGAAGGGGAGATGCAACTTGACCTGGGTGTCATGGTGCACAAGTCATTGAAAGCAAGCATGCAGGTGCAGCAGGCAGTGAAGAAAGCGAATAGTATGTTGGCATTCATAGCAAGAGGATTTGAGTTTAGGAGCAGGGAGGTTCTGCTGCAGTTGTACAGGGCCTTGGTGAGACCGCACCTGGAGTATTGTGTGCAGTTTTGGTCTCCTAACCTGAGGAAAGACGTTCTTGCCTTAGAGGGAGTACAGAGAAGGTTCACCAGATTGATCCCTGGGATGGCGGGACTTTCATATGAGGAAAGACAGGATAGACTGGGCTTGTACTCGCTGGAATTTAGAAGACTGAGGGGGGATCTTATAGAAACATATAAAATTCTTAAGGGGTTGGAGTGGCTAGATGCGGGAAGATTGTTCCGATGTTGGGGGAGTCCAGAACCAGGGGTCACAGCTTAAGGATAAGGGGGAAGTCTTTTAGGACCGAGATGAGAAAACATTTCTTCACACAGAGAGTGGTGAGTCTGTGGAATTCTCTGCCACAGAAGGTAGTTGAGGCCAGTTAATTGGCTATATTTAAGAGGGAGTTTGATGTGGCCCTTGTGGCTAAAGGGATCAGGGGGTATGGAGAGAAGGCAGGTACAGGTTACTGAGCTGGATGATCAGCCATGATCATATTGAATGGCGGTGCAGGCTCGAAGGGCCGAATGGCCTACTCCTGCACCTATTTTCTATGTTTCTATGTTTCTATGATACAGATCCCTCTATTCCTTGTGCCTCCATCTGCCAATTCCACCCGTGTCCGCCTTCACCAACTCTCCTGGCAATGAGGAGCGTGTTTCTTTCTAAAAACGGAGAGCGGTCGGTGCGTGGGACAGACTGAGATGGATGGGAGTGGACACAGACAGACACGGCCGTGGCGTTTAGATGTGCGGGGTGGATCAACACAGGCAAGGGCGTCTGATGGTCACATGTAGAGAAATCAAAGCAATGCAGCTCTTACACAAATCAGCACAAGTCTAGAAACACGATGCAGATGGATCACATCAGAAACAGAATCCAATATTGTTTTAAAAATCTGTGATGTGCGGGACAGGAGATGAGTTTAACCCGGCACCTTGATCGGCGCGGACTTTGCTGTTTCGGTCTGTGTTCAATGCTGACAGCTCAGATGTCTGGAGATGGGGAGGCGGGAGAGAGGCGGGCTGGGCTGTGCCGTGCCGGGCTGTGCCGGGCCGGGCTGTACCGTGCCGTGCCGGGCTGTGCTGGGCTGTCTTGTCCTGGGCTGTGCTGAGCTGGTTCATTGCTGGGCTGGGCTGGCTGCTGCCTTTTACGGTGGCGATTGGTCGGTGGAGGCGGAACGAGAAGTGACGAGACTGCAATGAGAAGGAAGCTGGATTCATGCAGAGAGTTGATGCGGAGAGCGAGCGGGTGGGGGGGTGAGTGGGTGCAGAGAGTGGTGAGTGCAGAGTGGGTGGGGAGTGGGTGGGTGCAGAGAGTGGGTGGGGGTGAGTGGGTGCAGAGAGTGGGTGGGTGCAGAGAGTGGGTGGGTGCAGAGAGTGGGTGGGTGCAGAGAGTGGGTGGGTGCAGAGAGTGGGTGGGGGGGGGGTGGGTGGGTGCAGAGAGTGGGTGTGTAATGCAGAGCAGTGACCAGGTGCTTTGGTGAAGGTGTTCCATGTGTACCACCACATGCACTGTGGGCTGTGTGGGCGGCGAGGCCACATGCACCTTGCTGGGTAGATGCACACACCCACGTCTGGCCACGTTGGGGATCTATTACCCAGCGGGACATCCCGCCCTGGCACCATGTCCTCAGACGACACCATCGCCATCTCCATAGAAGACAAGACTTACAATGTCAGCAAGCTCAAGCTCATTGAGAACAGCGACTACTTCAGGGCACTGTACCAGTCTGGCATGAAGGAATCGGAAGGGGCTTCCATCCAGCTGCATGGGCTGAGTGTGCAGGGGCTGGAGTTAGTCATTGACTACATCAACACGGCCAAAGTGCACTTTGACAACGATGCCTTGGAAGATCTAGTGGAGACCGCATCTTTTCTCCAAGTGACCTCCATATTGAAGCTCCTTCTGTCCGAGGTTAAGGCGGACAATTGTGTGGAGTTGTACAGACTGTCTGACACTTATGGCGTTGCTGATCTGATGACTGCCACCCTCCGCTTCATGTCTTGCCACTACCACCTCATGGTGAGGAGGCAGGAGTTCAGGCGGCTGCCCACCACGCTGCGTCACCAGGTGATAGACATGCGTTTCCAAGGGTTGGCCGTGTTGGTGATGCTCGGAGATTTCTTCAGCACCTCCCTGAACCTGACTCCAGACGAGTCGTGGTCCATGCTGAAATACGATGAGATGGCCCAGAGGTGGCTTCCCCTGGAGGGCGGACTCCCCCCAGACATGGTCAACGTGAGGGGCTACGGCTCGACTGTGCTGAACAATTACCTCTTCGTCGTGGGTGGGTACAGGATGACGAGCCAGGAGATCTCTGCAGCTCACTGCTACAACCCCTGCCTCAACCAATGGAACCAGATTTCACCAATGAATCAAAAAAGGTACCAGAATAAACGGTGGTTAAGAAGGTGCACGGTATGCTTGCCTTCATCAGTCAGGGCTCTGGGTATAAGAGTCAGGAAGTCATGGCACTTGGAGTATTGTGTGAAGTTCTGGTCACCCCAACACAGGAGAGACATGGAGGCTTTGGGGAGGGTGTGGTGGAGGTTTACCAGGATGATGCCTGGATTAGGGGGGTATTAACTATAGGTTGAGGTGGGACAGACTTGGATTAATTCTCTGGCATGCAGGAGGTTGAGGGGAGGCCTGATAGTAGTGTATGAAATGAGAGGCATAGATAGGGTAGACAGTCAGAACCTTTTTCCCAGGATGATAAAATCTAATTCGAGAGAGCACAGCAATGCTCTCCAGGTGAGAGGAGCAAAGTGTAAAGGAGACGTGCGGGTCAGGTTTTTCTGCACAGAGGGTGGTGAGGGTCAGGATTGTGGTGCAGGGGGTGGTAGAGGCAGGATGTGACAGTGATAAACAAACAAACAAAAACACAAATGTGGGGGGAAACCGGAGCATCCAGAGGAAACCCACGAGGTCACATGGAGAACATACAAACACCGCACAGACAGCACCTGAGGCCAAGAGAGGGTGCTGCAGAGGATGACCAGAATGATGTCTAGGGTAGGGGGGTATTAACTACAGGTAGAGGGTGAACATGGTTCCCTGGCACTAAAAGGCAGCAGCTCTACCTGCTGCGCCACTGTGCCACCCTAATTATGGGCGAGCAAAACTATTCTCTTGTCCAACACGTGCCCACCACACGAAACATCATGTTACATTTAACTGCTGCATTCTATGTTCTTGGTGAAGCAGAGTTCACTGAAAAAAAAATTAAATGCTCAGCATTTATATCATTTTGCTTTTTCCTTCAGATCTAATTTTAAGCTTCTGGCCGTGAGTGGCAGATTATACGCTGTGGGTGGACAGTCCTTTTGCAACGTCGAGTGCTACAATCCGGAGATGGATTGGTGGAGTTTCGTGGCCTCCATGCCACATCCTCTGGTGGAGTTCTCTGCTTGTGAATGCCAAGGAATGATCTACGTCATTGGTGGATACACTCCCCGTGGTGAGTCTGCAGCGACAATCAGCTTTGCTTTTAATGTCACGTGATGGGAGCAGAACTAGGCCATTCGGCCCATCAAGTCTACTCCGACATTCAATCACGGATGATCTATCTCTCCCTCCTAACCCCATTCTCCTGCCTTCTCCCCATAACCCCTGACACCCGCACTAATCAAGAATCTATCTATCTCTGCCTTAAAAATATCCACTGACTTAGCCTCCACAGCCTTCTGGATATATTTTAAATCAATGGATATTTTTAAGGCAGTGATAGATTCTTGATTAGTACAGGTGTCAGGGGTTATGGGGAGAAGGCAGGAGAATGATGTTAGGAGGGAGAGATAGATCAGCCATGATTGAATGGCAGAGTAGACTCGAAGGGCCGAATGGCCCACTCCTGCACCTATTGTCTATTGTCTCTTGCTCCTATCGCATGAACTTACGAACTAAATCTTCCCCTTTGCTCTACCTGTTGTACTTGAGATTGCCTTGATTGTATAGTATTATCTATTCTGATATTCTGTATAGAACTTTTCTCCTCTGTACCTCGGTACACGTGACAGTACTAAACCTAGACTTATCCTTCTAATAATCACAGGTTTTAACAAGTAATGCTGTTGATGTATTTGCACGCAGTGTTGTTGTAATGTGGAGACAATGATATGACTCCCTGTTGCAAAGTCAGGTTCCTGTAGGAACAAGGAACGGCAGATGCTGGTTTACAAATAAAGACACAAAGTGCTGGAGTAACTCAGCGGGTCAGGCAGCATCTGTGGAGAACATGGATAGGTGACGTTTCACAGAGTGCTGGAGTAACTCAGCGGGTCAGGCAGCATGTGTGGAGAACATGGATAGGTGACGTTTCACAGAGTGCTGGAGTAACTCAGCGGGTCAGGCAGCATCTGTGGAGAACATGGATAGGTGACGTTTCACAGAGTGCTGGAGTAACTCAGCGGTTCAGGCAGCATCTATGGAGAACATGGATAGGTGACGTTTCACAGAGTGCTGGAGTAACTCAGCGGGTCAGGCAGCATCTGTGGAGAACATGGATAGGTGACGTTTCACAGAGTGCTGGAGTAACTCAGCGGGTCAGGCAGCATCTATGGAGAACATGGATAGGTGACGTTTCACAGAGTGCTGGAGTAACTCAGCGGGTCAGGCAGCATCTGTGGAGAACATGGATAGGTGACGTTTCACAGAGTGCTGGAGTAACTCAGCGGGTCAGGCAGCATCTATGGAGAACATGGATAGGTGACGTTTCACAGAGTGCTGGAGTAACTCAGCGGGTCAGGCAGCATCTGTGGAGAACATGGATAGGTGATGTGGTCTGTGGTGTTGCTATGCTGTAATCGCTGGTTGCAACCCTCCTGAGGCGGTTCTGCATTGGGCAAAGAGAGGTTGAAACTGGACAGGTCCAAACGTCTGATTAAAAGTTATGGAAAATTCTGGTGAAAGTTGTTGATATTGTTGACACACAGCCGTGCAGCTGTTGTGCAAGTTTCAGCATGCAAGGGGCAGGCGGGTAGGAACATTCATTGTTGTTGCAATATTCACTGACCCAATTCCATTCAGTTCTTTCTAAGTCCACAGACAGGATTCTTTCCCTATGAAAAAAACTTCAGCTGGGATAGAGACAGGTTCTGGGGAAGAGAGTCCGAGTGGAGACTCGGGTAGACAGGTACATGGACAGGACAGGTTTAGAAGGATATCTGGCAAACACGGTCAGGTGGGACTAGTGTAGATGGTCATTGTGGGCAAGTTGGGCCAAAGGACCTGTTTCCACACTGTATGGATCTGACTCGAGAGCGCACAATTGTCTATTTTGTGTTTTGAATAATTTAAATTTTGTTTAATGATTTAAATTGATTTTTATGTAATGCCAACCAGGCACTTGGATAGGAAAGATTTAGAGGGATGTTGGCCAAATGCAGGCAGGTGGGACGAGCATTATTAGGGCTAGGCTTGTATACACTGGAATTTAGAAGGATGAGAGGAGATCTTATCGAAACGTATAAGATTATTAAGGGGTTGGACACGTTAGAGGCAGGAAACATGTTCCCAATGTTGGGGGAGTCCAGAACCAGGGGCCACAGTTTAAGAATAAGGGGTAGGCCATTTAGAACTGAGATGAGGAAAAACTTTTTCAGTCAGAGAGTTGTGAATCTGTGGAATTCTCTGCCTCAGAAGGCAGTGGAGGCCAATTCTCTGAATGCATTCAAGAGAGAGCTAGATAGAGCTCTTAAGGATAGTGGAGTCAGGGGATATGGGGAGAAGGCAGGAACGGGGTACTGATTGAGAATGATCAGCCATGATCACATTGAATGGCGGTGCTGGCACGAAGGGCCGAATGGCCTCCTCCTGCACCTATTGTCTTTTGTCTATTATTTCTGTGCTGTATGACGCTATGACTTTAATTTTAATATGCTACAAAGCCAAAATGAAATGTTTTGTAAACTCTGAAGAAGGGTCTCGACTCGAAACGTCACCCATTCCTTCTCTCCTGAGATGCTGCCTGACCTGCTGAATTACTCCAGCATTTATTCCAGTGAATAAATACCTTCGATTTGTACCAGCATCTGCAGTTATTTTCTTACACTGTTTTGTAAACTCAAATCGTTATAGCAGAATTATCAATACATTTATCATGCTATCGTAAAATATTGGCTGTGAATCCAAATGGTTGATCAATTTTCCACTGTGGATGAAAAAGGTTTCGAGCCTTTGCTGTCAATGGAAGTTTGGCATTTATATCCTGACGTAAGAAATGTTGGGTTGTGTGGAGAGCTCCAACCGCGGGGCCTGTGGACTTTAACATCGGGAAGCCCGCGGTCTCTGGTGAGAAGAGGCCGACTCGGGAGCTCTGTGCTACGTTTGTCAATCGTCCCGACGCGGGAGTTTCGATCGTCCCGACGCGAGGGTCTCGGACAGTCGGCAGCGTCGACCGCGGACGGTTCAACAGCCCCGACCGTGGGTGAACAAAGAGGAAGATGATTGATCTTTATTACCTTCCATCACACTGTGGATTGTGGATGTTTATGTTAAATTTTATTTTATGTGGCTGTGTGTCTTGTTGCTTTTCACTTAGTATGGCTGTATGGTAACTCAAATTTCACTGCACCTTAATTGGTACACGTGACAATTAAATTGAATCTTTAATTGTGAGCCCCATTGCCCGGGGTTAGCAGGCACTCAGTGAAGTACTGTACTCATTTATCATGGTGGATCACCAGGGCCTTGGTGAGACCGCACCTGGAGTATTGTGTGCAGTTTTGGTCTCCTAACCTGAGGAAAGACGTTCTTGCCTTAGAGGGAGTACAGAGAAGGTTCACCAGATTGATCCCTGGGATGGCGGGACTTTCATATGAGGAAAGACTGGATAGACTGGGCTTGTACTCGCTGAAATTTAGAAGACTGAGGGGGGATCTTATAGAAACATATAAAATTCTTAAAGTGTTTGAGAGGCTAGATGCGGGAAGATTGTTCCCGATGTTGGGGGAGTCCAGAACCAGGGGTCACAGCTTAAGGATAAGGGGGACGTCTTTTAGGACCGAGATGAGAAAACATTTCATATCATATCATATATATACAGCCGGAAACAGGCCTTTTCAGCCCTCCAAGTCCGTGCCGCCCAGCGATCCCCGCACATTAACACTATCCTACACCCACTAGGGACAATTTTTACATTTACCCAGCCAATTAACCTACATACCTGTACGTCTTTGGAGTGTGGGAAGAAACCGAAGATCTCGGAGAAAACCCACGCAGGTCACGGGGAGAACGTACAAACTCCTTACAGTGCAGCACCCATAGTCAGGATCGAACCTGAGTCTCCGGCGCTGCATTCGCTGTAAAGCAGCAACTCTACCGCTGCGCCACCGTGCCGCCTCAGAGAGTGGTGAGTCTGTGGAATTCTCTGCCACAGAAGGTAGTTGAGGCCAGTTCATTGGCTATATTTAAGAGGGAGTTAGATGTGGCCCTTTTTGCTAAAGGGATCAGGGGGTATGGAGAGAAGGCAGGTACAGGTTACTGAGCTGGATGATCAGCCACGATCATATTGAATGGCGGTGCAGGCTCAAAGGGCCGAATGGCCTACTCCTGCACCTATTTTCTATGTTTCTATCATCTACAACAATTGAACCAAGAGTAATGTCCATTTTAACAATTGAAAATTTGAAATTTCAACTGTTCAAGTCAAAAAAAATTGGTACAGTAGTTTCAAAACTACTTTAAGTTGTCTCAACACATCTTACTCTTATCACCAATGTTATCACCAATTAATTTTGTCATTCACTTCAAAGCCATTCACGATTTCAAAGCCATTCACCATGATCCCAGATGGAGCATTTCCCCAATGAGATGTGATTTTGTAGTTGGAGTTTGTGTCCCCGATAAATGGGTTTGCTCAACAATAAGCTGAGAATTTCTGTACCTAAAGGTCACCTGATGGAGCAGTGAGACATGAAGGTTCCACAGAAGCTGCTTGTTCTTGGGAACACAGTGCGATGGGACAGAGTTGCTGTGAATCCTGCATCTGCTCCAATGCCTCCTGACCTGCAATCATTCTTTGCTTCCATTAGATTATTACTTTTGTAACTTTATAAAGTTAGCAGCCTAGCAACTGCTCAGAGTTAGTGATTTTAAACGTGAATAATGTCACTACCGTTTTGAAATGCCAAATTATTTTCATCGAGTTTGCAAATTCAATGTCGTCCGTGTGGTTCTCTGTCTATTTCATTTGATTTGTTGGAATTTGGAGAAAATAACAGTGGGGAAGATGCTGATTTAAATGTGGCGTTTAAAGTAGTATCCATCCATCTAGTGTGACATCTTACCTCTGTTCCCATGCGGTGTCTGGGACAGTCATACTAATTTCTGTGACCAAGATGTTTCTAGCCATTATTTGAAGAATCATCATCTGTAGCAGCTCAACTGATCAACTTCTTGTGGATGCTTTGTTATGAGTGTCCACAAGACCTGACCTCATTCAGATGCGCTTCTCAAAACTGGCAATGGTTAGTGTCAGCCCATGAGTTTTTTTCTATTATAATCTGTGGGAAATGAAAGGGTTTAGAAGATAAAGCCACATTGAGACTTCCGGTGGCGTTATGGACTGAACAAGTCGCACGTCAACTAGCTCCGTGAACATTTCGATTTAGGAAGAGAGGAACGGGACGGGCCCGTTGCAACTTACCGGCAATTTTCAACGAAGGATGGGTGACGTCATCAGATCGCGACTTTTAAAAGTAAATGTCGACAAGTCGCACCCCCCCGTTAAAAACCGTTAAAAAAGGAACGGGTAAAACAAGACCCGTGGAAGAAGAAGAACCAAGCCAGATGGAAGCCTCTGCTACAGCTCAAACCTCAGCATCGGGTCAGGAAGAAACTGCCAAACGAACAACCCGGAATCCACAGCCTAAAAAAATTGGATTGGAAGAATTTCACAGCGTTGTGGGTGAGGAGCTTTCAGATATGAAGTCTCAAGTGGTAAATATGACAGTTGAATTACAAGAGATGAAAGCTGAATTAGTTTCCCTTAAAGGAATGAAGGGGGAAATACTATCTACTATTAAGGATCAGTTGGATAAATCAAAGGCTGAAATGTGTGTAATTATGAATGAACACATGGAGGAAGTAACCTCCAAGTTACAAAAGTTGGACTCTGATTTTTCTGGTAAGCTGAACCACATCACGGCGTCAATAGAACAACATGATGAGGCTTTAGGTGAGTTGGAAACTTTAGCCGAGACGAGTGCTGAAACTACAAAAGTAGTATTGTTGGAGACTCAGCGTCTTTCTGATTTATTGATGAGATTAACCGAAAAATGTACTGACTTAGAGGGTCATTCAAAACGACAAAATTTAAGAATCCTTGGAGTTAAAGAAGGCAAAGAAAAAGATAAAAACCTTCGTGATTTTACTGCTGAGTTATTACAAGAAGTTTTGAAAATGGATTCAAAGCCCTTGCTGGATCGAGCCCATAGAGCACTGAGAGCACGGCCAGGTGCTAATGCGCCTCCAAGACATTTGATTCTGAGGGTGCATAATGCTCACGTTTTAGAAGATATGCTGTCAAGAATTGCTAGTAACAGAGCTTTATCATTCCGAGGCGATGAGATTCGCATCTTCAGAGATTACCCCTTTGAGGTGGTTAAGAAAAGAGCACTGTTTAATGAGACAAGATCTATTCTCAAGAAGATCCCAGCGCTCAGATTTGGTATGTTGTATCCAGCAAAACTCCGAGTGACCTACAATCAAAATGAATCCTTTTTTACTGACCATAATAAAGCACTGGAATTTGCTCGGGAGATCGAAAGGTCGCTGAAGGCTTGATTATGATTTCACGGCTATCTTAATTGGCAGACATCTAATTGGACTTTAAAAATATTAAAATTCAAAGATTTAAGTTTAGTGTATATACTATACGTATATTAACCGTAACTAATAATTATTAATTAAAAAACATATATATTCTTATTAATCATTACTAATAAGAAGTATAAGTAATATTTGATTTATGTAAACCTTACTTTGAATACTTAATTAATACACTTTAGATAGAAAAATCGATTTATTATAGACTAATTAGTTTCGGGCCTGCCCCGTTTATCTCTCTTTTAAAAAAAAAAAAAAAAAAAAACAATAACTGTGTTAAAAAACGGAGCTAGTATTAATTTTTTTTTACATCTCACGGAAGTCCTTAGATTTTTTGCCACCTTAGGGTGGCTAACACTAACTGCACTAATTGTAGTTGTAGTTTTAGTTGTCTCTTCTTTTTTCCTGCACTCTTTTAACCTTTTATATATTGATTTTTTTTTTAGATTTAACTTTTATTATCATGTCATTTTTCAGAAATTATATACTTTTGGGAGATATTTCCGGGAGACACTCTACGCTGTACAAAAGATCATCCACCCCTCATTCAAGAAAAATGTTGTAGTCCGGGTGCCAGACCATTTGCTTTATTATAGACCATTTATCGGTTAAGATGCAAGATTCTATTAGGAAAACAGGGGTTAAAGGTATTACATTTTGTAGTTGGAATGTCAAGGGTGTTAATGAACCAATTAAAAGAGGTAAAGTACTTTCACATTTAAAATCTATTGATGCAGACATAATGTTCCTTCAGGAAACTCATCTAAAAAATGTAGCACATAATAGACTGAAAGGCAAATGGATTGATAAAGTATTTCACTCATCGTTTCCCTTTAAATCAAGAGGTGTTGCTATTTTAATTCGTAAGGGTATACCATTTATAAATACTTTCTCTATAGTCGACACTGAAGGTAGATATGTTATATTAGTGGGAGAACTATATTCTACAAAATTGATATTGGTGAATGTCTACGCACCAAATTTTGATAATCCGTTATTTTAAAAAAATATATTTAATACCATTCCAGAATTTGGACAATATAACTTGATAATTGGAGGAGATTTAAATTGTACATTAGATCCTTATTTGGATAGATCTTCAACTCAAAGGAAAATAAAATCCAAGTCGTGTGAATTATTAAACTCTTATATAAATAGTGCAAATATAAAAGATGTTTGGAGGATTGATAATCCTTCAGGCCGAGAGTATTCATTTTATTCACCTGTGCATAAAACTTATTCAAGAATTGATTATTTCTTGGTGGACTCCAAACTTATTCCTTATACGTATAATTCAAAATATCATAATATTATTATATCCGATCATGCCCCTTTAACATTTAGGGTAAAACTCCAAGGAGTAACGGGGAAACAGACTAATTGGAGATTTAATCCGCAAATCTTAAATGAAAAAGCATGTTATGACTATCTTAAATCGCAATTTGAGATTTTTTTTAACGCAAATGACCTTCCTGAAACACCTGCGTCCCTGCTTTGGGAAACATTTAAAGCGTTTGTGAGAGGATGTATTATTGCTTTTCAAGCGTCTCAAAACAAGAAGAACCGAGCTGAACAGAATGACCTGGAAAGTCAGATAAGACAGTTAGACATAACAAATGCCATCGCTCCCTCTATTGAAATACATAATAAAATTGCAGTTCTCAAATATAAGTTAAATTATATCCTTTCAGCTCATATTTTAAGGCTTTTTCAATATACTAAACAAAAACATTTTGAATTTGGAGATAAACCACAGAAATTGCTAGCACGTCAACTCCGTAAATTAGAAGATGATTCTACAATTCATAAAATTAGATCAGAAAATGGAGATTTGCTTAAACTACCTAAGGATATTAATCAGAGATTTTTGCAATTTTATCAGTCATTATATTCATCAAAAATAACAGATACTTCTGCGCAGATGCAAAAGTTTTTGCAGGAATGTAACCTTCCTGGTTTGAATGTGAGTGATAGAAATTTACTGGGCGCAGAAATAACTATGAAAGACGTTGAAGAGACTATTAAATCCATTAAAAATGGGAAGACTCCTGGCCCTGATGGCTTAAATAATGAATTTTATAAAAAATTCAGTGGTTTGATCTCTCCACGTTTGCAAACTGTATATAGTCACGCCTTTAAACAACAGAGATTGCCACAAACTCTGACTGAATCAACAATAATCCTCATTCCTAAAAAAGATAAGGATTCTGAAGACCCTGGTTCGTATAGGGCGATAGCTCTTTTAAATACTGATCAGAAGATATTAGCGAAAATCTTAGCTCAGAGATTAAGTCTAGTTATAGACAAATTGATACACCCCGATCAATCAGGCTTTATAGCCAAACGATATTCATTTTTCAACTTGAGACGCTTGTTTAATATAATTTATTCAAATAGACTATTAAATGAAGATTTAGCAATCATCTCGCTAGATGCTGAAAAAGCATTTGATCAAGTAGAATGGCCCTATCTTTTCTCAGTGATGGAAAAATTTCAACTAGGTGAAAATTTTTGTGCATGTGTGAAACTTTTATATACATCCCCAACAGCTAGAATATTAACTAATCAAATGCTGTCATCTAAATTTCATTTAGCTAGGGGTTGTAGACAAGGATGTCCACTATCACCACTTTTATTTGCCCTTATTATAGAACCACTTGCTGAGAGTATTAGATCAAATTCAGATATTTATGGCTACAACACTAAACATACAACCAATAAAATTTCTTTATATGCGGATGATGTATTAATATATATTACAAAGCCAGAAATTAGCATTCCGAATTTATTAAATCTCATAACTCAATTTGGTTCATTTTCAGGTTATAGAATTAACTGGTATAAAAGTGAAATTATGCCAATAATGGAGCATAATCCGGCCATACCAACAATTTCCTTTTAAAATTGCCTATGAAAAGTTTAAATATCTTGGAATTTACGTGACTAGGAAATATACTTCTTTATTTAAATCAAATTTTCCTCCTTTACTTGCTAAATTACACAGAAATATCCAATTTTGGAAAACACTTCCTATATCATTAGTTGGTCGTAGTAATGCTATAAAGATGATCTTTCTTCCACAGCTACTATACTTATTTCAAGCAATTCCGATCTACCTTCCAAAAAAGTTTTTTTTAAAAATTGATTCAATTGTTACTAATTTTATTTGGGACTACAAGACTCATAGAATAAATAAAAGACACTTATGTAAGTCTAAAATTAATGGAGGAATTGCTTTACCTAACTTTTTATTTTATTATTGGGCGGTTAATATTAAAAATATAACCTGCTGGTTGGATGATTCTGATCAACAACCGGATTGGTTAAAGATGGAGAAAGAGGATTGTTTACCATTCGATATTGGTGCGATCCTCTTAGCTCCAATAAATTTAAATAAAAAAACATATGGAGGTAATCCCATTATACATAGTGTTATCCGTACCTGGAAACAATTAAAGCTTACGTTAAAATTGAGTAAATTATCTGTTTTCCTTCCTATTGCGAATAATCCTTCTTTTAAACCGTCTGTCTTAGATAGAGGCTTTGCTCAATGGAAAAGTTATGGAATCAAAAGGGTGGGAGATCTTTATCATAAGGGAACTTTTCTTTCGTTTCAGGAGTTACAGCAGAAGTACGGATTACATGTTAATAATTATTTTAGATATTTACAACTTAGAGATTATGTAAAATCACACATGCAAGAATATAAGTTTAGAGGTCCAGAAACACTTGATGTATGCCTGAATCGACATTATAACTCAAATAAATTAATATCTTTTATTTACAATATTCTCCTTGACATTGACATTCCGTCATCAGAATCTTATAGACGAGCATGGGAGGACGAATTGAATCAATTTATAATGCAAGATATATGGGATGAAAGTTTACAACATATACATCAATGTTCATTGAATACTAGACATTCCTTAATACAATTTAAAATAATACATAGATTACATTATTCGAAGACGAAATTAAATAGGATTTTTCCTAGTATCTCTCCTATGTGTGATAAATGTCAATTTCAAGAAGCTAATTTAACTCATATTTTCGTAACTTGTATAAAAATGCAAAACTTCTGGTTGGAGATTTTTAAAATAGTTTCTAAAGTTATTAATAAAAAATTAGATATGGACCCAAAATTAATTATATTAGGATTATCAGAACATACTACAAATTTTACAGTAAGTCAGGTACATTTTCTTGATTACAGTCTAATAACTGCGAAAAAACTAATACTTAAATTTTGGAAAAAACCAATAACCCCCACAATTAAAATGTGGACTATGGAAATGACAGAGACCCTGCATTTGGAAAAAATAAGGTTTGCCTTAATCGACAAACCTGAGTTATTTTTAAAAATATGGTCTCCATTTATTGAATTTTTAGAAAAGTAAATGGATTTGGCACAGGACTAAAATAAAAAAAAATTTAAATAAAAAGTTGAAACTTGAGTTGGGGGTTGGATGTACAGCTGTGGTTTTTGTCTCCCGGATCTACTCCCGTTAATTTTTATTGTTAGATCCTTTTTTTTTTTAACCCTCTTACTCTCTCTCCCCAAGTTTATAGTTCTATATTTTTATTTTTACTTTCTCTCTTCAAAAATTTAAAAATTGAAGCTATGTAAGAACTTTGTAACAAATGTGTTTTTTCTTATTTCGATTTGTACATATGCTTTTCAAAAAAAAAAAAAAAAAAAAAAAAAAAAAAAAAAAAAAAAGAAGATAAAGCCACATTGAGATTGTTACAGTATGACATGCTTGTTCACAGTTACTCTGTTCATAGATTCACTTAAAATCACTTGTAATTCCAGATAGAAACCTGGACGTACTGCGGTACTGCCCAGTGGCCGACGTCTGGACTGTGTTACAATCCTGCCAGGTTCATATTCGCAAACAGCAAATGGTTTCTGTGGAAGATACTATTTACCTTGTGGGTGGCTGCCTCCATGAGAAGGGTGGAGATAAAACGGCAAGTCACACTGAAGACATGCTGACTGTGCAGTCCTACAATGTCGGCACCAGCGAGTGGGTCTGCCTGAAGCAAAACACTTCAAAGTCTGGACTAAACCTGACATCTACCCTCCACAATGATGGGATCTACATCGTGAGCAGAGATATCACGCTATCAACCAGCCTGGATCACCGCGTATTCCTGAAATACAATATATTCTCGGACAAGTGGGAAGCATTTCGAGGTTTTCCATCATTTGGCCTGAACATTTTGCTTTGCTCTCTCTATTACGCTAACATGCTTTAATAAGGCATCTTTTGGAGTGAAATGCACTTCAGATGAGTTGCAACAAGACCACCACATGAGGCGGAACATTTAAAAGTCGTTTTATTTTTAAGCTAAATTGCACATGTAAAAGAGATCCCAACTGTCAGGTAGTGTGTAAAGAAGTAAGACATTGCACAAACAGTAGTTGGCTGCTACATAATAGCACCTTTGTCAATGTAGCACCGGGGAACAAAGTCCAGCATCATTGATAAAAGGCAAAGAGTAATGATTGTTTTGGATTACAGTTACATAATGCATGATATTTATTGTAAAACAAAGAACAAGCTGTCAGGTACTTACCTGCATGGGTACAATGCAGAGATTAATAACAGCCATTTGCAAGAAGGCTGCAATCTTGTCCTTTAAAAGTAAATTGATGGCAAACCTCTCTTGCAGTGAAGCATGACGTTCAGCCTGTGAGTGAAACTACGATGTGCCTTTAATGCAGTATCCGTCATTGTAACTACGTCACTTTAAAAGCACTGTGGCCTCTCCACACTGCAGTAGTTTCCAATTTAATTTGTACCAAGTTCACCAGCATCTCACCAGCTTTCCGACATGCAGTTTTACATCAAGACAAGGCAAATTTGTGAACTTCCATCAAGTTCACATTTAAATTGAATCCATTGGATAGTCTTAATTCAATATTTGCTTCAGTCTTTGTAACTTTTAATTTATTATGTTGAATATAATTGACCAAGCAGGAGTAATGGTGGTTCTGATGGCACAAAGGTGCTAAATTAACAATGAGTTTCTGGCAGACAAGTTATTTAATATTTGTACTGTTATAAATCTCTAATATATTAAAAACATTGCTGCTGTTATGTATTTGTCACTAGTCTTGGGTCAATTTCTGTATAAATGCTTCTTCCCACAGACAGTGTAACTGATGCAAGGGAACTTGTCAACCTGAGATCACCAGCTCATGGACAGTTCATAGTTGGAGGCCAGTGTCTCAAGAACATGTCTTGTGCCAATTCCTCACCTGACCACTCCTCAGTGTCTTTGGGATAAAGGGATGCCAGTTGATGTGGGCTGAGCAAAATTTCATTTTGTTGGGAAGAGTGAGGCAGGAAATAAAACTATTTCAGTAAAGACCATTGATCTTTCTCCTCTCCTTCAAACTCAATGAGACCAAGCGCGATGAAGGGATAAAAGACTGATTTCAGGAAGATAGACACAAAAAGCTGGAGTAACTCAGCGGGACAGGCAGCATCGCTGGAGACCCTTCTTCAGACCAAGAGCAGCTGAGGACTAGGTTTCCAGATAGATGAGTCACAACAAAGCCTTGGATGATATTCAGAAAAGGTGGATCCTGTGATAAAGGATTCCTCTGGATTTCTGAGCTAAGTATCTTTCCCTGCTCATTTTATTTTGTGATCTAGTGACGTGAGTATAGAGGCAGTCTGGAAACTGATCAGCTTTTTCCCAAACCATTAGGCTCTAGAACACTACACAACACTAACCTTGTCCATGAATGTCTGTGGACTGTGTTTGGTTGCACTAAAGACTAGGGGATTTCTTGTGGTTACTAATTTATTGAACTTTTGATTATATAGTACCTGTGTGTTATTGCGTTTACAGGCCTATTAAGCTGCAACAAATAAGAATTTCATCGTTCCATTGTTGGTACACATGACAATTAAGTACTCTTGTATAATGTAGGGTCATAGTCACATGAAGGATAGGTTTACATTTGGATAAGGTGTCTTGTATTGAATGGATGACATATGGTTGTGACCGAGATGGAATAGAAAGTAGAATTTTGATAGAGTTGTTTCTTTTCATAAACTAGCAGAAGCAGACATGTCGGTATAAGGTCAAAAGTCATAAGGTCATAAGTGATCGGAGTAGAATTAGGCCATTCGGCCCATCAAGTCTACTCCGCCATTCAATCCTGGCTGATCTATCTCTCCCTCCTAACCCCATTCTCCTGCCTTCTCCCCGACACCTGTACTAATTAACTGTATGTAAGAGAAGGTGTCCTGGGCGTGCCAGGCGGTACATTATTGCATTCAGTGTGCACAGCTGCCCATTGGCGCTGCAATACAAACTAAATACTGCACTGAAGATGAACAACAATACTTCGTTCTCTGTGGTAGCCTTGAGGAAAATCAGGCGAGTGAATTATTTGAGAATCTCTCCGTGACCTCTTTCACCTGAGCTGTGCAAACTCCGGCAGCCCCCCCCCCCCCCCACAGCTCCAATCTTGCTCTTCTCACTGGGGACGTCTGTTGGTTTCTCCAGCTGCCAACTACGGAGAACCTTTCCTTTAAGATTAGGAAGCGTTCATCTTAAGCTTGAAGTCGTACCAGGGGCAAAGACCAGGAATGTTTGAACGTTTTTGTGATATTCTACATGGGATACAGGTGCCAGGCACATATTCTGCCTTGAATAATTCAAGAGGCAGATTTTAAAGAATTAAATTGGTTCATATCAACTCCAAAGTGTTGATTTACGATGATGGATGTAAATCTACAAGATGATCATCACCGGGAGAAGACAGGAACGGGGTACTGATTGAGAATGATCAGCCATGATCACATTGAATGGTGGTGCTGGCTCGAAGGGCCGAATGGCCTCCTCCTGCACCTATTGTCTAATGTCTATTGGCCTGGCTTTGTAATATAATTATGCGACTCTGCAGGCATGAGGTTGTGAGGTGAAGGAACAAGAGCTAACATTTCTATTGTTGATCTTTTCCTTTTATTTAATTGAGCAAAGCGCACGTGTGCTAGATGTACTGTTTGATCTGTGTGGGACTATCTCAAGGGTAATGGGCGTAGTTAATACTGGAAGAAAACAAATAAGCAAAGCACATCTGCAAATGATCTACTTTACGTGTTTTCTGGTTATTTTGGAAACTTGAGTGAAAATTTTAATTAAGGACAGCTTTGCAAATGTTTGATTGACCTCAGATCGCCTCAATCTCCCACACACATGTTCACAGTTGCACACACAAATACAGCCGTGGAAATTTCAGGTCGAGGGTGTCGTTCTCTCTGTGAAGCACCGTGCAACCGAACGCCACCCATTCCCTCTCTCCTGAGATGCTGCCTGCCTGGGTTAACATATAACATATAACATATATAACATATAACAACTACAGCATGGAAACAGGCCTGTCCGGCCCTACCAGTCCACGCCGACCATTCTCCCTGACCTAGTCTCATCTACCTGCACTCAGACCATAACCCTCTAATCCCCTCCTATCCATATACCTATCCAATTTACTCCCAAATAATAAAATCGAGCCAGCCTCCACCACTTCCGTCGGAAGCCCATTCCATACAGCCACAACCCTCTGAGTAAAGAAGTTCCCCCTCATGTTACCCCTAAACCTTTGTCCCTCAATTCTGAAGCTATGTCCCCTTGTTGGAATCTTCCCCACTCTCAAAGGGAAAAGCCTACCCACGTCAACTCTGTCCGTCCCTCTCAAAATTTTAAAAACCTCTATCAAGTCCCCCCTCAACCTTCTACGCTCCAAAGAATAAAGACCCAACCTGTTCAACCTCTCTCTGTAGCCTAAATGCTGAAACCCAGGCAACATTCTAGTAAATCTCCTCTGTACCCTCTCCATTTTGTCGACATCCTTCCTATAATTTGGCGACCAGAACTGCACACCATACTCCAGATTCGGCCTCACCAATGCCCTGTACAATTTTAACATTACATCCCAACTTCTATACTCGATGCTCTGATTTATAAAGGCAAGCATACCAAACGCCTTCTTCACCACCCTATCCACATGAGATTCCACCTTCAGGGAACAATGCACAGTTATTCCCAGATCCCTCTGTTCCACTGCATTCCTCAATTCCCTACCATTTACCCTGTACGTCCTATTTTGATTTGTCCTACCAAAATGCAGCACCTCACACTTATCAGCATTAAACTCCATCTGCCATCTTTCAGCCCACCCTTCCAAAAGGCCCAAGTCTCTCTGTAGACTCTGAAAATCTACCTCACTATCAACTACTCCACCTATCTTAGTATCATCTGCATATTTACTAATCCAATTTGCCACACCATCATCCAGATCATTAATGTAAATGACAAACAACAGTGGACCCAACACAGATCCTTGGGGCACTCCACTAGACACTGGCCTCCAACCTGACATACAATTGTCAACCTTTACCCTCTGGTATCTCCCATTCAGCCATTGTTGAATCCATCTTGCAACCTCACTATTAATACCCAACGATTTAACCTTCTTAATCAACCTTCCATGTGGAACCTTGTCAAATGCCTTACTGAAGTCCATATAGACAACATCCACAACCTTGCCCTTATCAATTTCCCTGGTAACCTGTTCAAAAAATTCAAGAAGATTAGTCAAACATGACCTTCCAGGCACAAATCCATGTTGACTGTTTCTAATCAGGCCTTGATTATCCAAATAATTATATATATTGTCCCTAAGTATCTTTTCCATTAATTTTCCCACCACAGACGTCAAACTAATAGGTCTATAATTGCTAGGTTTACTTTTAGAACCTTTTTTAAACAAAGGCACAACATGCGCAATGCGCCAATCTTCCGGCACCATCCCCGTTTCTAATGACGTTTGAAATATTTCCGTCATAGCCCCTGCTATTTCTGCACTAACTTCCCTCAATGTCCTAGGGAAAATCCTATCAGGACCTGGAGACTTATCCACTTTTATATTTTTCAAAAGTGTCCGTACCTCCTCTTCTTTAATCCTCCTAATTTCCATCACTACTCTACTTGTTTCGCTTACCTCACATAATTCAATATCCTTCTCCTCGGTAAATACCGAAGAAAAGAAATTGTTTAATATCTCCCCCATTTCTTCCGGCTCAGCACATAGCTGTCCACTCTGACTCTCTAATGGACCAATTTTATCCCTCACTATCCTTTTGCTATTGACATATCTGTAGAACCCCTTGGGGTTTACTTTTACATTACTTGCCAAAGCAGCCTCATATCTTTTTTTCGCTTTTCTAATTTCCTTTTTAAGATTCCTTTTACATTCTTTATATTCCTCAAGAACCTCATTTACTCCCTGCCGCTTATATTTATTGTATATCTCCCTCTTTTTCCGAACCAAGTGTCCAATTTCCCTGGTAAACCACGGCTCTTTCAAATTATTATTCTTTCCTTTCCACCGAACAGGGACATAAAGACTCTGTACTCTCAAAATTTCACCTTTAAATATCCTCCATTTCTCTATTATATCCTTTTCATAAAACAACAATTTCCATTTCACTCCTTTTAAATCCTTTCTCATCCCCTCAAAATTAGCCTTTCTCCAATCCAAAATCTCAACCCTTGGTCCAGATTTGACCTTCTCCATAATGATATTGAAACTAATGGCATTATGATCACTAGACCCAAAGTGCTCCTCAACACATACCTCCGTCACCTGACCCATCTCATTTCCTAACAGGAGGTCCAACACTGCCCCTTCTCTGGTAGGCACCTCTACGTATTGCTGCAAAAAACTATCCTGCACACATTTTACAAACTCCAAACCATCCAGCCCTTTAACAGAATGTGATCCCCAGTCTATATACGGAAAATTGAAATCACCCACAATCACCATTCTGTGCTTACTACTAATATCTGCTATCTCCTTACATATTTGCTCTTCCAATTCTCGTTCCCTATTTGGCGGTCTATAATACACCCCTATAAGTGTTGCTAAACCTTTCTCATTTCTGAGTTCCACCCAAACAGCCTCCTTAATCGAGCCTTCTAGTCTATCCTGCCAAAGCACTGCTGTGATATCCTCCCTGACAAGCAATGCAACACCCCCACCTCTTGCCCCTCCGATTCTATCACATCTGAAACAATGAAATCCTGGAATATTTAATTGCCAATCGCAACCCTCCTGCAACCATGTTTCACTGATCGCCACAACATCATACTTCCAGATGTCAATCCAGGCTCTAAGCTCATCCACCTTTCTTACAATGCTCCTAGCATTAAAATATACACATTTAAGGGACCCATCATTTCTTATTCTCAGTTTATTTCTTTTCCCTTCTTTCTCTCCTACATATTGGGTCTGAGTGTTTCCCTTTTCTGTCTCCTGCCTCACACACTGCCTGTTAGCTATCTGTGTTTGAGTCCCTCCCCCCAACCGTACTAGTTTAAAGTCTCCGCAGTTATTTTAGCAAATCTCCCCGCCAGGATATTGGTTCCCCTCGGGTTCAGATGCAACCCGTCCTGTTTGTACAGGTCATACTTCCCCCAGAAGAGGTCCCAATGATCCAGAAACTTGAAACCCTGCTCCCTGCACCAGTTCCTCAGCCACGTATTTATCCTCCACCTCACTCCATTCCTATTCTCACTATCGCGTGGCACAGGCAGTAAGCCTGAGATTATTACTTTGGAAGTCCTTTTTTTTTAACTCTCTTCCTAGCCCCCTGAATTCTCCTTTCAGGACCTCTTCCCTTATCCTACCTATATTGTTGGTACCTATATGTACCACGACCTCTGGCTCCTCTCCCTCCCCTTTCAGGATATCCTGGACACGCTCAGACACATCCCGGACACCGGCACCAGGGAGGCAAACCACCATCCGGGTCTCCCGACTGCGTCCACAGAAACGCCTATCTGACCCCCTCACTATAGAGTCCCCTATTACTACTGCTCTCCTCTTCCTTTCCCTACCCTTCTGAGCAACAGGGCCGGACTCCTTGCCAGAGGCCCGGGCACCGTCGCTGCCCCCAGGTAGGCTGTCCCCCCCAACAGTACTTAAACAGGAGTACTTATTTCCAAGGGGTACAGCCACCGGGGTACTCCCTAGACCCTGCCTCTGTTCCTTGCCCCCCCTAACAGTGACCCACTTGTCTACCTCCCGTGGTCTAGGAGTGACCACCTCTCTGTAACTCCTATCTATAACCTCCTCACTCTCCCTGATCAGACGGAGGTCATCAATCTGCCGCTCCAGGTTCCTAATACGGTCCCTTAGGAGCCCCATCTCGTCACACCTGGCGCAGATGTGGATGTCTGGAAGACTATCAGACTCCCAGATTCCCCACATCTGACACCCAGAACAAAAAACTGCCCTGGCACTCATACTCTCCAAACAAAACCCCGCGCTCAGTTACTAAACCTACCGCCCGGCCGCTGCTCCAACCGCTCCAACCGCCCACCCAAAAGAACTGAGTGATCTCCTGGGAGAGGCGAAAAACCGGATAAAAAACCCAGGCCAATTTGGGAAAAAATCCGGGAAATTCCTCTCCGACCCCAAGCTAGGCGATCGAAACTTGTCCGGGAGATCACACAGGTCTTACTCCTTACTATCCCCACACAATCCCCACACAATCCCCACACACTACTTCCCAAGCCACACAGCTTGGTGCTGCTTGCTGCTGCTGCTAATGCTGCTTGCTGCTGCTGCTGCTACTGCTGATTGCTGCTGCTGCTGCTACTGCTGATTGCTGCTGCTGCTACTGCTGATTGCTGCTGCTGCTACTGCTGATTGCTGCTGCTGCTGATTGCTGCTGCTGCTACTGCTGATTGCCAAAGCCTCACACTCCAGCATTTTGTGATACCTTCGATTTGTACCAGCATCTGCAGTTATTTTCCTACACCACCTGTTGTTCTTGATCACTAATTTACTATCTTATCATTTACAATCATTAAGAATATGGGGTGGGACATTCAGGACTGAGATGAGGGGAAACCTTTTCACCAAGTGAGTTGTGAATCTGTGGAATTCTCTGCCACAGAAGGCAGTGGAGGCCAATTCACTGGATGTTTTAAAGAGAGTTCGATGTATCTCTTAGGGCTAATGGAATCAAGGGATATGGGAGAAAGCAGGAACAGGGTACTGATTTTGGATGATCAGCCATGATCATATTGAATGGTGGTGCTGGCTCAAAGGGCTGAATGGCCTACTCCTGCACCTATTTCTATGTTTCTACATACATCACATTGCAAAACATAATTTCTGTGCTGCAAATTACCTGCAACCCTTTACTTACACACACACACGCGGACGGACACACACGCAGAGATACACACAAGCACACAGTTACACACCGACACACACCGACACACACAAGAATGACATTTGGAAGAGAGTTCCCTTTAAATAATTTGTTTCCATATGTAGTTTGTATCTTGCAGTGGTAGTATTTGCAACAGGAAATGTGGGGGGAGGGGGGTGGGGCAGGTGGGAGGGGGTGGGGTATGTGGGGCAGGTGGGTGGGGGATGTGGGGCAGGTGGGAGGGGGGTGGGGGATGTGGGGCAGGTGGGAGGGGGGTAGGGGTGGGGGATGTGGGGCAGGTGGGAGGGGGGTGGGGATTGGGGCAGGTGGGAGGGGGAGTGGGGGATGTGGGGTAGGTGGGAGGGGGTGGTGAATGTGGGGCAGGTGGGAGGGGGTGGGGAGTGGGGGATGTGGGGCAGGTGGGAATGTGGGGCAGGTGGGAGGGGGTGGGGGACGTGGGGCAGGTGGGAGGGGGTCGGGAGTGGGGGGTGTGGGGCAGGTGGGGGATGTGGGGGATGTGGGGAGGTGGGAGGGGGTAGGGTGGGGGATGTGGGGCCTGTGGGAGGGGGGTGTGGGGCGGGGGGAGGGGAGTGAGGGATGTGGGGCAGGTGGGAGGGGGTAGGGGTGGATGACGGGATGGGAAAGGTGAGCAATGACAGGTGGACAGGTGTGTGTGTGGGGGAGGAGACCCCGGGCGTGTGGTCTACCTGGGTTTGGAAGGTGCCATTGTGTAGCAGAGCGGTAGCGTTGGTTAGTGATGTAGAGTGGGCGGCTGGCTGGGCAATGATGCGGGTTGTTGGTGCTGTGGAGAACACGTCCTCTCACCTGCTCCAAACGGCGGCCACAAGTTACTTCACCCCGGGCCATCTCCCACTCACACACAAACCGAGCAAGTGATGCGCCTCCTTGCAATTGTTGCTTCCCCTGTCTGGATTATTGTTTCACTCTAAACTCCACGTCGTTGCTTTTGTTTGTCAGAAAGAAAATCAGGAGCAACATCCCGGGAACGGTTTCTTAATTTATTTGAATATTCAAAATCTAATTTCAGGTAATTAAATTGCATTGGTTGAAGGGGCGGATTTGCTATTTTGTTTGGCCAGATCCATGTTTGGACAACGGCTAATGAGAGGTGATTTAACGTGCAGTATAACTCGAAGCTTCTGCTGACTTTTCCCGGACGATTTAGTTTGGAAATGAACCTGTGTGTGGGTTTTGTCGGCCGCACTTTGAGTGAGTTCTGCCCTCCAGCGGCAGACGGACGGACAGACAGACGGGTGTTAGTGGATGAAACCATGACCACAGTTTGTGCAACAAACTGCGATGTCTATTTACTGAGAAATAAAGTCACACAGTGAGTGAGTAGTTGGCGCGATTCATCCTCACAGAAAATCACTCTGGCGACAAGTTAAGTTTCATAAAATAATCCGAAACAAAAAAAATGGATTCAACTTCACCCAGTATTCTAAAAATAGAGCCACTTTTTGGACATGATATATGAACCCCGGCAAACGTAGAACTGAGAACAGGAGAGCACAGGAACAGAGGCCCGACACCCCACAATGTCTGTGCCAAACACGATGCCAAGTTAAACAAATCCATATCCACGCCTGTCTATATCCGCACCTGTCCATATCCGCGCGTGTCCGTATCCCCATGTGTCCGTATCCCCATGTGTCCGTATCCCCATGTGTCCGTATCCATGCGTGTCCATTGCCATTCATGTCCATATCCGCGCGTGTCTGTATCCGTGTGTGTCCATATCCACGTGTGTCCATATCCGCGCCTGTCCATATCTGCACGTGACCATATCCGCATGTGTCCATATCCATGCGTGTCCTTTGCCACTCATGTCCATATCCGCGCGTATCTATATCCACACGTGTCCATATCCGCGCGAGTCCATATACATGCATATCCATATCCGCGTGTGTCCATATCCGCGCGTCCATATCTGCATGTTTCCATATCCGCGTTGTCCATATCCGCAGGTGTCCATATCCGCGCGTGTCCATGTGCCTATCTAAAAGACTCTTAAACGTCACTATCGTATCTGCCTCCAACATAGGGTTATAAGAAAATAACTGCAGATGCTGGTACAAATCGATTTATTCACAAAATGCTGGAGTAACTCAGCAGGTCAGGCAGCATCTCGGGAGAGAAGGAATGGGTGACGTTTCGGGTCGAGACCCTTCTTCAGACTGATGTCAGGGGGGCGGGACAAAGGAAGGATAACGGTGGAGACAGGAAGATAGAGGGAGATCTGGGAAGGAGGAGGGGAAGGGAGGGGCAGAGGAGCTATCTGAAGTTGGAGAAGTCGACGTTCATACCACCGGGCTGCAAACTGCCCAGGCGAAATATGAGGTGCTGCTCCTCCAATTTCCGGCGGGCCTCACTATGGCACTGGAGGAGGCCCATGACAGAGAGGTCAGACTGGGAATGGGAGGGGGAGTTAAAGTGCTGGGCCACCGGGAGATCAGTTTTGTTAATGCGGACCGAGCGCAGGTGTTCAGCGAAGCGATCGCCGAGCCTGCGCTTGGTTTCGCCGATATAAATAAGTTGACATCTAGAGCAGCGGATGCAATAGATGAGGTTGGAGGAGGTGCAGGTGAACCTCTGTCTCACCTGGAAAGACTGTTTGGGTCCTTTGATGGAGTTGAGGGGGGAGGTAAAGGGACAGAACACCATTGCCGGGTGTTCACCATCCCCCCTGACCTCCCCCTTTCAGACACCGAATGGTCGGTCCTCAACAGAGGCCTTACCTTTGTTCCCCTCCGCCCCCACATCAACGAGTTCCACGTCCGCCATGACGTGGAGCTCTTCTTCCGCCGCCTCCGCCTCCGAGCCTTTTACCATGGTAAGGAGCCCCGACCCCCCACTGATGACCCCTTCTCCCGTCTCCAATGGACCCCCTCCTCTTGGACCCCCCCGTGTGGCCAACTACCCTCACTAGAACATTTTATCTCAAACTGCTGGCGTGACATCAGCCGCCTCAAATTCTCCACTCCCCTGACTAACTCTAACCTCTCCCCTCCTGAACGTGCAGCCCTCCACTCACTCCGCAACAACCCGGACTTAATCATTAAACCCGCTGACAAGGGAGGGGCTGTGGTAGTCTGGCGTGCTGACCTCTACTGGACCGAGGCCAGACGACAACTATCAGACACCTCTTCCTACCTATCCCTGGACCATGACCTCACCGATAAACACCAGACCTTTATCAGCAGCACCATCACTGACCTCATCATCTCCGGCCTCCAATCTCATAGTTCCCAGGCCCCGCACGGCCCGATTCTACCTCCTACCCAAAATCCACAAACACAACTGTCCCGGCAGACCCACTGTCTCTGCCTGCTCATGCCCCACCGAACTTATCTCTACCTACCTCGACTCCATCCTATCCTCCCTGGTTAAATCCCTCCCCACCTACGTCCAAGACACCTCACACGCTCTCCATCTCCTGGATAACTTCCGGTTCCCAGGCCCCCACTCCCTCATCTTCACCACGGATGTCCAGTCACTCTACACTTCCATCCCCCACAAGGATGGTCTCGTAGCCCTCCGTTTCTTCCTCGACCGTAGAACCAGCCAATCCCCATCGACCAACACTCTCCTCCGCCTAGCAGAGCTGGTTCTTACCCTCAACAACTTCTCCTTTGACTCCTCCCACTTCCTCCAAACCAGAGGCGTAGCTATGGGCACTCGCATGGGCCCTAGCTACACCTGCCTCTTTGTCGGGTACGTCGAACAATCCCTGTTCCAGACGTACACCGGCCCCATCCCCGAACTCTACCTCCGCTACATCGACGACTGCATTGGTGCTATCTCTTGCACCCATGCAGAACTCACTGACTTCATACACTTCACCTCCAATTTCCATCCTGCCCTTAAATATACCTGGACTATCTCTGACATCTCCCTCCCGTTTCTGGACCTCACCATCTCCATCACAGGAGACAGACTAGTGACGGACATTTACTACAAACCCACCGACTCGCACAGCTATCTGGACTACACTTCTTCCCACCCGGTCCCCTGCAAAAAGTCTATCCCCTACTCCCAATTCCTCCATCTACGCCGCATCTGCGCCCGGGATGAGGTGTTTCACACTAGGGCTTCCGAGATGTCCTCGTTCTTCAGAAAACGGGGCTTCCCCTCCTCCATTATAGATGAGGCTCTCACTAGGGTCTCTTCCACATCCCGCAGCTCCGCTCTTGCTCCCCCTCCCCCCACTCGCAACAAGGACAGGATCCCCCTCGTCCTTACCTTCCACCCCAACAGCCAGCGGATCCAACATATCATCCACCAACATTTCCGTCACCTACAACGGGACCCCACCACTGGCCATATCTTCCCATCCCCTCCCCTCTCTGCGTTCCGCAGAGACCGTTCCCTCCGTAACTCCCTGGTCCACTCGTCCCTTCCTACCCAAACCACCCCAACCCCGGGCACTTTCCCCTGCAACCGCACGAGATGCAACACCTGTCCCTTTACCTCCCCCCTCAACTCCATCAAAGGACCCAAACAGTCTTTCCAGGTGAGACAGAGGTTCACCTGCACCTCCTCCAACCTCATCTATTGCATCCGCTGCTCTAGATGTCAACTTATTTATATCGGCGAAACCAAGCGCAGGCTCGGCGATCGCTTCGCTGAACACCTGCGCTCGGTCCGCATTAACAAAACTGATCTCCCGGTGGCCCAGCACTTTAACTCCCCCTCCCATTCCCAGTCTGACCTCTCTGTCATGGGCCTCCTCCAGTGCCATAGTGAGGCCCGCCGGAAATTGGAGCACCTCATATTTCGCCTGGGCAGTTTGCAGCCCAGTGGTATGAACGTCGACTTCTCCAACTTCAGATAGCTCCTCTGTCCCTCCCTTCCCCTCCTCCTTCCCAGATCTCCCTCTATCTTCCTGTCTCCACCTATATCCTTCCTTTGTCCCGCCCCCCTGACATCAGTCTGAAGAAGGGTCTCGACCCGAAACGTCACCCATTCCTTCTCTCCCGAGATGCTGCCTGACCTGCTGAGTTACTCCAGCATTTTGTGAATAAATCCACCATAGGGTTGCCAACTTCCTCAAACCCAAATAAGGGACAAAGGGTGACGTCACCGCCCCCCGCCCCACATGACCTCACCCAGCCAGCGGCCACGTGCTCCCGCTCCGCCAATGACTACGCATCCCGCCTCCCGGCCCAGACGACCACCATTGGTGGAGCGGGAGCACGTGGCCGCTGGTTGGGTGAGGTCACGTGGGGCGCGGGGCGGTGACGTCACCCTTTGTCCATTATTTGGGAGTGAGGAAGTTGGCAACCCTACTAACACGGGATAAGGGCGGTCCCATATGGGACAAAGTAATTTAGCCCAAAATACGGGATGTCCTGGCTATTACGGGACAGTTGGCGATCCTACTCCACCACCACCCCTGGTAGCAGCTGTTCCAGGCACCCACCACCCTCTGTGTAAAAACAACTTGCCTCCCATATCTTCTTTAAGAGTTTATCCTTCAGTAATATTCATGTTCAATAGTAACTCCCTCTCCCCTAAAAATGGAAAAGCCAAGTTCAATAGTCAGCATTTTATCAGCAGGATATCCAGTTCAGTTCAGTTTAGTTTTTTGTCACATATACCGAGGTACAGTGAAAAGCCTTTGTTCCGTGCTAACTGGCACGGTGGCGCAGCGGTAGAGTTGCTGCCTTACAGCGAATGCAGCGCCGGAGACCTGGGTTCGATCTTGACTACGGGTGTTGTCTGTACGGAGTTTGTACGTTCTCCCCGTGACCTGCGTGGGTTTTCTCCGAGATCTTCAATTTCCTCCCACACTCCAAAGACGTACAGGTTTGTAGGTTAGTTGGCTTGGTAAATGTAAAAATTAACCCTAGTGGGTATAGGATAGTGTTAATGTGTGGGGATCGCTGGTCGGCGTGGACCTGGCGGGCCAAAAGGGCCTGTTTCCGCGCTGTATCTCTAAACTAAACCAGTCAGCAGAAAGACAATACATGATTACAATCGAACCATTCACAGTGATAAGGGAATCATAGTTAAGGTAAGAACTGTTGCTGTCGGAGTCGGGTTTAAGAGTGTGGGGCGATTGTAATGTGTGATTGCAGTTCTGCTTCTGTGGCCAGCACGCAGATAGTCGCCTGGGTTGGGCGCCATCCTGGAAGGACATCCCCAGGTACACGGGCGTTCTCCACCCAACAGATGCACCAGTGGTTCTCTGAACGATTATCCAGGCTTCCGTGTCTTGGTGAACCATTTTGGTAAACACTATAGGAAGACTTCCAATAACCTTTCTGCTGTATAAATCACTTTTTACAAAACCCATTGAAGTTGTACAACTCCTCCGCCTACCAGAGCTGGTCCTTACCCTCAACAACTTCTCCTTCGGCTCCTCCCACTTCCTCCAAATCCAAGGCATAGCTATGGGCACTCGCATGGGCCCTAGCTGTGCCTGCCTCTTTGTAGGATACTCGAACAATCCCTGTTCCAGGCGTACACTAGCCCCATCCCCCAACTCTACCTCTGCTATATTGACGACTAATAATAATAATAATAATAAGCATTTATTTTATATAGCGCCTTATCAGGTGCTCAAAGCGCTTTACATAAACAATCAAACATAAAAACAAACAGACAAACTATCCTAACGGAGAAGCGGCGAATAAACAACGCCAGCGTCCTCTCACGTCAGGGTCCGGCAGTAGACAACAAAAAGCACAGGACACACAGATACAATTTTTACACAATTTTTTACACAAACAGCCATCATAGTGATTGCTCTAGGCACACCCTCACTGTGATGGAAGGCAAAGTCTTATCTCCTCCTGATTTCTTCTCCCGTGGTGCCACGAGGTGATCGAGGCTCCCAACTTTTTGAAGCCCCCACTGGGCGATGGAAAGTCCCAGGGCCGAGCCGAGCCGAGCAGGCCGATGAAGGTCCTGAGCCCCCACTGGGCGATGGAAAGTCCCAGGGCCGAGCCGAGCAGGCCGATGAAGGTCCTGAGCCCCCACCGGGCGATGGTAAGTCCCAGGGCCGAGCCGAGCAGGCCGATGAAGGTCCTGAGCCCCCACCGGGCGATGGAAAGTCCCAGGGCCGAGCCAAGCAGGGCGATGAAGGTCCTGAGCCCCCACCGGGCGATGGAAAGTGCTGCGGCCGAGCCACGCAGGGCGATGAAGGGCCTGCGAGCGGGTTGATCATGCCTCGCACTTCAGGGCGGTTGAAGCTGCTACGGCTGGAGTTCCCGAAAGCCGGTCGCCAGCCAGGGACCTGCGAACTCCCGATGTTGCGGTCTGCAGGGCCCACGGCCGAAGCCTCCGTTGCATTGGTGCTACCTCCTGCACCCATGCAGAACTGACTTCATCAACCTCACCAATTTCCATCCGCCACTCAAATACACTTGGACCATCTCTGACATCTCCCTACCGTTTCTGGATCTCACTGTCTCCATCACAGGAGACAGACTATTGACCGACATCTACTACAAACCTACTTACTCCACAGTTATCTAGACTACACTTCTTACCAACCTGTTTCCTGTAAAGACTCTATCTCCTACTCCCAATTCCTCCGTCTACGCCGCATCTGTGCCCGGGATGAGGTTTTCCATACCAGGGCATCGGAGATGTCCTCATTCTTTAGAAAACGGCGGTTCCCCTCGCCCATCATAAATGAGGTTCTCACTAGGGTATCCTCGATATCCTGCAGCTCCACTCTTGTTCCCCTCCCCCCAATTCGCAACAAGGACAGAGTCCCCCTTGTCCTCACCTTCCACCCCATCAGCCGTCACATACAACATATAATCCTCCAACATGTTCGCCACCTCCAACATGATCCCAATACTGGCCACATCTTCCCATCTCCACCCCTTTCTGCTTTCCACAGAGACCGTTCCCTCCAAAATTCCCTGGTCAACGCGTCCTTTCCCACCCAAACCACCCCCATCCCAGGTACTTTCCCCTGCAACCGCAGGAGATGCAACACCTGCCCCTTTACCTCCCCCCTCGACTCCATCCAAGGACCCAAACAGTCTTTCCAGGTGAGACAGAGGTTCACCTGCATCTCCTCCAATCTCATCTACTGTATCCGCTGTTCCAGGTGTCAACGTCTCTACGTTGGCGAGACCAAGCGCAGGCTCAGCGATCGTTTTGCTGAATACCTCCGCTCAGCCCGTTTAAACCTACCTGATCTCCCGGTTTCTCAGCACTTTAACTCCCCCTCCTATTCTGACCTTTCTGTCCTGGGTCTCCTCCATTGTCAGAGTGAGGCCCAGCGCAAATTGGAGGAACAGCACCTCATATTTTGCTTGGGTGGTTTACACCCCAGTGGTATGAACATTGACTTCTCTAACTTCAAATAGCCTTTGCTTTCCCTCTCTCTCAATCCTCTCCCCCTTCCCCGTTCTTCCACTAGTCTTACTGTCTCCGACTACATCCTAACTTTGTCCCGCCCCCTCCCCTGACATCAGTCTGAAGAAGGGTCTCGACCCAAAATGTCACCCATTCCTTCTCTCCAGACCTGCCTGACCCGCTGAGTTACTCCAGCATTTTGTGTCTGCCTTCGAAGTTGTACAAGACTTTGGTGAGGCCGCAATTGGGGTATTCTGTTCAGTTTTGGTCATCCCTGCAATAGGAAGGATTCCATCAAACTGGAAAGAGGGTAGAGATGATTTGCCAGGACTTGAAGGCCTGAGCGGTTGGGAGAAGTTGAGCAGACTAGGAGTTTATTTTTCGCAACACAGGAGATTGAGGGGTGATTTTTTTCGGGGTGTATAAAATCATGAGGGAAGAGATAGGGTTTTTTCATAGATAGGTTTATCATAGATTGGGTTTTTTACCCAGGAGAATCAAGAACCAGAGACCATAGTGTTAGGGTAAGAGAGGGAAGATTTAATAAGAACCTGAGGGGCAACTTTTTCACTCAGAGGGTGGTGGGTATATGGAACGAGCTGCCAGAGGAGGTAGTTGAGGCAGCATTTAGAAGACATTTGGACAGGTACATGGAAAAGAAAGGTTTAGAGGGCTCTCGGCCAAACACAGGCAAATGGGGCTAGTTTAGATGTGGCATCTTGGTGTCATGGACGCGTTGGTCTGAAGGGCCCGTTCCGTGTTGGGTGACTCTGTGACTGCGTGTTTAATCATGTTATTAACGAGCATTACTCCAGTTTCCAATTCAACAACCACAAAATCACTTTATTATTGGTCATGTAACAACATTACTTGAACTCTAAAGTGCATATCTTTACAATATATCAAAAGTTAGCAGCACCATGATACACAGTTCAAATAAATAGATGATTTAACAAATAAATTAGAGTATGTGACATCAATCATAAATTGTCAGATATTCACAATGACCAATGTATAGTTCCCATAGTGTACACTCATGTTCTTATTCTCTTGTGTATTTACAATCAATAAATATGTTTAATACTTTAGTTATGACCACAGGGACAGAATACTGCAAAATATATTTTTCCATCTTCACCTACAGCGCAGACCTGCCGAAATAAAGGAGAATCAATGGTTGCTGGGTATTTTAAACAAGCAACCAGCTAAACGCCATAAAAAATATAGTCTATGAACAGTGACTGATAACTTTGTCTAAAGTAGAAACTGAATTGGGCATCTTGGTATAAAAAACGACTCACTGGGTTTTAATAGAGAGGCAAGTGACTGCAGATGCTGGACACAGTGGGGCAGGCAGTGTCTGTGGAGGCAATGGACAGGAGGCATTTTGGGTTGGGTCCATTTTTCCAACAGCCTATTAGTAATGTTTGTGGGTTCTGCCATGGATATTTGCGTAATCATTCCCACTGGATGAGAATCAACATCTTCCAGCTGATAGATCCCTATGCTCAAAGGAAGTTAAATCCTCAAACTAGTGACTGCTGTAGCAGATACAGTAACTGAACTTATATTTTGGACTTTTCTCTTAATGCTGTTTGGACCAAATAATCCATAAATTGATAGATGGATCGATGGAGGAGAGGGGAGAGCTACTTCTTACACAGTTACCAGTGAAATGATCCAGATAGATAAATCCCTTCAAACATGCATTCTCACGTTAGAATAGTCCAAAGTGTAAAGCTGAGAAGGATAATCAAAAAGGTCACCAGATGGAGACTTTGCATCATTGCATGTAGAGATCAGCCCTCATCTTGCAAAGCAGATTTCTAAAATCAAGCAAAATGCAACAGGTCCAAAGACATGGAATATTTTAACATTCTTGTATTACTGGTAAATTACAGCAAGATGTGTTCATAATGTTTAGTGGTTTAATTTTGAATTTTAGTATGCAGAATTAAATATTTGGCATCTTCACAAAGGATTGCTTCATTAACAAGTGCACACCTGAAACTAACTTCAAGAAAACTTTCTAAACCGTACATTTTCATTTTTTTCTCTTGAAAACAAGGAATGGATCGCTTATTCTATAAAATGAGTTGTTTCAGAGACAATTTAGGTGTAAGTTATAACATACTAAACGTTTGAACTTCTGAGTTTTACAGGACAATAGACAATAGGTGCAGGAGTAGGCCATTCGGCCCTTCGAGCCAGCACCGCCATTCAATGTCATCGTGGCTGATCATTCTGTAATTCTGTAGATGCTTTCAGAAGGGGTCCAGCAACAGATCTTTTCCCTGAAGCTATTTATGGGTTTAGATTGGTGGGCCGGACATTTATAACAAATATAATATATTGATCGATAATAATGGTTATTTCACTCATTGACAAGGTTGCACTTTAAAGGGCATTCAGTGAGTGATCTTCTCAGAGAAGAGTACAGCACAGGAACAGGCCCTTCGGCCCACAATGTCTGTGCTGTTCATGATGCCAAATTAAACTAATCTCCTCAGTCTGCACGTGATACATTTCCCTCCATGCCCTGCATATCCATGTGCCTCTCCAAAAGCCTCTTAAATGCCACTATGGTATCTGCCTTCACCACCACCCCTGGCAGGGTGTTCCAGGCCCCCACCACCCTCTGTGTTGCTCTTAGGGTTACATCCTCTAGTCTGACATTTAATCCCCGGATAAAAGCTTCTGACTGTCTACCCTATCTTTGCCTCTCATGATTGATATACTTCTCTCAGCCTCATCGTAAATAATTGTACTGAATGATTATAACAACAATGATTCCTCTTGGATATGCGTGTATGCCAATGTAAATAACTGTAAATGGGACTTAATCCAGAGTCATTAGAGTGGGAAGAGAATGTAATTGTTTTGGGCTGTGGAAGGTGAAAGGGTGTTTTTTCTGTGATTGGGGCAGTGTGACTAGAGGCCTGAATTGGGGGGATTGCAGATACCCAAGACAGTTGTAGGGCTGGCTAAGGGGTGGACGGTTGGAGTCGTGGAGGGAACGATACCCAACGATGACAACTTTGAAGTCAAGCCGTTGATTAACCGGGATCCCACCTGGTGATGTGGGTTAGCACGGGAGTGATGGGTGAACAGACTCAGATAGAGCCTGGCAGCAGAGGTTTGAATTGCTGCCAATTTAGCAACGGTAGAAAATTGGGAGTTGAGAGCTGGAAGCAACGACTTGTAAAGTCGTGGCTGGAAGTAACTTCCAAAAGTGATGGTTTGTGTGGTTGGTAGGCTGAAGCTGAGCCAGGATTCAGTAATGTTACACAGAATGAAATAGGCTGACTTGGTGGATTTGTGGTTAGAAACCTCACTGGTATTAAAAATGCTCTTGCCCAGAAAAGTAACCGGCACACTGCGATTATATGTGAGGATTACTCAGCCAGCGGTTAGACCACAGGTGTTTCTTGGAGAACGCACACTGACCAGATGAACTTGTACTGGATTCAGCACACATCCAGGAATCTCTGCAAGAAACTGCAGAGTTGTAGATGTAACCCAGTCCGTCACACAGGCCAGACTCCCCGTCATTAACTCCATCTACACTTCACACTGCCTCGAAAAAGCTGCCAACATAATCAGAGACGTGTCCCACCCCGGTCATTCCCTCTTCTCCTCCCTCCCATCCAACAGAAGGTACAGAAGCTTGAAAGCGCGCACCACCAGACTCAGGAACAGCTTCTTCCCCTCTGTTATCAGGCTTCTGAACGGCCCTCCCATAAGCTAGGGCACTGTCTGATTCACCTCTACCCCATTGTGGACATTGGACTTTGTCTGTGGAACTGATGCGCTACAATGCTGAGAATTAGATTCTGTATCTTCCATGCTCATCGTGTTTACGTCTGGCATTATCTGATCTGTTTGGACAGGATGCAAAGCAAAGCTTTTCACTGTACCTCGGCACACGTGACAATAATAAACCTGAACCGACAACATATTCCGCTTCTCTATGAAACGTTTAGCCAACACTGGGTGTAAGATTGACCTCGGGAGGAGTTTCCGTCGCTAGGCTTTGGATTTGGCCCCGACATGCCCTGGTGAACAACCAAGTCCCACAACACAGAACTAAGATGGTCACAGGGGATTTGAGCAGGAGGGGTTGTGATTGAGCAAGGGGGGGATTGGATGGCAACACTGTAGACGTGTTGAACTTGTAAAGAAGCAAATGGTGGATTTGAGCGGGAGGGGGGGGGTGGTGGGTGGTGGGGGGGGGGGGGGGGGTCAACGGGAAAGGCTGATGAAACACTACAGTTCTGTACAGTGGAGATACGAGCGAACTGCGGGGGCTGGGATCTCGTGTAAAAGACGCTGGAGTAACTCAGCGGGTCGGGCAGCATCTGTGGAGAACATGGATAGGTGACGTTTCACAGAGTGCTGGAGTAACTCAGCGGGTCAGGCAGCATCTGTGGAGAACATGGATAGGTGACGTTTCACAGAGTGCTGGAGTAACTCAGCGGGTCAGGCAGCATCAGACTGACTATGGTGGGGAGAGAGGTGAGGGCGGGACACAGCATCTCTATAAGACGCACAGTGCTGGAGTAACTCGGCGGGTCAGGCAGCATCTCAGCGCTTTGTGTCTTTTTGTCAACCAGCACCTGCAGTTCCTTGTGTCTGTCTCTGTCCGACTGTCTCTGAAGCCGCGTGGTGTGCAGGTTATAATGCAAGGTGGTGCACAGGTGTAGGTGGTATGTGTGAGTGGGTGGGATTCAGTGCTGTGGGCCACGGCTTGTCTCCGCTCGGTGGGGACTGGGCGGATAACGGGCCTCTGGTGTCTGGGCGATTGTAACTGGACGTATCACCCACCTCGGCCAAAGTCTATAAACTTTAAAGCGAAACCCGTGAGAGGAGACGACAGCCCAGTGGCGCAGCGGGTAACAGCGCCAGAGACCCGGGCTCGATCCTGTCTGTGTGTGGAGTTTGCATGCTCTCCCTGTGACCGCGTGGGTTTTCTCCGGGTGCTCCGGTTTCCTCCCCACGCCCCAAAGACGTGCAGGGTTTGTGGGTTAATTTAGCTCTGAAGCGGGCAAGGGGTGGGTGAGAAAGTGGGACAACATTGGACTAGTGACAAACAGGCGATCGCTGGTCGGCGTGGACTCGGTGGGCCGAAGGGCCTGTTTCCATGCTGTATCTTTCAATCATTCAGGCGGCGGTAGTTACCTAGCGTGTGTGGCCGGCGGAGAGCGGCTTGGGACGGTCTCTGGGGCCGGGCAGGGGGTCTCTGGAGCGGGAGGAGGAGGAGCGGACATGTCTGCGACTCTCCTCCCGACCCCTCTGCGCCTTGCGCTTGCTGTTCTTGCCCTGTTTCTTCCTCCTGCCGTTCTTCTTGGCGTTCTGGTGTTTGGCTGCGCCCGGCTTGTTCTCCTCTCGTCCCGCCGCCTTGTTGCTGTCGTTCGCCGCCACTTTGATGACGAGCAGTGATACAGCGGGTCGGTCTGGCCAAGGGCGGAGCGGCCGCTCGGCCACCTCCCGGCTGTCCGCAGTGTGTAGCTCGCCCATCACGTTGTTCAGCCAGATCCGCCGCTGCAGCTCTTGGATCGACCTGCCCTTGTCGTGCATGAACTGGTGCTCCGACACCGACCTCTTCCTGCAAAACACAGACAGCACACTCGTGTGGTTCAACATCACTCGCTCAAGCTCAGCTCCAACCCAACCCCAGCCCAGCTCAGCTCAACGCCAGCCCAGCCCGGCCCCAGCCCAGCCCAACTCAAGGCTCAGCTCCAACCCAACCCCAGCCCAGCTCAGCTCAACGCCAGCCCGGCCCGGCCCCAGCCCAGCCCAGCCCAACTCAAGCTCAGCTCCAACCCAACCCCAGCCCAGCTCAGCTCAACGCCAGCCCGGCCCGGCCCCAGCCCAGCCCAGCCCAACTCAAGCTCAGCTCCAACCCAACCCCAGCCCAGCTCAGCTCAACGCCAGCCCGGCCCGGCCCCAGCCCAGCCCAACTCAAGCTCAGCTCCAACCTGCTCCCACCCCCCTGGAAACAGCGGCAGAACCTCCCCAGACCAGCACAGCCACAGCGAGCGCCTCTCAACCCCAGCCCAGCCCGGCCCAACCCAACCCAAGACCAACTCCCCCGCCCAACCCCAGCCCACCCCAGCCTAGCTCAACGTCAGCCCAACCCCAGCCCACCCCAACCCAGCTCAACGTCAGCCCAACCCCAGCACAGCTCAGCCACCGCTCACTCGCGTTACTCAACACCCTTTACAAACGCTGTTTCCCGTTTGGAAAGCTTTGATATCATTCACTTCAAGCTGCCAGCGTAAACTATAACAACGCCTGAAACGTAGCCAGGCATATTTTGTGCGTTGAATCAGCGCGGCGGCGAGCGGAGTCTGACAGTGAGCGGCGCTGGGTGAGCGAGGGGCTTTAACCCGGCGCTAACCCACTGCCCACCCTCACAGTACCACCAGACCACCACCCCCCCCCCCGACCCCCCCCCCCCCCCCCCCGCCAACCGGGCGCCCCCCAACTACAGCTGCAGAAAACAGCAACCGCAGAGAGAGGGAGACGCGCACACAAGCGTCTGTGGATGGGAGTGGACACGAGACAGCTCCGGTCACCACCTGTTTAAAGAAGGATTCCGACCCGAAACGTGGTCTGTCCAACCCTTCCCCCAGCTGAGTTACTCCAGCACTCTGTGTTTAAATCAAGTGCAATACTTAAACGAGAAAATAATAATGAGCGAATGCTTTTTAAACAGTTTTAAACGCTGTGTGTGTGATCTGTCTTTGACTGGGAGCTATTGCCCCATCACGTCCTGTCATCTCCAGCCGCCTGCCCAGTCTCTGCTCAACACAGTTACAGCTACAAGTTTCAGCTACAAGCTCACTTACTTGATACTGCCTCCATCCACTGGGTTGCCGTGTGTGGTCATTGAGGAACACAGGACCAGCAGGGCGATGGTCAGATGCCGGAAGATGTCCCCGCTGTTGGTCATCTCACCTCTTCCAACCTGTAAACACATCAGCCAGGGGTTAGTTGGGTCTCTCAACCTGTCCGCAAAGATAGTGCGCGGCTTGTAAAACCAAGCCCCGAGCGCACATGTAAACCGACTCCGCTCCGCTCCGCTCCCACTGCCCGGTGAGGAGCCGCCTCTGTTTGAGACTTTATATTGAACTCGAGCCCCCGACTCCAGGTTCTCTCTCCGCGCCGGCACCGCAAGGTAAATGAGTTCCCAGAGTGTTTGAGAGAAGATGCCAAGGCTCGCAGCTGGCTCACAGTCCGACCATCAGCTGCGCGCTGTGTGGCTGCCTCTAGCCCAGCCTGTCTGATGCCAGAGACCCACGGAACAGCGTCCAGAATTCAAACCCACCCATCACATTAAAGAGTATAAGCAAATAACTGCAGATGCTGGTACAAATCGATTTATTCACAAAATGCTGGAGTAACTCAGCGGGTCAGGCAGCATCTCGGGAGAGAAGGAATGGGTGACGTTTCGGGTCGAGATCCTTCTTTCAGTTTGAAGAAGTGTCTCGACCCGAAACATCACCCATCACATTAAAGACGCGGCACCCGCGCACAGTTGCGCCCAAACCAGCTCCCAAACAGCGCGCCTTTCCCAAACCAGCTCCCATACAGCGCGCCTTTCCCAAACCAGCTCCCATACAGCGCGCCTTTCCCAAACCAGCTCCCATACAGCGCGCCTTTCCCAAACCAGCTCCCATACAGCGCGCCTTTCCCAAACCAGCTCCCATACAGCGCGCCTTTCACAAAACTAAACATCACAGCTTGTTTTAAAAGGCGCGCTCCCTTCCGCAAATACTCAACCCGAGTTCATCCATTATCTAACCTGTTGGAAGTCAGGACAGGGTCGACACGGCGGGCGGGCGGCTGCAATTTATGGGAACACCGAGTTCTGATATCGGAGTTAATATCTGCCAATACTTCAATAATCGCGCGTCTGACGGCGCTACACAAATTCCTGGAAGTTTGGACCCGACGCAAGTGACCCCGGAAAATCCCATCCGATCCCCAGCATCGGCGCATCACAGACCAACCTAGCCGTGCATTGATATATAACCTACCATGGCAGGGCTGAGCGCGGCAGCGCGGCGGGGGACTGAGTTCACGGCTCTCAATACTCAGTATAGTTCTGTGAAAGTCGGAGAGGAGGCTTCGGCGAACACGTTGGATGTTAATAGAAGCAAGGCATGGGTTGAGTCCCAGCCTGGGTCATGCGAGCTCCCGCGCCGATCCTGCCCCGACTGTCCCATCCACAGACCAAGGCTTGATAAACACCTTCCCTCTGACATCACGCCGCGTTAATTTGCGTTGGATCAGTCACGGGCGGCCGGACTTTGTACAACACATCCGCACGCTTATTCTAAACCATTGAGTTGGAACAAATAGGCCAATCGTTAAAGGGGGAGGGGGAATTGGCAATGAACACAGGAAGGTTAAAAATAAAATGAACATTATTATAGTGTTCGGCAGCCGCGGGCAGATACTTATCACGTTGGCACCACCACTCAGTCCGGCTTTCAAAGCTCAGGGCGCCGGAAACAGGAGCCCACCGTTACCCTCACCCCCACCCTCACCCTCACCCCCACCCCCACCCCCACCCCCACCCCCACCCCACCCCCACCCCCACCCCCACCCCACCCCCACCCCCACCCCCACCCCACCCCACCCCACCCCCACCCCCACCCCCACCCCACCCCCACCCTCACCCTCACCCCCACCCACACCCCCACCCCCACCATCACCCCCACCCCCACCCTCACCCCCACCCTCACCCCCACCCCCACCCCATCCCCACCCTCAACCTCACCCTCACCCTCACCCCCACCCTCACCCCCACCCTCACCCCACCCCACCCTCACCCTCACCCTCACCCTCACCCCCACCCCCACCCCCACCCTCACCCCCACCCTCACCCCCACCCCCACCCTCACCCCCACCCCCACCCCCACCCTCACCCCCACCCTCACCCTCACCCCCACCCCCACCCCCACCCCCACCCTCACCCCCACCCCCACCCTCACCCCCACCCCCACCCTCACCACCACCCTCACCCCCACCCTCACCCTCACCCCACCCTCACCCCACCCCCACCCCCACCCTCACCCTCACCCCCACCCCCACCCTCACCCTCACCCTCACCCCCACCCCCACCCTCACCCCACCCTCACCCCCAACCCCACCCTCACCCCCAACCTCACCCCCACCCCCACCCTCACCCCCACCCCCACACCCTCACCCTCACCCCCACCCTCACCCTCACCCCCACCCCCACCCTCACCCCCACCCTCACCCTCACCCCCACCCTCACCCCCACCCCCACCCCACCCTCACCCCCACCCCACCCTCACCCCCACCCACACCACCCTCACCCCCACCCCCACCCTCACCCCCACCCTCACCCTCACCCTCACCCCCACCCCACCCTCACCCTCACCCTCACCCTCACCCTCACCCCCACCCCACCCTCACCCCCACCCTCACCCCCACCCTCACCCCCACCCTCACCCCACCCTCACCCTCACCCCCACCCCCACCCCCACCCCCACCCTCACCCCCACCCTCACCCTCACCCTCACCCCACCCTCACCCCCACCTCCACCCCCACCCTCACCCTCACCCCCACCCCCACCCCCACCCTCACCCCCACCCTCAACCCCACCCCCACCCTCACCCCCAGCCTCACCCCCACCCCCACCCTCACCCTCACCCTCACCCCCACCCCCACCCTCATCCCACCCTCACCCCCAACCTCACCCCCACCCCCACCCTCACCCCCACCCCCACACCCACACCCCCACCCTCACCCTCACCCTCACCCTCACCCTCACCCTCACCCCCACCCCCACCCTCACCCCCACCCCCACCCCCACCCCACCCTCACCCCCACCCCACCCTCACCCCCACCCCCACCCACACCACCCTCACCCCTACCCCCATCCTCACCCCCACCCTCACCCCCACTCACCCTCACCCCCACCCCCACCCACCCCACCCCACCCTCACCCCTACCCCCATCCTCACCCCCACCCCCAACCCCACCCTCACCCCCACCCCACCCCCACCCCACCCCCACCCCACCCTCACCCCCACCCACCCTCACCCCCACCCCACACTCACCCCCACCCCCACCCCACCCAGCCTCACCCCCACCCACCCTTACCCCTACCTCCATCCTCACCCCCACCCACCCTTACCCCCACCTCACCCCCACCCCCACCCCACCCACCCTCACCCCCACCCACCCTTACCCCTACCCCATCCTCACCCCCACCCACCCTTACCCCTAAACCCATCCTCACCCCCACCCCACCCCACCCTCACCCCCACCCACCCTCACCCCCACTCACCCTCACCCCCACCCCACCCTCACCCCCACCCACCCTCACCCCCACTCACCCTCACCCCCACCCACCCTCACCCCCACTCACCCTCACCCCACCCCCACCCCACCCTCACCCCTAGACCCACCCCCACCCTCACCCCCACCTCACCCCGCCCCCACCCCGCCCCTCTGTTACATTTCATGTCTGCAGCGAATACATTTTACCTCGACTCAAACAATGAAAAGAATAACAGCACAATCAAAGACTGAGTGTTGGAGACAAAGACTGGAAATATTCCGCAGGTTGCGGAATTGTTAAGATTAAACTAGTCGACCGAAAGCATTGGCTCTTCACCCGCCCACCAGTCCGCAGCCAGCTAGCCTGACATGGACATAGATTTACCGGTGGCCCCTGAATCAGTTCATAGCTGGTATAACTTTCAGGAAGATAGACACAAAATGCTGGAGTAACTCAGCGGGACAGGCAGCATCTCTGGAGAGAAGGGATGGGTGACATTTCGTGTCGAGACCCTTCTTCAGGCGCGTGTCTGTAGTTAC